>NW_026946666.1:2150036-2457184 GCF_035222475.1 Podospora pseudopauciseta | reverse complement strand
GCCACAGTACCAAACGCCAGGACTTGACCTGCGATCCATTTCCTTGGTCCGAGCTAGCAATACGGGGTCAGCAAATGCTTATCGTTGAGCGTCATCTTTGATCATACCTTTTGAAGGGCAAGGTTGGATGGAATTTCCAACAGCACAATACCAGCAAACATCATCTGGTTGCCAGCATTGATGGTATCCAACGAGACATCAATATCCTCTGCAAAGCCACCAGTCAAGGCGCTAGCAATGTTCATCCGGTCAAGCTGAAAGACTAGAAGCCCAAGGAACAACAATGGCAAAACGGAAAAGTCAACCCTACGCACGATGTCAGCGCTGCGCTTCGTAGTAGACGGAAGCTAAGACAAACGGACTTCCTCCGGGCCTTGACCTCATCCCACTCTGTCCATCCTTCTTCAACAGAAGAGGATGTCCCAGAGTCCACATCGTTCCCGCTCTTCTTGGTGTCCTTTTCGACGGATGGTTGAGCCATGTTGTCCGAGGCTTGGCGGTGTGGTTGAAGAGCTAGATGACACCGAGGAATCGGTGACACAAACAGGGAGACGCGGCATTGCTTTTATCGACAGCGACTACCGATAAAAGACCAGCTCGGGGTGCGGGAGCCAACAGTCGGAACCCTTGTTGCCAGCGTTGACGTGATCCAGGCCGTGGATGGCATCGAGATGCAATTCCCACATGCGGACCCGCTAGTTGGGTGGTACAGGCGGGCCACCCGCATTCTCGGGGACCAGTCGCTGCAAGGCGTCCCGGAGACCGGGCTCAGAGAGGGCTGATAAGTAGTGCTGGTGCCCAGCCGGCATTCATTGTGGGATGGGATGAGATGTGGGATGGGATTAGATGTGGTGTGGTGTAGGGTGGATTATGTTGAGGCCTAATAGGAGGACAGTTCTCAGGGAATGCCAGAGTTGCTGTTCATTTCCGGCCTTGTCGAGAAAGCATACTGCCTCTGTGCATTGAAGTCGTCCAAGTCAAGTTTGTGGTACAATCGACTACTGCATCCAGAAAAAGGTATCGAGTCCTGGCGATACCAAGAAACTGGATAGCTGCGTAATGTCAAAATTTGAAGCTTGTAACAATGACTGGTTCACAATGTGCCATTAGTCTAACGAAAAAGAAACTGGTGTCGAGGAGATGGAAGGCAGTTGGGAAACGGGGGATGATTTGACAGGGCCCAGACCACGCCTGGGCGAATCGGGAAGGTCTTGGCAGGAACGCTGCAGCCTGCACCGAACACCAAACGTCACCGGTAGTTGTTTGTTAGCACACCAACATTTTTGTTTTTTCTGTTTGCCAGCCACAGGCGCTACCAAATCACCACCACTGGTGCCGACTTCGTCTTTGTCGTTTTTCTTTCAAAATACTTCTGCCCTAGCCAAAAATTAGTTCGGATTTTTTCCGGTCAGCTTCGTCCCCCGTCACTGTGGCAAAGCGTCCTTCACCTCCCCATCGCAGCGATGGCGTGATATAACACAATACGCCTGGGTGGGCCGTTCCCGAACCACCCCCGGCTTGGCCCGGATCACACCCCGACCCACGCGGCCGGACGGCTAGGTGGCAGACATACATAATGCCACGCTGCTCCAAAACATCACCACTGACACATTTTACGCGATATCTTCGGTTTTCCAGTCAAACCAACCATGTCTCACCCACCAATCAAGCGCGTCGCCGTCATTGGTGCCGGCCCAGCCGGCGCCATCGCCATTGACGCTCTCGCCCAAGAAAAAACCTTTGATATCATCCGTGTTTTTGAAAGGCGCGAAGAGGCCGGAGGATGCTGGTAATTTCTTTGCACCCCTCACCATCTCTACCCTCAGCTCCTGACGAATCCCCAGGATCGGCGACAAAGCCCGCCCCCCAACCCTCACCAACTTCCCCTCCCTCGCCAACCGCACCGCAGACCCCCCCCTCCCCATCCCACCCAAACTCCCAGCCCAAACACCTAAGTCTGACCGCCCTCGCTTCACCGAGTCCTCCGTCTACCCCTACCTCGAAACCAACGTCGACCACCTTCCCATGTCCTTCAGCCAGGAGCCAATCCCAGCCGACAAGACCGACAAGTCCATCACTCTCCACGGGCCAGAAACCCCTTTTCGACACTGGACCGTCATGCAGCGTTACATCAAGTCCCTGATCGAGCACAACAACTACGAGGATTTGGTGTCCTACAACACCACCGTCGAGCTGGCCGAAAAGGTAGGTACAGAGTGGAAGCTCGTGCTGCGAAAGGAGGGCAAGGAGAAAGATTACTGGTGGACAGAGTACTTTGACGCGGTGGTGGTGGCGAGCGGGCACTACTGGGTGCCGTACATACCCGCGATCGACGGGCTGGACGAGTTTGAAAAGGGGAGGCCGGGAAGTGTGATTCACAGTAAGCACTTTCGGGGGAGGGGATATTTCAAAAACAAGGTTTGTTTGCCCCTTTTGCTTCGGATTTCCGCCGGCGGGAACCTGTTCTAACTTGAATTCTAGCGCGTGGTTGTAGTAGGCGCCTCCGTGTCGGCAGCTGACATCGCCTACGACCTCGCGCACTCCAAGACGGCCGATTTGCCAGTCCACACCATCACCATCGGCCATGCGGCAAATGGCTACTTTGGCGGTGGTGCGTTTGAGCACCCGAGGATTCAGCAACACCCTTCGATCAAGTCCGTGTGCCCCAAGACGAGGACGGTGCATTTGGCTGATGGGAAGAGCATTCCGAATGTGGACTCGATCATCTTTGGGACGGGATACACGTGGACGATGCCGTTTCTGCCAAACATGGAGATTAGGAACAACCGCGTGCCGGAGCTGTATCAGCACGTGGTGTACCAAAGAGACCCAACGTTGCTTTTTGTCGGTGCTGTCGGTGCGGGGCTGACGTTCAAGATTTTTGAGTGGCAGGCTGTTTTGGCTGCGAGGGTGTTGGCGGGGAAGGCGAATCTGCCGAGTGTGGAGGTGATGAAGGAGTGGGAGGAGAAGAGGATCAAGGCTAGGGGGGATGGGGTCAAGTTTACGTTGGTGTTTCCGGATTTTGAGGAGTATTTTGAGGATGTGAGGAGACTGGCGGGGGAGCCGGAGAATGGTGTGGGGAGGAGGTTGCCAAAGTTTCAGAGGGAGTGGTTTAGGGCGTTTATGGATGGGCATGAGCTGCGGAAGGATATGTGGCGGAGGTTGAACAAGGAGGCTAGAGAAGAGGAGGAGCAGAGGGAAAAGGGTGCTGTCAAGGCCAAGCTTTAGATGGTGAGTATTCTGAGGCGTCTATACCCAGTAATGACAGCGATGAATTGCAGCGCTTGCACATTTTGACACACTCCGAGCCGCAAGTTTGCCATGTCACGCCAGGCGCTTCTTTTTCCGTTGAACGACGTGGCCCGAGTTGATCCAATTGTTGAGGAGATATCGGATGAAATTCGAAGCACCGGCCTTCGGCCTTATTTATATACATACCTGTCCACAACTACCAAGATTTCCCGCAACTGACAACTATACCATATCGCAACGCCAAAGTGGAACCGAGATATTCACCATGGCCGCTGACCACGGAGATAGTGAAGACCACGAGGCGCAACGCGGCTTCCATGCTTCTATTTCCGTCTCACGCCTTCCTTCATTCACTGCCTCTCGGAGCAATTGAACTTTACCTTACATACCTGTCCACAGTTGCTCCTCTCTCTCCTCGCTGAGATACCGCTACATTCAGCGGGTTTTGTCGCATCTTTAAGAATTTTGGGGGCATATTCTTTTGGCGAAAAAGCAACAAGGAAAACTGGCAAGGCATCGTCAGTAAAGACCAACACCCTCAAAAGACACGAGCGCGCCCATCGACCGGCGTCCAAACCCCCTCCATCACCTCTTTGACACCCTTCGACTACGCCACCAAGCCCTCTAACCGATCCCACGATTCCCCATGACTCCCCACGAGAACCCCCCACCCAACGGCCGCAAGCCCCCCACCTCAACCTACTACAACGCCTTCACCCTCTCCTACTACGACATCCACGTCTTGGGCCACAACATGACGCGAATATGGCGCTGCCCTACAAAGTCTGTTCAACTCCCACTATTCCAGAAATACTTCTCGCCGCCAGAACACACAAAAGCTAGATGCTGGGAGCATCTCGACGTTGGTGCAGGGACGGGTTTTTTTGTTGCGGAGGCGCTGAAATCCTGTCTGGGGAATAGGCAGTCGATGAGGATCACGTTGATGGATAATAATCTTTCTACGCTGAAGAAGGCAAGGAGGAGGATTGAGGGTGTGGTTGGCCGGTTGGGGGAGCTGGCTACGGTCGAGACGGTACTTCATGATGTACTGGATGGGGATATACCCAAGAGTTTGGGGGAGGGGAGGTATGATGTTGTGACGATGTTTAACCTTTTTCATTGTCTGCGGACCACGGCACCGGAGGGTAAAAAAGGGGTTTTTGGGATGGCGGCGAGGTTGTTAAGGGGGGATGGGGTGCTGGTTGGGTGTACTATTTTGCCCGGGAGGGAGTATCAAGCCCGGGGACTGGCAGGGGTGAGGGTAAGGTATACGTTGTGGTTGTATAATCGGGTTTATAAGGTTTTTGGGAATGAGGGTGATACGAGGGCACAGTTGGAGGAGGGGCTTAAGGCGGCTTTTGAGGAGGTGGAGGTGGAGGTGGTGGGGAGTATGATGATTTTTGTTGCAAGGGGGCCGAAGAGGTTGGGGGTGGAGGGTTAGTTGAGCGGTTGGGTTTACTGTGAGTTGGTAATATATGGCTGTTGTGAAGAGGTGGAGGAAGCTGCATAACGTGCATAGTAACAAAGAACAGCGGTCGCGCTCCTCCTCATGCAGTTGAAGGGACTCGCCCGCTGAACGCTGAGGTGTGTGACTTCCCTGGGCGGGTCCGCGGAGGTTTCTTGTGCCGGGGGGTTCTTTCCTAGATGCCGTCTCCATGATCTTCCACGGCGGTCATTTTGGATCGTACCCTCCATCATTTCGATCCACGGTTTGCACAGCTGTGCTAACCCCTGTGCTTTCCCATGGAACTGTGTGGCAAGACGCCGCCTGCTTGGACCCAGACACAGCACCTCAGCAGCTTATCTCCCACTCCCATCTGTCAACTCTTCCTCTTCCCTTTCTTCCTCAACTCCAACACCAGCTTACAGTTCCACCACAGATTTAGCCACCCAGTTTCAATTTCAACTACAGACTTTGTTGCAACAGCTACCAAGAAACACTACGGTAATGGATCAGCAAACGATTCGTGATGAAGCCTCGACCAAGGAGGAGGTTGACCTCCAAGACAAGAAAGACGCCTCCGACAACTCGATACCAGTGAAAGGTTTGCTTAGATCTCCAACAGCACCCTTCGCCTGGTTCGAACGGCTAAGCAATGTTTAACCAGATGTCAAGGGAAAAGCATAACAAAAGAAGCCGGCCCAGACGACAAGCAAGTCGACACCGACGAGCCATATGACCCTTCGCGCGATGCCTTCATCCTCAAATACAAGGAGCGGCACCTCAAGCGTAAGGCGCTCAAGACATGCAACTTCACCCTTGAACACCTGAAGTCGACGAAAACCGAAACGGATGCGCTAAAGGCTTGGAACGATCGTACGGGCAATATTTTGCCAGAAACTGTCGCCTTTATGGACAGGGAAAGAGCGCGGTGTGACGTTGAGATTGCCAAAATTGGATCTCGCAAGGTACGGCTGGAGCAGGAACTGGCAGTGGTTCAGAACGATTTTGAAAAGCTTTCGATGTTGAGGCGCAAGAGCCATTAGTCCAAGCTTGGTTGATTAATCAGTGGGAGATGCGACTTGCGGGTGAGAGCGCGTACAGCGATATAAGCGGGTGTTTTTAGGTCCTGAAAGAAAAATAATAAGCTTTTAAGTTATCTTTAAACGCCTATACATTATTCTTTAAGGCCTTCAAATTGACTTTTAAGCTCCTTTACCTATCTTTGAAGGCCTGTTTATTATTTTTTAACGACTCTTAATTATCTTCTAACCCCTTTAACTACCTTTTACCGCCTTTTAATTATCTTTAAATGTCTCTTAAGTATCTTTTAAAGCTTATTCGCAATATGATTTGATTCTATATCAAGGGGAGGGAGGTGGGGGTGTTGGTAAGATAAATAAAGGGCTCCGTATAGGTTCTCTCCTTTTATTTCCTGGCTTTGGACAATATAGGAACATTATCACCATGTGCATTAGCATTTTCTTGAAAATCGGGCCAAAACCTTTGCAAGCTTCTCCACAGCCACAGCTTCTTTGCCATGATATTCGATGCAACAACTTGATCAAGCCTTACCATCACCTTCAATATTTCGGCTTGAAAGGCAAACCCTCCAAAACGCCCTTCTTGAACTCGTCCACTCCCGCCTCCAACCCCCACAGCCCATGAATCCACTCGAGAATAACACCAAAGCTCTCGGGCTCCCCCATGTGCTTCCTCCCTTCGACAACCTTGAACTCGGTGTTCTTTCTCACATTCCCGTTCTTGTCCCTGACGGCAAGATACAAATCCTCCACCGGGAAAATCTCGTCCAAGTCACCATTGACCACCAACGTCTTGCAACTTTCCTGGTCCAGGATCCCGCTGTCGAGGAGACTGAATTTGCTCTTGCCTTCTTTGATGAATTGGTCTAGATTGTCTTCGTAACCGAACTTGTGAGCGAGGGTATGGGCTAGGTCGAAGGGGTATTCCAAATGGTTGACGTTGCGGAGCCAGGTCTCGTCAAACATGTGGTGGCAGCCGCCGCCGAGGGAGACGGAGCCGAGGAGGTGGGACGGATGGGTGTGGGCTGCGCGGAGAGAGTAGTACCCTCCTGTGGAGAAACCCCAGATGATGATATTGGACGAGTTGACGGTGGGAAGGGCGGTGGAAATGTAGGAAAAGAGGGAGGACATGAGGCGGTCGGGGGAGAGGGGGTCGGAGGGGAGAGAGGGGGAGTCGCCTGTTCCGGGGATTTCGAGGACGAGGGTTGCGATGGAGAAGCGGGACAGGGGGGTTTGCCAGGCTGAGAGTTCGGTGCGGTAACCGTCGAGACCGGTTAGGATTATGAGGAGGGGGAGGGGGTGTGGAGACGGGGGAAGGAGGAGGGAGGCGGGGATGAGGGGGGGTTCGGAGGGAAGGTGGTTGGGGTGGGGGATGGAGATGGGGAGGATGGGGATGGGGAGGAGGCTGTGGGGGGTTAGTAAGGATGGTGGGGTGAGTGAACGGGGGAACGGGGGAACATACGAGGCGCCTTTGTAGAAGACTTGTTTGCCTAGATTCCAGGCTTCGTGTTGTTTGGGGGAGCGCGGGGCGGGGAAACGCGCGATGCGGTAAAGGGCTGAGCTTCGGCTTTGGGGTTGTGTTAGACAGTTGGGACGGAATGGGAGATGGGGCAACGGACAGGTACAACTCGCAAGCCTTTTCCTTTTCCCCGTTTTGTTCGGCTTGGCGGGCGGTAAAGGCGAGCTTGAACGCTTGGGGGAAGAACATGGAAGCGTATTCATCCCAGTTGTAGGGCTCCTTTAGGCCTTTCTGTCGGCGGTGTTAGACAAGGCCAAGAACTGCATCCAAGGGTTGGTGCTTACAGCGATGATGGCGTCAACCACCGGCTGAAAGTCGGTGATGCTGCCAAACATGAAGGGGTAGACACCCATGGCGCACTGTTGATGATTAGCTGTGAACGGCCGGATTGGCCCTGGTTGACATACAGGTCCTTTCCATTTTGTCTCCCACAGCTGCTGGAAAGACTCATGATGGGCGGCGCGGGCGTGCAGCGCGGAAGAAGAGATGTGGTAGGTTTCGATGTCGCGGTCACCAGCCGCCGACACGTCATTGGTATCCGGAATACAATCACCCATTGTAAAAGAAGACTGACAATTTGCAACACCCAGCAAGTGATGACAACTTTGGTGTATTTGGCAATGTGAAATGATCAAGAGGTCGTGCGGAGGGGGAGGTGGGGAACACCGAACGCGGACTGAACATATTGACTCGCTCTGAGTTGGCTTATTGGGACTGATGGCTATCCGGTTACACCAAGTGACAGCAGTTTCATCTGATCAAATGTTTTGATCGAAAAAGGGGGCATTCCCAGCGTTATTGTCGGCATGTCGGACATGGACCCTAACCCTGTCCAGCTGCCTGACCACCCGACCACGTGCTGGCATCTGCCCACATTCCATCATCCCCTAATTAACCAATGCCAGACGAGCGTCTCAGAATAATCGACTTCTATGCAAAACGCATCCATGGCTTTGTACTTGACAACACCGCATCCTTTGTGTTCCATACTGCAGAATCCGTTTGTGTTGCCGGAACCGGCTCGAGCAAATGGAGGCCACGACAAAGAAACACCCGGCGTTAAATGCCCAAAGTCAACAACAAAATAGCACCATGTCGCGTACGTACCCGACCCGCCGGCCGTGCAAGTGCTTGCTGTCCGATGACCGGCGACGTTTGAACTCACAACATCACCAAGAACAGCACAAGCGCCATGTCTTCGTATTCCTGGCAGGGGTGGGCGCCTGGTGATGGTGATGTGTACGACGACACCTCGGATGAGATCTACCATTATTGGAACTCGGACTCGGACACCGAATCATACCCAATGGCCAAGTCGTTACAGAATCAAGACGAAGTCCCAGAACCTCCATCACATCCTCCCCCAACTCCCAGACCGGGGTCTGCCCAGCTTGCTACCAGTACGGGCAAGACACCCATTCCGCCTATCCCGCCTATTCCTACTACGAGCGGAAATACCAGCATAGGCCCTGTCAACGACCCCAGGAGTACGTACTCTGGTCCTACTCAGCATGATGGCTCAGGGGACATCATCATCACTGACGAGATGGATATCAATGACATCGAGGCCGCCATCGACGCCAGCAGCGAGATGGCACTCGCACAGGCAGGCGTGACCACGGGCTCCAATCCAGTTCAAGCGGGAAATTCAGCGAACGTGGATCCTGATGAAGGTGTCAACATGAATGGTGATCCGGATAGCTCGTTTGGCGGGACAATAGCTGGCTTGTTTGAGGGTACAACAGACTTGATTTCTGACCTCATTGGGAACGATACATTAGGGCCTGCGGACGCTTCCACGCCCAAGAGGTTTCCGGTCCAGCAGACACAGGTTCAGCAAGTCGACACGACGCAGGTCCAGCAATCCGACACGGCTCTTCAGGCTCTTGCAGAGCCGGATCATGACTGGTGTCAGCTGGCAATCATACTCCCCCCCAGAACCTTTCGCTTGTCGAAAACGGGCGTAGATGAGAAGGATCTGGATTCTACCCTCTGGCTTGACCAACAAAAGGCCGGTTTTGTCTATATGCACACCCTGAAACCACAGGCGCCGACTGGCCGCGCTCTGTTGGTGTGCTCAAGGCAGACTGGGGAGCTCATTGTCAACAAGAACATTCATGCGCACCCCTTGATGATTGATTGGCGTTGGAACGAAAACTACAGACGATGGTGGCATTCCAATCCTGACGAGGCCAAACGGGATTATGCCGGGACCATTCCGCCCGAGATCAAATTTGCCCGGCTTGACGATCCGCTGGTAAAGCGACGGCTGCCAGAGGAGGGGGTGTATCCAAACTTGTTCGGTTTTGGCATCAGCAACGGCCGAGAGGGCGTAGAGTATGATTCTGCCTTCAGGAGGCCGCTATATGTTGACGAGTATTCGCTGTATTTCAAGCACTTCAACGGGTACAATCTCCGGAGTATGCTGGCATATGCCACGCAGGGTCCAAGGACGACGCAACTTTGGATTGATGAGTATTTCATCTGGCACGTCATGGAGCAGCTCACGTCCGCTGTAATCTATATGCAAACGGGCATCACACGATCGGAGCTGAAGGCAGGGGATACGAGGAAGAAGGAGAATTGGAAGCCGTTTGTCCACCGCAACATCCTCCCCGAGCATGTCTATCTGCACTTTGAGGAAGCATGGGAGAGGGGTCAGAGTGAATTTGACGTGAATAAGCGGGATGAGGACCCGGCGAAGAAGGACAACTATGTCAACGAGTCTCTTCGGCGCGCGTTCCCTCGTGTTGTGCTTGGTAGTTGGTCGCAGGCCAACGAATTACACAGCAGCGAAAAGGTGTACAAGTACAATCGTGGAGAGCGCAGCAAGATCATGGCAAGGCTAGGGAACAAGGACGCCGATGACCACACGGGACTCAGGCCCGAGCTTTGGGAAGACATTTATCTTCTGGGGACCGTACTTCGACGCTTGGTCACGGTGTGGGATGCGCGCGAGAGGGAGGAGGAATGGGAGAAATCGTGGATAGACTACAATGTTGATGCGGGAGAATACACCATCGAAAACGTGAGAACTCCAGGCGCAAACAAACCGCACTACTCCGAGGACCTTTATGATATCCTCGAGTTATTCCAAGTGCGCCCCAAAAGAATCCAAATACAGGACCGGGCGAGCTGGGCGGATGAACGCTACTGGACCCCAAAAAGGTTGCAGACAAAATCGTTTGTAGATGTCGACATCTTGATTGACGTCGTGTTCCCCATAGCGCGTTTGAAAGTGCAAAACGAGAAAGCCAAGTTCCGGGCGAACGAGGAAACTGGTCATATCAGCATACCAGATACCCTGATGCACGGTTGGTACGCGCTCACGAACCGCATTGACCTGATCCCGTACACGCCAGAGGGCCAAGACATGGAGGAGGTTAAAGGAACAAAGGTGGTGTCGCGGGAGCTTCAGTTGGTGCAGGGGACCAAGTATCTTGTTTGGTACCAATTCCACGCCCCTGTCACCAGTGAGCTGAACCCTGGGATCACGGACTGGCTCGCAGTTCCGTGGGCGAAACAGGCCATGGAGCAGCCTGCCAAACTATGGGGTGAATATTGGAACCAACACTACAGCGATGAGATTCGGGCGGCCAATATGGACACTCCCGAACGCGGGGGCAGACATCGAGTTGTTGATAATTATATGGATGATTCCCTTGTCACGGTGGATGAGTCTTTGACGGGCGAAAGGAGACTAGCGCTCGAGAAACACAAGATAAAGGGTGGATTCAAGCCGGACTGGCGAGTCCAACGGCCTGTGTTCGAGGCACCAAGAGGTGATGCTGCAGAGTCTGACGCTGACGAGTATGAAGGCTACGAAACTCGTAATGATGCCCGTGCCCAAGAATGGGACGAGCTCATCGAGGCTGTCAACCCGAGAGATCCCTTCTTGGCACTCACGTTGGAACAACACCTGAAGCGGATGCTTAGATGGATGCGCCGGGCGAAGCGCGTGTTGTGGCACCTCTACCCCGTCGCATTGCAATACGACGACAGTGCGGAGGTACGAAACGAGGAAGAGAAGCTCGCTAAGGATTATTTGGAGATTATGAGGAAGGAGGTGGAGCTCCAGGCGACAGGACGGGAGGTGGAGGAGACACCTGAGCAGCGGGCTATCAAGCAAAAGTATCATGCCATGTTGGAGAGGCTGGATCCAAAGGGCGAGTACAAGGTTGGATTTGGGCACAAGTTTGCGGCTCCACGGGAACCTACGCCGCCACCACCACGGCCTCCTCCTCCGCCTCCCGAACGGCAACCCACACGCTCACAAGGAACACAAGGGGATCCATCACCACTACCACCCTCTCCCACCACAAAGTACAAGAGGGAGGATGAGGCGCGGAGAATAAACAATGATATTCTGGCCACGCAGTATAGACTCCTGAGAGACAGGTTAAAGAAGGTCGTCGACCTGTACACTGAAGCCCAACACAAGAGAGACAGACTTGAAACGGATGACCATGAGTCGGAGCAATATCAACGATTTGTTGAAGCTTCAGAAGAGGTCAAGGAGCTGGAAGAAAAGATGAACCTCCTCAAGAAAGCTGATGACAACCTGCCCAAACCGGAACAACTTGACCAGCAGAAGGAACGTTTGCAGAAGGAGATCAAGATGTTCCGCAGACGCGCTGCTGAGTTCAAGAGGGCGGCAAAGGAGCAGATGACACTTCGCAAAGAAAAGACTGATGACGCAGCAGACATGATGCAAGAGGCGGCCACTTTGAGGCTCGAGGCTTTGGAGGAGGCTGATCCGTCCCGGGCTGGCCAACTGGAGGGCCGGGCAGACGAATTGGACGAGGAGGCCGAGGCTCTGATCAAGGAAATGCTCCCGCTCAAGACAAGGCAGAGCGAGCTGGCGGACAGGGTGCGGCTGCTGGAGCTCAAGATCAAGAGCCATACGGAGGTGATTGCCAAGATTGATAAAACGCTCAAGAAACAGCAGGAACCGGCTGGGGGCCCCTCATACTTTGCTCAGGGCTATGAGGAGGCCATGGCGGATGAAAGTAGTGCTGGTCCCAATCGCAATGATGGTGCTAACGACAGTGATGATGGCGATGAGGGTGGTGATGGTGGTCGCGGAGGTGGCCCAGGTAGAACCTTTGATGTAGTGAACGATTCTGACGAGGACGACAACGACGGTGGTGGTGATAACAACAACGACAACAAACCCGACACCGCCACCGACCCCGAACCCACCCCCCCACGACGCACCATCCGCTCTGGGCGCGTAGTCAGACCGGTCAGCCTCTACTCCCCAACCAATAACTACAACGCCACCCAGCAAGACTCGCAAACCCCAAGGAAAAAACCCCCTCCCAACTCACCCCCAGGCAACACCACCATCCCTCGCATCCCAACACCCCTTCCACAAACTGGTAAAAAGCGCCCCAGAAGTGACCCAGATACTGCCATCATTAGGGAAACACCCCCGAAAAAACCCCGGGTGGGCGTGGCAGGTAAAGTTGAAACCGTCGAAGTCCCCGAATCTCCAGATAAAAGGCCTCCCTGTGTAAACCCCCGAATCGAGATTCCCTGGACGCAACAAGAGACGGTCCCAGCTTTGCAGTATTCAAATGAGGGGGGTGATGAGGTTATTCCTGCCGCACAGCAGCCTGAGGGGAGTAGTGAGAAGAAGAGGAAGACGAGGAGGACGAAGGTGCCCAGTCCTATTGTGACAAAGGAGAAAACGGGGAAGGCAAGGAAGGTGTCAACCCCGACGAAGCCAAAGTCTTCGCCTGGCAAGGTGCCGGAAGCGCCGAAAAAAACAACAAAGACGCCGGGAAAGCGGGAGTTAGAGCAGCAGGTGACGCCGACTCCGAAGAGACGGGCGGTGGGACGGCCGAGGAGGTATGAGTAGGGTGGGTAGTTTTGGGCTACCTCGACAGTTTTGTGTTTGGATTGAGATGATGGGGTTTGGAAAGGGTTAGATGATGTCTCATATTCTGAATTGGATAAAAGGAACTTTTCATTGGATATTCTCTCTGTCTTTTGGATATTTTGGTTGGAATAAAACTCTCTTCTTATCTCTCTCATACGGTAGCCAGCTCATAGAACAAGCCGATGCAAGTTCTTCCTTCACATGTGTCTTGTCGTGCTTGTGCAAAGCGATACACATTTGCCCCAATGGAGCTTCATAAAACAAGCTTACCAATCGTGAAAAGATCAACATCGCCTGCATATACGCCGTCATTGATCGGGATCTCGTCTCCATGCACTCCTTCTCGGCAGTCACAAGTACCTTGCATCCAATCCCATACCCGGTGCATGGAAACCACAGCGGAAGGATTCAATGCAACTTTACACTTGAAGGATCCGAATCAGCCTACACAGCACAGCACATTTAGAATTACACTCAGGTCAAATCAAAGCTACAGAAACTCTATTCAACCTCTACCCAAACAGAAAACTACATCCAAAAAGCTCCAACCTTACTCCTCCAAATCCCTAATCTTCAACACCGCCTTCCCAAAGTTCTTCCCCTCCAACATGCCCACCAACCCCTCGGCTGCATTGTCAATCCCCTCAGTAACACTCAGCTTAGCCTTGTAGCTCCCCTCAGCCAACCACTCCTGCATCTTCCTCTGGTGCTCCTCCACATACTTATCCGCAAACCCCTTGTCATAAACAATAAAGCCCCTCATCGTGATCCTCTTGCTCACCACCTTGAACAGATTCTTGACCCCATACTTTTGTTCGTCAGGAACACTGTACTGGCTAATCATCCCGCAAGCAATAATCCTTCCATGCTGGTTCATCGCCTCAATCGCAGCCTCGAGCTGCTCCCCACCGACATTCTCAAAGTAGATATCCACCCCATCCGGCGCGAGCCGCTTGAGGGCATCAAACGGGTTTTCAGTCTTGTAGTTGAACCCCCCATCAAACCCAAGCTCATTGAGGATAAAATCGAGTTTCTCATCTGAACCAACCGATCCAATAACCCTGAGTCCCTCCCGCTTAGCAACCTGCCCAACAACCTGCCCAACCGCGCCCGCAGCCGAACTGATGAAAATCGTCTCCCCCTTCTTCGGCTGCCCAATCTCATGATACGAACTCCAAGCCGTCAACCCCGGCATACCCAACGGTCCCAAAAACAACCCCAGGTCCTTCCCAATCTTCGAGTTCTTGATATCAACCCTGCGCCTGATCGTTCCGTCTTTAAGCTGGCCAGCACTCAAGTGGGCGTATTCCGCCAGGGGGAGGTAAGCAACGATCAGATCCCCCTCGGCAAAGTCAGGGGTATCAGAGCGGATCACTTTGGAGACGGTGTCGTTGGTGATGGGCTCGCCGACTAGGAAGGGCGGGGAGTATGACTTGATGGAGGGGTCGCGCATCTTTCCGCGGAGGTAGGGGTCGTAGGAGGCGGAGAGGACGGCGACGGTGAGGCCTCCTTTGGGGGGTTTGAGGTCGAAGGGGACGGGTTCGACGGCGAGGTGCTCTCCTGGGATGGGGGCGTTGGTGGGGACCTTTTTGAAGAGGAGGGTTTTGTTTTGGACTTTGTCGGACATTTTAGCGGTTTGTTTGATGTAAGGGGTAAGGGTTGGGTATGTTTATAATGGTGTGAAGGGGTTGTTATTCTTGTGATGATGGCGGTGATAGTGAGGTGAAAACGAGGGGCAGATGCTGGTGTTTATATCGTGATCCGACCTGGAAAGCTCGGCGGAGTATCCATGGCCAGTTGGTGACGTTTTTCGACGTCACTTGGTGGTGGTGGATCCCGCGGGAGAAGGACGCAGAAGATGTTGGGTGGATGAAGACACCCACATCGGGTGGGGTTGATGCCAAGATCCGAGGCATCTATTTCGACATCGAGACTAGTCCAGGAGAAGGATTGGTAAGCCGATTTTGATTCATCAGCTTCCAGCTTGTTGCGTACAAATACGGCCGCCCGCGGACTGCTGAATATCATGATCTAACTTTTCAAGTTGTTTGAGTCGACCACCATCCCAGTCTCTGGTCCCTAGCTGCGAAGGTTTCGTGCAAATTCGCGCCCGATTCTCTCTTGCAAGTCGCTGCGCATCCCCTTGTATTCATCCCCAGTCAGTCGGCCCTGTAGTTCGTGGAATCTGTAGAGCTGCCTCGGCTCAAGTAGTCCATGCCGGAGTTCGCCCACCTCAATTTTCTTATAGAACAAGTAACTGTCGTATGGTCCAATATCACGAGCAAAGGCATAGTACATTCTCTTCACTTTCACCTCGATACCCTCTTCTTCTCTCTTCCTACGAGCCTCCTCTTCGTCCAACCGAGCCTGTTCTTGCTCCATGAGAATCACATCGTCGCGCCGCTCAAGAAGGCCTGGGCCGTAGAAAGACCCTCCCCATGTGGGCGACTTGTCCATCAGGTAAGGTAAGCTATGCCATAATCGACTTGGATCTGTAACCATTTTTCGAGTAGTTCCTTATTACCACGACAGCCTAGATAACTGTACATCCCCTCAAACACCTCATCTGGAATGCCTGCTATGGGACTTGTCACTGCCTTCATAATTGAGCTGTAAGGCTTTGACTGTTTGAGTCCATGAGTTATGATGGCAGCCATGTTGAAGAAGTCCGTTTTAATGCATCCAAAACACCGGGAGGGCAGGAAACGCTGGCGGTCGTCCTTGAACCGTTCTTCGGCCAACGTCGGCGGCAGCAGGTCTGCCACCACAGTCTTGAGCAAGGTAACAACCCCTATCTGGTCTTTGAACCCGAGGTTCGCGCGGTACTGTTCAAATGGAAAGCCATCCGGCCAATATGGGATCTCGTAAGTAATGAGACAAGCTTGGCACTTGCCAGCAGTGAACCTGATCTCCAGGCAACATATCGGACACTGATATGTTGGATAGGTGCGGTCCGGTAGGGCAGCATGGGAAGAGTGGGAGGATTCTGGTGACCAGGGATCTCGGGGGCCATTCTCTGGAGCATCATTCTGTGGGATCTGAGGTCGATCTTCGACTTGAATGAGCCGAACTTCACTCCTTGCTGCACGTCTCCTACCGACATCATTCATGTACTCCTCCCAGCATTCATGGCATAACATATGCCCGCAAACACGAAAGACGCCCTTCTTCGCCTCATTTCGTTGAAAGTCCGACAATCGTCTCTTGCGCTTGTTCCCAGCAGGCGGAGAAGGTTCCGGCACCGGCTCCTGATCGATAAAGGCAGCGATATAGCACGGGCATATGATACACCGCACAAAGGGCTTTGGCTCGTTGGCGGAGGTTTCGTCGACGTCAAGTCGTCTTGGATCCTGGAACAGGTCCTTGCCTCCGGGATCCCCTTTCTTCTGTGGAGCAGAGGGGTTGGGTGGTAACGGCGGGGCAAGATTGCCGGTGTCGGCCTCATCTTTGCTGCCTGGAAGGTCAAGATTCAGGCCGGGCGGCGTTGACGGCCCCGAATCCGATGGTTGGTAGGTCGGATCTCTTTCCTGTGCCTGAGCCACAGCATCGGCGATACATTCGCTCCTCTCCTAGTCCCTTTGGGATTGATTTGTGTCCTGTCTTGTGTACAATCTGCCGTTAGGGTCATCCTGATCAAGGGCAAGTGACAGCGGCCATTGGCGACCCCAATTCGCAGGCACATAGTGGTGGTCATCCCCGATCCACCATTGCCTCCCAACGGGTGAGTGCAAAGGTGCGGCTGGTTGTGGAGGGTTGGGTTCCAGTAGAGGATGTTGCTCCATGGTTGTCTTGGTTGGGTGATGAACGGTTCAGAAAATTGATGCTTCAAGTCTGAACTGTGATGGTTCATTAGTGGTCACGGATAATTGTTATCAGGTTGCTTTGTTCAACCGGAAAGAGGTAATATTCCCGCTGCATTTCTGAATAGGAGGGAAAGAAACAATAGAGCCGCGCAAAAAGGGGCTCGGCTGAGTCATCCGCCTACCTTGGGCAAGTGCTCGCCATGTCATGCCGTGATTAAGGTTTTAGCCAGAGGACGACAGTGTGGAGCTGGATGCGTTCTCTGGCCTGGGGCATTCTGCTGCCACGCAGAAGGCAGAAGAGGCTTGCAGTCTTTTCTTATTCAAACATCATCAGCATCAACTAGCAATTATGGCACCACACGACACCCCAAACAACCCCGACCTGCGCAACATTGACCCGCTTCTCTATAGGCACATGCAACCGACAACACACAATCCGACGAATGTTCCACAGCCAACACACCCACCAAATGATTATTCCAACCCCTCGCCCGTCAGGGGACCAACATCGTCTCTCCCCGGGCACTATGTATCAGTCTCCTTTACTCCAGGACATCGCCACGTGCCGCCCGAGCAGCCATACCCATCACCCGTATATCTGGGCCACCACCAGCCAACAGCCTCACGTCCGGCGTATGCCCTAACTCAACAACAATGCCAACAGCTCACCTCCTCAACCCAACCATCAACCCAGCAAACATCTGCCGTCTTCCCCATCGCACCAAGACTACCCCCCCAAACCATCACCCGCAAAAGCAACAACCCCCCCGGCCGGATAATCCACACCCTCCTCCCCCCCAAAACCCACATCATTCGCCCCGACACTCCCATCAGACCCTTCATCCTCTCCCTCCCGCTCGGCGCCCCCTTTCACAAGCGGTACAAGGCCCTTTTGCGCTGCACACGCCAACATGGAAGCGCGCTCATGGAAACGTTCACCGCTGGCCCGTATTTCTCTTACCGGGATCCAAGCAATAACCAGGTTCATTTCTTGATTAATGACATCATGGTGCCTGATGGACGTTGGTCGGATGAATTGATGTACAAGGTGCAAGTGATGGAGAGTGGGTTAGGGGTTTTGGATAAAGAGAAAAAGACGTGGGGGAATCATTGGAGGGAGACGGAAGAGGACAGGGAGGGGGTAGTGAAGTATGAGGGAAAGAGTGAGAGGGGGGTGAAGTTGTATTGGTATGGGGAAGGGGTGGAGGTTGAGAATTGGGAGGAGGAAGGGGAGGAGGAGGTGGGGAGGGTTTTGGCGGGGGTTTATGGGTGGGTTTCGTAGGGGGATGGTGTTGCTATTTTGATGGGGGAAAGGAAAGAGTTTGATGTGTGACATCAGCATGGGACGGAGTTGGTATTTACAAAGACATTGTGAATTATGACAGCGGAGGTTAAAATGCATGGGTTGAACGGGCAGACAGACTGACTGATAGATAGCATTGTTGGATAGACTTCGACAAAGAAGGCGATGCCTCGGCACCAAGGAATGACAGCGTCCAGCCAAAACGTTCTTTGCTTCCCCCCTGCATTGAGAAACAAAGTCTGGAGCATCATTCAACGGCTCCACACCAGTCCGGACTGCCATCGAACGGTCATCATGTAGCTGAAACACCGTCACCACAAAGTGAATGTTCGCCATTGGATTGCATTAGCGCCCGTCCGTGTGGTTTTTCCCGTCCCGTATCCGGCGATCCCCCGTTGGCTGTGGGCCGGCTGAATGGGCGGGAAGGATCAATGGTGTGTAACGATAAGAGGTTATTCCCGGTCTAACAGCGCTGATTGGCGTTGCACGGCATGGGCTGTGCCGGGTTGATGGAAGGGCTGGAAGGGGAGGTTTATCTCCGGACGGGGTTACCAAGGTTGGATTCGATGTCGGATTTGGTGATTGATGTTTGAAGGTAGTAGCGCCTATGTGAGGACGGGGTTAATGGTGGAGGCGGTGACTGGTTTGGGGGATTCAGCTGGGGAGAGGAGCGTTAGTTTGGGGATGGGAGGTGGTACGAGAATGGGGGCTGTGGTGGGAGTCTGAGTGGTGCATGTGGATATAAGATGGAAGGGGCAGATCTTGGATGGCGATGATGGTCAGTATCGAGATTGAAAAAAGTCCATCTGGCGAGAAGACACCAGCCACAAAACCTCAGCGTCAGCGTAGCAGAAGACGTGACTCAAGTCAGCGCAACATGCACGGCAAACCGACCCACCCCCTAAAGGCGGTCATCCCCCCTTCTATTCTGCCAGAAGCAGTCCTCCACCCAGACCACGAGCAAATCGACCGCCATGTCATGACATACCTCGCCAACACATGGGAATGGCCGTCGGAAAAACACAAACAGGCGTTCATCAGTTGGAAGCTGAGCGAAGTCGTGCTGTTTATGTTTCCCACGGGGGAGGCGGAGCGTGTGAAGCTCGCGTGTGAGCTTTTACTCTTAGGCTTCCTCATGGATGGTCAGTTCTCCCCAAATGTCACCCCTTTGTTGTTTCAATCACTGACAAAAGCAGACTACTTTGACAAAAACACCCTCTCCACCAATGCCAGCATCGTCTCGTCTCTTCACTCCCTTTCGACCTCCCCCGAGATGACTGTTCCGGTGACAACAATCGACAGCATGCACGCGGGTTTGTTTGCCAAGTTCTTGACGTACCCCAACTCGGCGCCTATACTTGAAGCGTATTTGGCTATGCTTGACTGCCACTGTGTTCCCTCACGCGGACCATCCTCACTCTCTTCTCTAAAAGAATATCTTGTGTTTAGGGAGACTGACGTTGGGATGCCGATTTGTGTTGAGTTACTCTACTGGACAGACCCCGCTCTGGCAGGTATTACAGCTGATGAGAAAAGGATGTTGAGACCGTTGGAAAAACTGGCGAATTATCATGTCAGTATATTGAATGATGTTTTTAGTTTTGAGAGAGAATGGGAAGCGGCGGAGATGAATGGAGAGGAGGGAGGGGCGTTGGTGAATGGGGTTGCGGTTTTGGCGGGGGAGGTGGGTATTGGGGTTGAGGCGGCGAGGGGGTTGTGTGTTAGGCTTGTGAGGGCTTGGGAGGGGGAGTTTGTGAGGTTGAAGGGGGAGATGCTGGTCGAGGGGAGGTTGCGGAGGGCAGTGGAGGGGATTGAGAGGAGGATGAGTGGTGCGGAGGCTTTTTCTTGGAGGACGGGGAGGTATTTGTGATGGAGTAAGGGGTGGGGGGGTGCATTTAGGGCGTTGGTAGCATTGCAATGTTGGGGGCATAGAGGGACTTTTAGAATTTTAGTTTTCTGTTTTGGTTTGGGGTGTTGACTCGCCTGAAGTGACTGTTATCATGACATTTCGATGTGACCGACTATGGGCCAAATGATCTGAGTTCCTGAGTCTGCGGTGGTGACAGGGTGAGGTGGTCAGTCCCGTTGAGCCCAACGAACTCATTTCTGCTTGCAACACAAGGCCTCCCCTTCACATAAAGACATCACCGACCATCTCATTTTGAGAACAGTTCTCCGCTTGAATATCATCTCAACGCAGCAATTATATATTTTTGCTTTTGCCACCTTGGGTATCGCACTAGACACTATAGAGCAACCTGAAGCAGAAGGGCCACTTATCAGCTGCTCCGGAGAGGAAAGAATTTTCAGCTGAGAATTCCAGGTTTTGAGCAAAGAATCTCGCCGCTAGGTACTCTGCCGGCCCTAAGGTGGGCAGAAGCCTGGAGATTCTGAAATCAATCGCCGACCAAATCAACGATAGGCGTCTCCTCCACAGTCTGGCCCTCACCAACAAAATTTTCAATTTCGAGTTTTGTCGACACCTTTATCGACACCTCGGTCCCTCCATCGTGTTTTTATATCTTCAACCATCAGACTCGAACCTCATTCACACAAAAGCCTTGACCATTCCCGACGTGTGCGAGACCGAATGGTGGTCCTCAACTACGAATGAAAAAGTGACCGCCTTGGTCAACAAAATGGAGCGCCTAGAAAGCTTCACATGGGATGCAGACGAGGACATATGCCACACAATACATCGAGGCACCATATCATCTTTAGCGGCATGGTGCCCTAGGCTCAAGAGTCTGCATCTTCACCTGGCCCCGTATCGGGAGCCTGAAGATAGAGACGCCAATCCGCATTATAAGCCCATGGAGATCTCGCTATTCGGCAATCTCGCCTCTTTGACACTTCGCAATATCCAAGGTGATCTAGCAGAATGGCAAGGCCAAACATCTAAGGCTTTGATCAAATCGCCGTGGGTCTTCCTTTCGAGCATACCGTTCTCAAGCAGTGCAGACTGATTGGCTAACATGAGCTTTGAAGGGGTCTTCAACCGCTTGACCTTTCGATAGATGATGACTACATTTTCGAGTCCCAATCGGTAAAATACGTCGGGTTCCTCAATGGTATTTGCAACAAATATGCGAGAGATGGACGACAGCCCCTGCGGCTAAGAACTCTAAGAATGAGTGCATTCGTCCTTCCAGAAAACGACACGGTCTTCACCAAATTCACCGATTTTGCCTATTTGGAGGAGTTGGCTATCGATAACGATGGCGGGCACTATGACGGAATGCCGACTTTCTCTATACGCTGGCGACTGGGACAAGGATGCGGAGAGCGCCATTTATTTTCCCCATCCAACTGTCCCAACCTTCACCGACTGAAAGATAGTTGATAAGCCTGTAAAGATAGTTGATAGGCCTTTAAAAATAATTGAAAGGCCTTTAAATGTAGTAGAAATGCTTATTAACTTGCTAATGAGGCATGGTTCATACTATGGTATAGGTTAACTTACCTTTGCTGTCTCAATTACCTTGTGGGCAGGGTGTGTCTGGTAGGTAGGTATTTGGCCTACCCGCACGATTCTAGACTTCATTGGTCAGCTGTTATGCGGCCGGCGTGACATCAGGCATCACTGTCCAAACGATGCCTCCAGATGCTCACCAGCAACATTATTTTCAAATTCTTCACCCGATATTGTCATGTATGACCAGATAATCCTGTTAACAAAAAAAATATGCCACCTCCACATCTTGAATACAAACCCATCGATCACTCGATCGCCCAAATCCGCGTCTTGACGATCCACCTAGGGTCGTCCGACGATCCAATCTTATGCTCCCTGACCCGCCACAGCCTGCAACATGAAAACGACTACGAAGCCCTCTCCTACACTTGGGGGGATCCAACCCGCAATTACTTGATTTCCATCGGCGCGGCCTCTCTGCCCGTCACCAAGTCAGCTCATGATGCTCTTCGCCACCTCAGACTCAAAGATCGGGACCGCCGGGTCTGGATCGACGCCATCTGCATCAACCAAGACGACAATACAGAGAGGAATCGCCAGGTCGAGTACATGGGACAAATATTTAAGGGCGCATCCCGTGTTCTTGCATGGCTGGGCCCAACTAATCCTGGGACCGACGAGGCCTTTGAGCTCATTAGAGCTGTTTCTGCGAAGTCCCCCATGAAGCCGGCTCTGGACGTGTGGCGCGCCATTGAGCCTTTGACAACCCTGATGAACCGGCCTTTTTGGAGCAGAACATGGATTCTACAGGAGGTCATTTGCCCAGAAAAAGCGCCGCTTATCGGATGTGGGAACAAGTGGGAAGACTGGGAGACATGGGCTGCTGCCAGCCCTCTGGCTATGGGGGAGGAGCTTGAAGACGTCTTGAACCCAAAGTCGAGCATATTAGGGCGTCAAACTTTGAAGGCATACACCAAGGCTTTCGAAATGTTCTCGGGGATCGACTATCTGCGACAGCAGTCTTATGAGCTCCAACACCACCACAGTGGCCAGGGCATCACCAACCTAAACGAGGTCCTCACCGTGAGCATCAATACGGAATTTTCCGACCTTCGAGATCACGTCTTTGCCATTGTTGGCATGATACACTTTGATGGGATTGCGGCGGGCATTCACCCTCCCAAACCGGATTACAACAAGCACGTGTCGGAGGTCTACACCGAAATGGCAAAGTTGTCGATTGAGAGTGACAAGACACTGATTATTTTGTTTCTTTGCACCCATCTCAGGACCCATCTCACGACGTGGGAGACATACCTCCCTTCCTGGACGCCGGACTTTTCCTGCAATATTGAAGCTCTCCGGTACCCGGCACTGAGTCGGGTAACGAGAAGTGTGCCATCTCGAAGCGAGCATCTACCGGTTGTATCAAACGCGGGAGTGCTGCAGGTTCACGGCAAGTTGGTTGGCATAATTCACAGGACATATAGCCTGCAGAAGTGGTGGACGAACCTCGACAGACTTATACGATTTGTCGGCCCTATCAATGAGGCATGTCTCGTCGAGTTGTACAGCTGCCTCACAGGTGGCCAGGACCTTGCTGAGGAGTCATTTGACTGGTTCAAGGAAGCCATCAGTCGTGCTTCTCTCAAGGTGGATGGGCTTTATCTCGACGCCGAGCCCGAGAACAATAAGATTAACAAGACTGAGGTCATTGAGGCCATCACGCACACCACCACACTGAGTGCTAGCAGAAGTGCACCGCACCGCCAGATCTACATGGCAACCGGGCTAGGTTCCAATTCCAGGTTCCGACTCGGACTGGGTTCGCCTGACTGCAGGGAGGGCGATCTTGTTTGCTTGGTTGCACGAGGTCACGCTCCACTAACCCTGAGATTTAGTCACAATGGTTACTATGAGTATGTTGGTGACTCGTATGTGCCTGGCTATATGGAAGAGGACATGGAACACGCACTGGAAGGGGATATCGGGATAGAATGGACAAGATTTGACATTCTCTAAGGGGTTAAAGTCTTGACAGTTCCACTTGGGGGAAGGTTAGGCTTGCAACGAATGGACTGAATCTTGAATTGAGGGGTTTTTAAGCAAGAACGTGATGAATTGAGTTTATTTCAAGGTTACGCCACCGATTACCCCAGATATATACTACTGAACAAATCGGGACCAAAGTTCTCAACCTTCGTATGTCTGGCTCCATCCATTCACCAACATCGCAAGACAACCACCACCCCCAAGATATCCATCAAGGTCAAAGCAACTATCAGTCCCCCTTTCCGTCCCCCTCAGAAACAGTAAACGGCATCCCCTCCGGTACACTCCTCCACTGCCCCCCTTCATCCAACAAACCCAAACACTCCCCCCACTTCTCCCTCACCGTCTCCGCTTTCTTCTCGCTCCTGCGCGTGATCTTCAACCTAAATGGCCTGGGCTGCATCAGGAACCCACCGACTAGATCATCCTGATCGGGTGTGATCTCCTGCCCCGTCACCTCATCAATCGCCTTCTCGAACTTGAACGCCCACATCAACCTCGCAATAACAAGAAACATCGACCTGTCAACCACGTGCATCCCCTCGCAGATTCTCCTCCCCGCCCCAAAACTAAAATGATCCCGCTTGGTAGCGTCAGCCTGCTGAGCTGACTCGGTCGAGCTAGCAAAGTCATGGATGTACCGGTCAGGATCAAAGACGCGGGGGTTAGGGTGCCGTTCGGCGTCCATATGTACAGCCCTGCAACCATCAGCAAAATATCAGCGAAGAAAGGAATAGAAGTGACTAACCAAGCATTATACACCACCCCTGCCCCTTTGGGAATCCTATACCCCATATACTCATCATCCTTAATCACCGCATGCGGCGCGCCCAATATCGCGGTCGGCATCCACCTCAAGTTCTCCTTCACACAAGCCCTGATATACTGCGCTTTTGGGTTTTCCATATCCTCAATCGAGGGGAATCTATCCCCGCAAACTTCATCAACCACCCTCTGCGCCTTGTTTTGCGCCTCCGGATACAAGATTATAGCAAGGACAAACCCCGCCAGCGTCGAGGCAGTGGTATCCGAGCTTGCCTCCAGCGCCGTCCCAGCAACCATGGCAGCAAAGTCATCATCAAACTTTTGGCTTTCTTGTGCGTTGGCAATACCGACGCAGAAACATGGCTTGGCTGTGCCATTCTGCACCTTTTTCTTCGCCTCGAGCCAGTGGCCTTTGTAGAGGTCAAACGTTCGCTCTTTGAGGTCCAATGCATGGCGATAAAGTGGGCGAATGAAAGGGGGTAGGGATCGGAAAATGGGAAAGACGTCCAAGACAGCTGCCGCCCCGGCGCCGGTGATGGACGACCACTCCTCGATAACGTGGTACAGCCTGAGCAGCTTGGGGTCATCAATCTTTGGGGTTCGAAACCCGTAGACGATCTGGGTGGTCAAGGAGTTGGTGTACCGTCTAATATGATGCAGCACCTTGTCTGGTTCTTCCAACAACGCAATCATCATGGATGTGCTCTCGAGATCCTGGTAGGGGACGTACGAGTTCGACGCCTTCAGGTGCAGCAACCCATGGAAGAGCTTCCTGACTCGCCGCCAGGTATCACCGTATGGCATGAGCAACATGCGGAGGCCGCCGCTGGCAAGGGAGGAGATGTACATCTCCGGTCGGGATGAGTAGATGTTGCTGCGCTTGTCGAGGAGGTCTTTGATGGCGACGTCGGTGTTGAGCACAATCATGACTTTCGTCCCGGTGATCAGCGAGTAGACTGGGCCGTATTCTTCTGCCCACTTCTTGAATTGGACATATGCGTTGTTGGAGGGGATCTGGTGTAAATTGCCGATGAGGGGGAGGGTTCGAGGTCCAGGAGGGAGACCTTTCGGTCGACGGCCGACATTGCGAAGCTTGAAGATCGTAAAGGCCAGAATGCCTATGAAAAGGGACAAGTACCAGCTCGCCATGGTGCTGATGGTGAAGCCACCGTGCTTCCTGGACCAAGTGATCAAGCCCAGACACCCAACCGCGCCCGGCAGCCCCTATATATTTCCCTTTCACAACGCAACCTCCTGTCACCTCCTCGTCAGCCAACACGGACCACCGGCATGTGTGTAGCAATGAAGCCATCTCAATCCCTGGGATAACACCATCCACCCACGGATGATCACCCTCGAACATGGCAGTTCTGGTGGGGAACCCTGCATGCCGTGATCCGTATTCATCCAACAAGCCATTGTTGATGATTGCCAAGATGCATGTCAGCAAGGACGTGTAACCATCGGGTCAATCAAACAGTCTTCTCCCCGCTTTGCGGCTGCAACATTGCTACTATCATCGCATGCACCATGGACAACTGCAGGGTACGTTATCCCCAACGTGCTATCACGTAGCGAATACGCAGGGGTTATGCAGGGCGAACCATGCATAATGGGGCTGTGTGTGTGTTGTCAAGCTGAAGGAAATACCACTGATGGTGCAACTGCAAGGTCCTAAGTATTGAAAATGATAGGAGACGGATAGCGGGAAGATGATGTGGGCAATTGTGGGTACAAGACCTTGGTATGTCGAGGAAGTGGGAATAGCTTGCAAGGTCTGAATCTTGATAATGATTGGCATTGACGAAGTCTATCGTATGGCGTTGTGTACAGCTCGGTGATATGCCAAAAACGTGCTATCCAAGTTTCCCGCTAGTAGAAATATCTTGGTTCCCAACGCTACTAGCGCAAGCCAAATTCTTACTGCGGATGGTGTCCTGAGGCTGTATGGGGGCACATTCGTTACGGAGATGTGCCACATCCCGAACTCTGTCGGGCAATGCCACGCACCAGCTGGTGTTATACCCTTGGCTTCTGATAAGCCGGTGTATTTTCTTGCTGACGGCGGAGGATTGATCGTGCATCGTGTTTTCCTTAAAATGTTCGCTGCTCCTTCCATGCCTACGCCTCTTCACTTCTTGGGTGGTGCTGGTGGGGGTGCCACATCCGTTGGCCTTCCCTTGGCCTGGTTCTTGAGCTCGTCAATAAAGTATTTGAAGAAACTCCTAGCCTGTTCGTATCCTTCTCTAGGGTCTGCTGAGGCCTCTCCCTGGCGCAGTGGTTCGTGTGGGTTGCGCCCGTATCGGAAATCTTCGACTCTACGGTGGATGCGCCGTACGCCGTGATGGAATCCGGGGCTTTGGAGGATCTTTGTCGGTTAGAGCCTTGTATAGGGATCGGGGAGCAGGATGATTGGGGAGCTTACTCGGGCGACGATATGATCCTGGAAATGTAAGTCAGTACAAGCTCTCCAAGATAACAGCGAGGAAGACAAACCTCTACTCGCAGGTACACCTGCCAAAGTATGCGAGCCCAAGCCATGCTTCGAAAGGGACTGGAAAGTAAAAAAAAAGGTGGGCGATATATTACATCGATAATAGAGTAGCAACCCAAGCGACAGAGTCCACTGGGTCACTTCGTGACGACAATGGTGACGTTCAAGGTCTGCCGCTGAATGGAACGAGCACGCCGCTGGGAAGAGCGACACGGGACGCCACTTCACGTGACTTTAATCTCTGCTTTGTCAGGTGGGGAAGTGTCGCATTTGGGGGCTTTGGAGATGCCAAGGATGAATGATAATTCTCCCCACCAACATCAACACCAGTCTTCAGAGCAACGTAATGGTCAAATATTCCTATCTACCCTAGGCGGCGTCCTTCTCGAGAAAACCGTTTCTGTTGTTTCGGCTTTATCATCGTGGGTGTGTCTGTGCGCCGATGGGCTGACCTGGTTGGTCATCGCTTGATTGTCAACACCTATCCAATTTCTCGCTGGTCTTTTGCTTGGGGAATATCAAACCTCCGATCTGGATTTTTCCTTCCTTTTACATTCTTCTTTTTCTTTAAAAAAAATTGCCTCCGAATAAATCGATATCACTTACCTCCTCAATATTCCATGCCAATCATCGTCGTTCTCCCGATAATGCTCATCACTACAAGTTCACGAACCAGCTGGCTTCACATTGCTTCAAATCAGCATGACTTGTTCTTGACACTCAAAACTGAGTCTTGGCCATGCGTCCATGCCGTTTCGATACCAGAACAGCCGGGTCGGGTATTGTGTCCGGCTTTTGGCGGCCTGAGAGAGGCGAAGACGGCACGGTTGAAGACGTTGGACTTCATCGGCCCGCTTCCAGACCACCACCAGAAGAAACAAGAAACGGCGTTTCAACCAATGCTCATAATGTTGTTGTGTGTCAGGTCTTCGGTGATGGTGGGCGGCACAGCGAGGCTAATAATAAGGATGTTGAAGGCCTGAACAACGTCCGACAACCTGGGCCAGATGGCATTCTGACCATCACCATCGTTTTGTGTAATTTTCTCAACTCGTTGTTTTGCACGATTAATTGGTCACACCAAAATGAAGATTCAAGAAGACCAGATCAAGTCAGTTGGGCTTACGCTGCTATATGAGCCTGACGGACCAATCGATCCAGCCGTTGAGTGAGTAGACCACCCTTCCGGCTGAATGAGAGCACTGTCTGATCATCATGCGCAGTATTATCTTGGTCCATGGCATGGGCGGCCATCCTGTCAGGTCATGGAAGTGCTTTGACGAAGGGCAAACGCCAACACCCATCACGCCAATACATCCCTCATCAACACAAGGGAAGAGACTGAGAAAGCCGCCTCCTACAGCGCAACTCAGGCGAACGAACTCGGAGCCGTTACTTGCCAAAGAGGAAGGCTTTGTTAGCAGATCGCGAACTTTGCTGAGAAAAGCCTCGTTCAAGTCATCTTCCCGATTACGTCTTGCCGACTTTGCGGATCAGCTTAACGAGGCCCCAAGGAACGACGTGTTCTGGCCGTTGGACTTTTTACCGCAATCCTGCCCAAACGCCAGGATATTTACGTGGGGCTACCACACCCTGGTTGTGGACAAGAAGCCCCTCCGGCTACAAGGCGACATATTTGCGCATGCCAGCGAGTTTTTGTTTGAACTGGCTACTGCGCGGGCAGCGTTTGGGGCGCAAGCGCGTCCTCTTGTCTTCGTTGCTCATTCCACCGGCGGTATCATCCTAAAAGAAGTAAGGGTCTCTGGCTTGTCATGTTTTATTGGCTAACTCTTGTAGATCCTTCGCCTCGCCGACATCGAACGCGACGGACCTCTGAAAAATGTCCTTTTCTCGACATCCGCCGTGGTTTTCCTCGCTAGCCCTCACCGCGCCACGGAACATGCATCACTTGGAGACGCTGTGACAAGTATGGGCAGTGTGACCCTCTCTGTTGACCCGGACGATCCTGTTTTGCCACAGCTTTGTGGTGGCAGCAGCGCTGAGATTGAGCTTGGACGACAATCCTTCATCAGGCGATGGAACGAGTTCAACTTCAGGGTCAAGACATTCCAGGAGTCTGTTATTCCAAGCTTTGCAGATGCTGATGAGCGGGCTGCCGCAGTAAGTGACCGCCAATTCCCGGCAAAGAAGGACAGAGACCTGACAAATGCACACAGACCGTACGTCGACTTGCAAGCTTCATCGGAGACCCTCGAGAAAAGGCAACAACGATCGGGGCTTTGCATAACAACGTTGCTAAGTTTTGGTCGATGGAAGATGCGGGATACCAAGCTTTGATAACTTGCTTGGCTGAGTTTGTTCGGGACGAAGAGGAAAGAGTAAGTCACCTCCAGATTGATGTCAAGTTATTGCCAGCTAACCTGAAGGAGCGTCATGTCCTGAATAGCGAAGAAACCGACTGCCTGGCGGCACTCGTTCCACCCCCAATTTTTCACGCCGAGACCCCCCTGGCCGCATCCTATCCTGGAACCTGCCTTTGGCTATACGATCTGTACGACTTTCAGACATGGCACAACCGAAGTGGCCCAGACAAGAACAAGGTCTTCTGGATACGAGGCGAATCTGGGTGTGGCAAGAATATCCTTCTCACGTCTCTACGCAGGAGGCTTGGACGACAGTGGGGCCCTGCTGGAGCATCCATTATCGGCATTACAGCACACCCGACAAGCATCCCAGCGAGTGTCTGTCGTAGTCTTTTGGGACAGCTATTTCTGCAGGACCCGCGTCTTCGGAAGGCATTACTCGAACTCTATAGGCAACCTCGAGCTGACCCGGAGGCCTTCGATGACGCCCAAGTTTTGTCATTCTTTTCCGATTTTTACATCGGCCAACCAATCAAGACCCCCACAAGACGAACCTTCATCCTCGTCGAGATACCGGATGAGGCTGGGTCGATGTATGTCGGAGAGGTAATCAGTCGTCTGTCCCGTCTCGCACATAACTCCAACTTCAGCATATGCGTCACCAGTGCTTACCACCCCGAAACCGAGCTGTACAATACCATCAGCGTCCCAATGCACATCCGAAACACCGACGATATCCTTCGTTTTGTCAGTCTCAACTTGATGGCAGAATGGGAGGAACGCAACCGTACAGTCATGATGATTGGTCGCAAAGCAGGAGGCGTCTTTTTATGGGCTGAGATTGTGGTTAATATCGTTAATGCGGCTATTCTAGAAGGCGCTACTCAGGAGCTCATCGAGTGCACCCTACAAGAGGTTTCTGGTGATTTGCACGGGCTGTATGAGTGGATGTTAAGCACCTTGAACGAGAAAGAAAGGGCTGAGGCATTGATCCTCTTTCAGTGGGTAATACTTGCCTCCGAGCCGATGCGCCTGAATGATCTCTTCATTGCAATCAGACTCACCGACCCAAACCAGTTCGAACACTACAAGCGTCTCGGGCCGTTGATGGCTCTGGATGTTGGAGCCCCATTTTCGATGCGGGACCTCCGGCAACTTCGGAATTCTGTGATAACATCCGACACACCCTGTCAATTCCACAGATGGGTACGAACCCGCTCCATTGGTCTCCTTGAAGCCAAGTCGGAGGGAAACGATTCCCTTGGCCTTCAACGAGTACAGGCACGTCACTGCTCCGTCCGCTCTTTCTTCCTCTCGGGCCGAGGCTTTACTTGCCTCACGTCTGGCAACAGTACCATCCCGGCCAACCTAACCACGACCGACTTCCTCAATATCTCACATTACTCCCTCCTCCGAGCTTGTCTGGCCTACCTCAATATGCGTGACTTTGAGAGTCTAACTCAAAGTCCCAAACCAAGCCCAAACGTCAAGTCAGCCCTTTTTCTCAACCTCAACATTCCGCTGCGGCCCTTCTCGACGACTGCCAACCAACGCCAGCTAATCACGTCATCCTACCCCTTCCTTCAATACGCCGTCTCCAACCTTATCTTCCATCTGTTGTCACCACAACACTTCCGCTATTTCCTACCTCAAAATGAGCTCTTCCTTGCCCTCTCCGCGAATAAGTTCCACCTATGGAAATGATGGACTTCACTTTTCGGGACTCATGATGCAGATGAGATTATCACTTTGCATACAAAGACAGGGACCAAGACAAGAGGATTGATGAGTCCTGTTTATGGAGCTAGGTTTAGGCTTGAGAGGGTGTTGAGGAAGTTGGGGGGGTTGTCTGTTGCTGCTTTGAGGGTGAAGGAGGAGGAGCAGAGGTTGGGGAAAGGGAGGAAGGAAGGAAGGAGGAGTGGGTGGGTGGGAAGGGGGATTATGTCGCCCGTTACACCTATTTTGTCGGCACCTGGCTTGGGAAGGGGGGTTGGGAGGAAGAAGGAGTGGAAGCCTGTGGAAGAACAGAGGTTCGAGTTGCCGGGGAAGTTGATGCTGGATTCGCCTGGGGTTGGGGAGGAATTGGGGGGGGTGCCGGTTGGGTTGGCTGTATGATAGTCATCCGCCACCGGTAGTCTCAAGACTGGAAACCCTCCATATCAACCATAAAATGTGCGGTCCTTTTTACCGCAGCATACAGAATAGGCACTTCAATTGGGCCAACTTTGTGGAACAGTGACGACCTGCTCTCAAGGCAGCCAGCAGACACGGGCTTGACAGACAGTCCACTCAACTAGGTAATAGGATATCTCCTTCACATGATTTGTTCATTCGTTCCAATGGACGCATGCATCTTCATACATCTTAAACGCTACTTCTGGAAGGTCCCATCCGCCGGTTGTGTGTCTTCTCGACCCATCCCTCCGATATATTGGCTTCGACCATGCCCCCCTCCCTCATCTGCAAGCCTCACCAATAGCAACCCATCATTGCTCACCGGGCTGTTAATGATGTTGATGACCTGCAGTGGCTGAGAGACAACTCTCTGCAGTTTTGATCAGGCTACGAGATACCTGAGGCACTCCTGCAGGTGGGTGTGTTTCAGTGGCATTATCGTGTCCTTCTCCGCTCTTTCGTCCCGCGATGCCTTGTTTCCTTTTCTCTAGCAGCAATCTCTCGAGGTTCTGAACACAACATTGTTTTCCTTGACTGCTCTTGGTTTGTCTCATAGCCACTTGTTGATACCCGGAACCAAACGCTTATCTTTGTTAGGTATGTGTACCTTCCACCTCGCATGAACATAGCAAAGGATTTCCGAGTCTAAGTTACTCCCCCTCTCGACAACCAGCCCATCCTTCCTCCTACACAACTTGCCGAACCTACCTGTAGTTGTTCGGTATCGATCATGTCTGGCCTAGAAACCCTCGCGGCGCTTGGTCTCGTCTGCAACGTGTTCCAAATTACTAGTTTTGCCGATGAATTGTACACGACTTGCACTCGACTTCTGAAGAGAGAGACACCCGACGCAGACTTGTCCAAAACCCTAGTCCATCTCAACGCTGTTTTTGACAACGTCACACAGAGTCTCAATTCGGCTACACAAACTCTCACGCAAAATGACCGGCAACTCCTTGCTATAGCAAAGGAATGTAAAGCTGCTGCCACAGCTCTAGGAGAGGAATTGGGCAAATTTCAAGCGACAACGACTACTGGAAGAAGATGGCAGTCAATCGAACTTAGGACGAAACACACATTGACACTCAAAAAGAAGCATGAGGAGCTTGAGAAGACCCTGAACAGGAACCAGTCCGCACTTGAGACCCGTTTGTGGTACAGCATCTGGTAAGTTACTGCCTCCGTTTCCTCCAAGGGAGCCTCTCTAATTTCACTACCTAACATGGCTTCAGCACCAAAACCGAAGCAATCCATATACGCCAACGGGACGATTTCGTTAAACTTGACTTGCAGCTCCGCAATCTTGTCACGGCTATTGCAGATGGGGAATCACGCATGACTTGCTTGCTCATTCAACAAGGGGATTCCATCCGGGACCACGTGACAGCTGAGGCAGCAAGTATCAGGCTTGGTCACGATTCTATTCTCACTCACGTTACGACCGAGGTGACGAATCTGAAAACCGCCATATTCGATGAAGCCAAGCACCGTAGGCTTTTGAAGAGTGTCAAGTACGGCAGCCTGAACGAACGGCGCAATCAGATCAGAACGCCCACTGCCAACACCTTAAGATGGATTTTTGGGCATTCTGAAAACGACGATGATATCGAAGACGACGACGACGATGACGACGACGAATGAGGATAGCAACGAACCGGACGAGAGCAGAATAGACGAGGAACATGAAGATATTCATAAGCTTCTCGGAGACGCTGCAAGACGTCAGGAGGCTTCAATTCAGTTCCTGTCGTCGCTGCAGTCGACAAAAGAGCCTCTTTTCTGGATATGCGGGAAGCCAGGCTCCGGCAAAAGTACTCTCATGAAGTATGTCGCCAATAATCCCAGAACTATACGGCTTGTTAATGCGGCTGGGAAACAGACTGTCATCCTGAGCCACTTCATCCGGACTGGTGGTCAACCTATGGAGAGAAGGATCAAGGGAGTTTTGTGTTCGTTGCTCCATCAATTGCTCGACTCCGTTGCCGAGATGACCACCAGAATCAGCACCCAATATTCCTGGACGGTCAAGAAAGTGGAAGCTCCTGACTGGAACAAGAAGGAGCTCAAGAAGGTTCTCAAATTGGCTCTAGAGCATCTGGGCACCGACGTCTGTATATTTTTGGACGGGCTTGACGAGATCGATGCCGGTCTATCAGAAGGACAACGGCGACTTCTGAACTTCGTTAAGGAGTTCCAAACTCTAAAGAATGTCAAAATATGCGTCGCAAGTCGTCCTGAACCCCTTCTAAAAAGCGGTCTATCCCATGCGCCAATGTTCAAAATTCACGAACTCACACAGTGGGACATTTGGAAATACGCCTCCAGTGTCTTGGACACACGTTTCAAGCAGCTTGCTGGCCCTGACCAAACACCACTCCTGAAAAGTATTTGTGAGATGGCTGATGGAGTGTTTTTGTGGCTTGCACTGGCCCTTCAGTCGCTAAGAAATGGTTTAGCCCAAGGCGACAGTGTTTGGGAACTAGGCAAGCGCCTGAGAGCTTTGCCGAGAGATTTGAAAGATCGATATGCGGCGATGTGGAAGCGACTTGGAGATGACGAGCCTCTGTATCGACGAGATGCTGCAATGTATCTCAGCACAGTTTTGGCCTGCCAGCTCATCGATAACCGCAAGCCATTAGCCATCGGTGAATTGCTTTTGGCAACTAACTTGAGCCTCATGGATCAGTTTTGCCATGGAAGGTTAGAAACCGAGGGCCTGGAGCGAACTCTCACGAAGACATCGGATCAACTTGCGCGCCGAATACAAGTCCGTTGCGTAGGGCTCCTGGAGGTCACAGAAAACGCCAACACGCCCCTGTTTAACAGGGTTCACTTTATTCATCGATCGGCCAAAGAGTTTCTTGAGGGGTCCGAAGAGGGACAGAAGCTGTTGCAGGGTGATCGTCTCAGCAAAGTGCAAAGGCTTGTCAAAATTACACAGGCTGTGCTTGTTCCTGTACTACTGTTTCCCGAAGGTTCCCTCGAACAGAGTAACGTGCGGACGATGTGCGACAACCCTGCTTCCTTCTTCCGCGAGATTCAGCATAATTGGAGGAGATATGGGAGCTCGCGGGTGCAAGTGTTGGAGATTCTTTCCGCTGCCGAGGGCATTCTTGAGGCATGGCCGTCCAGTCGCACCAGCCCATAGCTCAAGTGCCATGGATCGATATTCTCGGCGTCGCCTCAAGTGAATACGCACATGATTTTTTGCTCGACAGGTTAAGAACTTTGGATGAAGCTGGGCAGGTTTCTGTGGAGTACAACACCTATCTGCTCACGGCCGCCCTATCAGATGACCTTTTTGGGATCGATGGCAAATTCTTCGAAATAGTGAATGATATGGATCCAAGACTCTTTGACTAGTCGGATGAGGAAGATGAGGCATTGTTTCACAACCCCAAGTGTGATTTGAAAGAGGTTGTGATCGGGAGCTTGGAGATGACCTTGGAGGTTTTGCGAATTCGAGAAATCAACCCGGACCTCCGGACATTCTCCTACAACGGCTATACGATAAACGGCGACACACCTGCAGCATTCCACGTCAGCCCGACAGAGGCAGCCGCAAGACTGTTGCTAGCCGCCAATATAACACACTATATCCAAGGCCTCATAGCCCTCATGATCAACAAGCTCTTGGATCTGGGTGCCGATTTGTCTAAGCGCACAAGGTTCACTATCTGCCCTGTCTACCAACATGAAATGAAAGGGATATTTGAGTTCAGCTCTCATGGATGGTCGTCCGTTGCATGTGCAGAGATTGTCGACGCAATCCATGGTGGTGGGCTTTTCGTCGAGACCGACACTGCAACCCTGCTCGCACTCGCCCGCCGTATGTTTTATCATCGAGATGATCTGTCCGACTCCGAAAAGGATTGTGTCAGGAGGCTCCGGAAAATGAAGTTTCGGGTAACTCGCATTATCTATATTTCTCGGGATTATAACTGCTTCGACACCGCCGACTTCACGTACACAGATTCTCTGGTTCATAGTCTCAAGCGCATAGTTATGATTGAAGACGCGAAATTGTATCTTATGGAAATTGATAAGCTGATGGAATACATGCAAAACAACCTGGAACGTCGGAAGCGAAGGGATTTGGTCAAAGAATTTATTGCTGAAGACATTGCCTGGAGTTGGAGTGATGAAAGGACTCGTCGACCACAAAAGTATGTGGATCGTCGGGAGCCACTTAAAGATGTGTCCAGACAGTCAAAGACATTGCACAATCAACTGGAATTTTTTTAAGACGATTCATTTTTCAACGACGATTCAAGCCTTTTCTGAAGAAAATGATGAAGGGAGACCGTTTTGTGGTGAAGAAGAGAGTAATGATGAAGGAGAATGGAGCAACATGAGCGATTGAAACGCAATTCCCATTATATATGGCGATCAATACTTGATGGTACCTTACTCATATCGAATAGAGGTCTTGGGTCAATTTCGGTGGATGTCGGAGCCTGGGTACCGATGTCATAGGATAGTCATAGATAGGATAATCACTAAACCAAGGTCGACGACGAGTTTCGAGGTGTTCAGACAACCTTCAAGTGCCTTTGACATGCTCCGTTCTCCTTCACCAGCCATAGTCCCTTCGCTTTGAGCACAATCCTCAGCCATGATGTCCACCGCTGTTGATAAGCTCCTTCGGAAAATGAAGTTCCAAGATGGACAACAGGAAGAGTACCTTGGTTAATAACCACTTGTATTCATGTTTAACGCTTTGCCACATCCGCGTAAGATACCCAAGGTGAACTTTTACCAGAAAACGGGCCCGTCAGACCATCATATATCCTCAAATTACCCTACAACATCCAGGGGAACTAGGTCGGTAGGTGCATCGTAGCTAGTCTAAATGCATGAATCCATTCCCATGCTCTCATGAGGATTATCAGATTAGGTACCGCTAATGGGATGAGGATGACGGCCGTCCCGATCTGGAGCTATGCTCAAGACTTTTGTATAACTTTACTTTCATATTTTCCGAACAAAGTTTGACTCAGATGGAGCCTAGGTGTGACCTTTCTATTGGTGCGCATGCTAGAACAGCAATGTAACGTGGAATGGATGTTGACGGTATTCGCCGCTCGGTATGTCATTGCATTCTCCACCGACTGCACAATCCCCAAAACCTTTCTCCGCTCTTTACCTTGGTTCTCTCGATCTCCCGACAATGGCTCATCCTCCCCCGCTCCCGAGTCCCCGGCTTGGTGATCGGTTCGGTTCGGCATTGGCACCCTCAACTGCAACCACATCACCCAACGGCGAAGAGCTGTTCCCACGATCTTTCTAAATACCCGTCGCCCCCCTGCATAGCGTCGCACCAAAACAGCCACCCGCAAACCTTACCCACCACAGCATTGGAGCGCTTCTACCAAACGCCTCCCAAGATCAACCCACCACATCAACCCAAATACCCACCCGCCAGATATTTGCCTATATTGAAGCATCCCGGGAACCTGGATTCAGCATGTTTTGTTTAGATCACGGTCTGGCGGATCATCGGGTGGCAAGGCCGCGGTTGTTGTAACTCGATGGATTTCTCGGTGTGTGAGGGGAAGAAGGGGATGCTTAAAACCATCGTCGTTGACCGACCTCCGAGAACTCATGGATTCTTCTTCTTCCTCTTCAGTCTTGTCAGTGTCAATTCTGCTTTTGCGCTTATTACCATTTCTTGGTGGTGGTGCAAAGTAAAACCGGCAGGATGATCCACCTCAAGCCAGCCCTCGCGGCGTTGTTGGCGCTGTCGACGCAATGTGTGGCTATTGATTTGTTTGTCAAGTCTTCGGGGGGGAATAAGACGACTGATATCATGTATGGTCTTATGCACGAGGTGTGTGTTTTGCGAGATCTCCCTTTTGTTTTTGCGCACTGCTGACATGGAGACTGCAAACAGGATATCAACAACTCCGGCGACGGCGGCATCTACGCCGAGCTCATCTCCAACCGCGCGTTCCAAGGGAGTGAGAAGTTCCCCTCCAACCTCGACAACTGGAGCCCCATCGGTGGCGCTACTCTTACCCTTCAAAAGCTTGCCAAGCCCCTTTCCTCTGCGCTGCCTTACTCCGTCAATGTCGCCAACCCCAAGGAGGGCAAGGGCAAGGGCAAGGACACCAAGGGGAAGAAGGTTGGCTTGGCCAATGCTGGGTTTTGGGGTATGGATGTCAAGAGGCAGAAGTACACTGGTAGCTTCCACGTTACTGGTGAGTACAAGGGTGACTTTGAGGTTAGCTTGCGCAGCGCGATTACCGGGGAGACCTTTGGCAAGAAGGTGGTGAAGGGTGGGAGTAAGAAGGGGAAGTGGACCGAGAAGGAGTTTGAGTTGGTGCCTTTCAAGGATGCGCCCAACAGCAACAACACCTTTGTTGTGCAGTGGGATGCCGAGGTATGTGCTTCTTTGATATTGGCTGAGATAGAAGTTGGGTTGACATGATGTGGTGCAGGGCGCAAAGGACGGATCTTTGGATCTCAACTTGATCAGCTTGTTCCCTCCGACATTCAAAGGAAGGAAGAATGGACTGAGAATTGATCTTGCGCAGACGATGGTTGAGCTGAAGCCGGTAAGTCCTCTCTGGTCAGAAAAGAGGAGCCTTTGCTAACGCTTGACAGACCTTCTTGCGCTTCCCCGGTGGCAACATGCTCGAGGGTAACACCTTGGACACTTGGTGGAAGTGGTACGAGACCATTGGCCCCCTGAAGGATCGCCCGGGCATGGCTGGTGTCTGGGAGTACCAGCAAACCCTTGGCTTGGGTCTGGTCGAGTACATGGAGTGGGCCGATGACATGAACTTGGAGCCCAGTATGTGATCCCATTTTCTGGAGTGACTTCTCTTGCTAACGCATCCACAGTTGTCGGTGTCTTCGCTGGTCTTGCCCTCGATGGCTCGTTTGTTCCCGAATCCGAGATGGGATGGGTCATCCAACAGGCTCTCGACGAAATCGAGTTCCTCACTGGCGATGCTAAGACCACCAAATGGGGTGCCGTCCGCGCGAAGCTTGGTCACCCCAAGCCTTGGAAGGTCAAGTGGGTTGAAATCGGTAACGAGGATTGGCTTGCCGGACGCCCTGCTGGCTTCGAGTCGTACATTAACTACCGCTTCCCCATGATGATGAAGGCCTTCAACGAGAAGTACCCCGACATCAAGATCATCGCCTCGCCCTCCATCTTCGACAACATGACAATCCCCGCGGGCGCTGCCGGTGATCACCACCCGTACCTGACTCCCGATGAGTTCGTTGAGAGATTCGCCAAGTTCGATAACTTGAGCAAGGATAACGTGACGCTCATCGGCGAGGCTGCGTCGACGCATCCTAACGGTGGTATCGCTTGGGAGGGAGATCTCATGCCCTTGCCTTGGTGGGGCGGCAGTGTTGCTGAGGCTATCTTCCTGATCAGCACTGAGAGAAACGGTGACAAGATCATCGGTGCTACTTACGCGCCTGGTCTTCGCAGCTTGGACCGCTGGCAATGGAGCATGACCTGGGTGCAGCATGCCGCTGACCCGGCCCTCACCACTCGCTCGACCAGTTGGTATGTCTGGAGAATCCTCGCCCACCACATCATCCGTGAGACGCTCCCGGTCGATGCCCCGGCCGGCAAGCCCAACTTTGACCCTCTGTTCTACGTTGCCGGAAAGAGCGAGACTGGCACCGGTATCTTCAAGGCTGCCGTCTACAACTCGACTGAATTGATCCCGGTGTCGTTGAAGTTTGATGGTCTTAACGAGGGAGCGGTTGCCAACTTGACGGTGCTTACTGGGCCGGAGGATCCGTATGGATACAACGACCCCTTCACTGGTATCAATGTTGTCAAGGAGAAGACCACCTTCATCAAGGCCGGAAAGGGCGGCAAGTTCACCTTCACCCTACCGGGCTTGAGTGTTGCTGTGTTAGAGACGGCCGACGCGGTCAAGGGTGGCAAGGGAAAGGGCAAGGGCAAGGGAAAGGGTAACTGAGGAAAAGTAAACGAAGCTGAATGTGATACCGATCGGAGCAATACAAAGTCGAAATAAAAAGACAGACCCGATCATCTAGACACTCTATTGACCATGTGACAAGGAGGGAGCAACTGCCTTGCCTTATAGGCGCCGAACAAGGACCACATTTCATAAATCGGAGTGAGTATATACTTTGATTGGCCCAGTGGTTGGGACTTGAGAGCATGGTCAAGCTGCCACCACCGATTCAACGCGTTCTGGATTCGACTCCCGGAGCTTGATCATCGTCCACGCAATATTACCTACATACATGAGCGTGCCTACGGCCACCGACAGGGTGTACATGTCTATGGGATGGTCACATAGTCTGGTGGGATCGGGGGATAGCTCCTCTGAGGGAGGGTCAATCAGGCACATATTTTGGTGCTTTTTTTCCCCCTGCTTCCTTCTCAAATTCATCTTCCAACCCTGACTGAGACATGATGCCAACACGAGATTCATTGTTGCAGGAGGTGACAGCCGGCCTCTTGTATCCCGAACCCTGACTTCAGTGATCCATGAACAAAGAATTGCGTCTGAGCGGCCCTTTTCACTTATGGACACATCAGACGAACGGTTACATAATAGCCACAAAAGAGACCTGTTGCTTTGTCCTCTGTTGCACCAAGCTTTTGAAGCCCAGTTGAGTGGGAGGTCGCAAAACATTGCGTGGTCTGCTTTTCAGCCCATGATGCCAAAGGTGCGGTTCCGTCAAACCGTTTTCCACGATTTTGATTGCTTGTAACTTTTTCATTTAAAGTGTATGCTTCCTGCCTATGCTTCTTGCCCTTCATTCTCTGCAAGTCAACCGCTAACACCTATCAGCATGTCTCTCTCCCTCAACATTCCCAAGATGACCTCCAACTTCACCGCCAGCAACAATCCAAACATCAGATACGAAGGCTCTTCTCAGACGAAGAAAAGCGAAGCGGATTACATCCCACCAAAGCGATTCTACGTCGCCCTTCCTCAAATCGCCCTCGACTACGCCTACTTCAAGGACAATGTAACAACCAACAGAATCCTTCGCCGCTGGAATCTGTGTCTTCGTGCCTCTCTCTCTCGGCATCGACTCGGTCATTATTTGACTCATGACGGTGTGCCGTCTCCCAACAACGATCCCTCCAGCAAGGCATACAAAGACTGGCGGAACGATTGTTTTGATATCATCGAGTTAATACTCGCCTCGGTGCAGGGGATGGTGTTGGATATGAGTAATAAGGGGTGGTATCCTCTCTCTGAGGACCCAAGACATCATTATCTCAAGGTGTTTGAGACGTTTGGGTTGAATGGACCGGAGGATCTTTGAGAATAGACAAATCGATCACACTCATTCCATGAATCCAATCAACAAAATTCCTTTTTCCAACAGTACCTATCAACAAAAGCGGTCTACCGCCCCTCTTCCTACCCCCTCTCCCCATAAACCTCCCCCTCAGTATTAACCCAGTCAGCCCACCTCTCCACCCTCGGCCTCCCACCCCCCGGCCAATGCCCCTTATACACCTCCCCCGTCCTAAACCCGCCCCAAACCCTTCCCCCAGTCAACAACCAAACCACCACCACCTCAAGCACATACCCCAAGCAATAATACGCCGCCCTCGAATGATACCACCTCTCCTCCCCCCACGGCCTCGGATCAAACATCACCCCCAACCTAAACCCCGCCTCCAACGTCAACAACAATGCCGTCACCGCAAGCAACCCACTCCTCGACCTAAAACGGGAGTACTCCCCATCAATCACCTCATGATCCTCCAAATCCCCCACCATCACCACCCCGACCGTCAAAACAGGTATAAAAGCTACAAAAGTCAATACCGCAACCGCAACAAGAAGCACATTCCTACATTCCCAAAGTATAACCCCATCGTGAGTAAAATAACAATTAACGCTCACCACCACCGCCATGACGAGACAAATAATAACAACCGCTGCCCAGAACCGGAAAAAACCCTTGACCAGGGTGCGGTAACCGAAAATGGCGTAATCACGCACCCAGCGACGCGTTATGATTAGGTTGGCGATGTAGAGGAGGATGATACCGGCCATGGAGAGGATCACGGCGGCGATTTCGAGGCGGAGGTTGGAGGGGTGGACGGACCAGGCTATTCTTAAGGAGAGGGCTAGGATCCGGAGGAGGCAGAAGACGGAGAGGAGGATTGGGATGAGGGGGCGGGTGGAGATGCCGGGGTGGCGGTGGCGGTAGAGGGAGAGGTGGTGGAGGGTTAGGTTGAGGGGGATGGGGAGGAGGAGGAGGAAGAGGAAGATGGAGCAGAGGGGGATGTCGACTGGGGGTGTGGGGATTAGGCCTGGGTAGGCGGAGGGGGGGCGGTAGGGGGTTGTTAGGTTGGACTAGGTGGGGGTTAGTGACTACCTAGGTAATAAGGGGGAGATGTGATGGGGGCGTACAGGTTGTTGAAGGCTGGATGGGGCGTTGACGAGGAGCGATGGTGGTGAGGTAGGGTAGCCGAAGGATGTTGAGGGTGATGGGGTTGAGCCCATGTCTTGAGGGGTAGGGTTGAGGTCGTGGGCGTAGCACATTTTGGCCTGTCGAGGTCAGGGGTATGTTTACTGATGTTGATGGTATATTCAGATGCCCTCAAACCACGAGTCAGAGTGTATCAAATTAGCTGACAGTGAATGATCACAGTTGGGGACATTGAAAAGTCGTCTAGAGGTGACGTCAATGTCAAAGATTACCCCTGAGTGAGGTAACGTTCTGTGCGAGGGCACTGACACTCGCACCACCAACACATCTCGGGCGCACAGACGACCTGCTGAAGAACGTGAATGAATCCTAAGCTTCCTGGATTTACTGCCCGGGATGAAAGCCTAAGCTATCTCAACCTAGAAGGGGTAGTGACTGAATGTGCAGCGGCGATGATGGTAGGATGTTAGCCACGAACTGTTCTCAAAGGTCGACAGGGTTCGATTTAGCCCGCTCTCATCCTTGAGGTACGTGGCTGTCGCTTGTGTCGCAATCCTTGAGGAAACAAAGTCAGCAGAAGTTGGTGCAATGCTCTCGCATGGTTAATTTGGGACAGGGCCAAGGCCCTGAATCATCGAGAGCATGCAAGACGCGTCGAGTGTCAGAGACCACGCTGGAGGACATGATCCATGATGCCAGTCAGTTAAGAAGCCAGCTTTACCAAGGTAATAGTTCTCCTACCTGTCCGAAACAGCAGACCCCAAAAGGGCTCGAATATGCAAACAAAGTACTGAAGGTAGGTGGATTCCTCCTTTCTCGCCAGACGGCTGCCTTATCGGGGGGGGACTGAAATCTTTTGAGGCCTCTAGCTTTCGGTACACCAGCACCAGATCACGCGTGCCTTCCTAAGGTGCCTTCCCTTGCTATAAAGGAAGGAGCAAGCTGCCCCCTGCGCCCAATTTGCATAATCTCTCTGGCTGGGCAGAAAACATTCAACTCTTTATTCTAAGCAGCTGAGCAATGAGCTCCAGCGCCTGAAATACCAGCTCTTCGAGAAAGACAGAGAGCTTGGGACAAAGTTGGACGAGCTAGTAGTGTTGCGAAATGAACTTGTGGCGAAGAGAGATGAGCTCAATTCAACGCAAAATCGGCTTTTTGAGATGAAGGAAGAGACTGATGCAAGGTACGAAGATATTTGCATCGAGTTTGGGTATACGGAAGAATGCACTCGTGGCGAAAGATGAAGAGCTCGCCACAAAGGTCAACGAAATCGAAAAAAACCCCCAGGATTTGAACAATAAGAAACAAGAGATCGGGATATCAAGCACGAACTGACCGCCAAAGTCGAAGAGCTGGCTGTTGTCGGCACCACCGTTACTACCCTAACAACTGAACTCGCAAAGGTCAAGGACGATCATCAACAAGAGTTGGGACGGATGAACGACAAAATCACAAGCATGGAGAAGCAGTTCCAGCAAGAGTCGAGTACCAAAGATCAGCAATTGGCAGCGGCAGAGGATACCATAGCTAGCCAAGATCGACAGATAGCAGTCCTGACCCACGAAAAAGACAACGACATCAAGCAAGCAAACGACACTATCTAGAAGATCAAAGCCGAGCTCGAACGAGTCTCGGAGTCAAAAGATCTCACGCTATGCTTTTTGGCCAAAGAGCTTTGTACGTTTCTGACAGAGATCGATGTTTCGGGAAGACAATGGTTGAATATTCTGGGCGAGAAAGACTATTGCTCACAGCTCCGCGTGACGAATGGCCTTTTGGCTGACGGCTATTGGTCCATCCAGCCTGCTTGGCCAACAGAACAGGAACCGGGAAAGCCAGGAGTTGCTAATGACGCTCCCAATTTCGAAAACGATGATGCTCTTCCTTTATGCATCTATGGAGTTTCTTGCACAGCAAGTCTCTCAGCCTCCAGCCTTTGCCATTTCTTGCTCGCAGAGTTTGACGGAACGGCTTGACAGAGCTGTGTCTGCCAAGATTTGGGTCGTCATGAAAATCATCAAGAACCTTGCTCTGCAGTGTGTGGCACAAGAGAACATCCAGTTTTCGAGACTTCAGACTGCATTGTCCGTTCTTCAAATCGAACGCCTTATCAAACTGAGATAGGGTGAGACCTCCAACGTGCAGGCTACATTGATGGGGTGGATCTCAGCAACATACCCGTCACTGCCATCGCTGGGCAATGCCGTGATAAGCGGAATCTCTTTACGCGAGGCTTGTCAGAATCTTGGGCACGTCTTTCAAGACGAGGGGGAAGACCCCATTACGACTTCGGTCAGGGGTATAATTCCAGTGGGCCAATCAGATGGATTTTTGATGATGGAATGCGTGGAGGATAATGACGGGCAAGACCAGAAGATATGGAGTGTTTTGCGTGAAAGAATCTGGCTATCAGGAAGGGATGACGACGTCCTGATGGTTGAAGCGCCGCAGTCGTGGAAGAAGAACAGAATATGAGGATCGAGTTGTTGGGATACGAAAAAGAGGTTTTGAAGGCGCTCTTGGGTTATGAAATCTAGAAGCAGTAAGCAGTGGCAGCGGAAGCTTCGCAAGGATGGACACGGTAGTGAGCTATGGGATGCTGTCGACTTGAATATAATAAAATGTACTACACTTTCTTTCCATGATACTTCTATCGTGACTTTGTTGATGAGATTATATAATGCATGGTTGGGTGCAAGACGCTTCTTGGCACATGTCATCTGACCTCGCGCCAGCAAGACACGCCCCACCATGGCGACGCGCTGCCTAAAGTCAACATTATTACCAATCCGCGCCAAACTTTCCAACACTGGCACGTTTCTCGCCGCCTACATCAAAACCCTTTCCTCACAGAACTTGCGCCTTTTGTGAGCTTTCTCCAGATTTTTACCAATTGGAAAAATCTCACACGAAGAGCTGCACTGTTTCTGCTCACCCAAGCTAACAGGATGTACGTACTTCCTGGCAGTCAATTGGTCTCTGAACCGCGACTAATGACCATCACAGGATACCAAACACCCCCGCCGCGAACAAGGAGAACGTCGGTGCCCCCCGAAGCAAATTCCCCACACCACAATCACTCGACCGCCTCCGGACGCCGTTCAAATGCCCAGGGTCGGCCACTCGCACCGTTGCTACCGACCGCCCAGCTCGCAAGAAGCGGAGAATCGACTACAAGGGCACAGATGGAGACGTTGATCCGGATGCCGACAAGCCCTACACAAATGCCGACCGGCTAGCCCTGGCGAATCGCGACGCCAACAAGTTCCCAGTATTCCAGCCAAAAGACAAGACCACAGTGTTTCGCAAAGCCTTTTCGGTTCCTCTCCTGAACAAAGATAGCGCTGCCTACAACCCCAATCGCCCCCCACCAACACTTGGCTTAAGACAGGGAGCTGTATTTGTCGCAAAGCCTCTGCATGATCCAAGTGGCGAGTTCGCCATTGTCCTGTATGATCCAACAGTTGACGACAGGCCAAAGGATGCGCCTAAGCCAGAGGAAAAGGTCGAGGAGGAAAAGATCGTCGAGCCCTTAGAGCACAAGAGTCTCGCCGAGATCTTGGGGATCAAGAAGAAAATTGTTGGAGAGCACCCAAGGGTACCGGTGGTCATCGATCCAAAGCTTGCCAAGATTCTCCGCCCACATCAGATTGAAGGTGTCAAGTTTATGTACAAGTGTGTGACGGGCATGGTGGATGAAAAGGCACATGGGTGCATCATGGCCGATGAAATGGGTCTTGGCAAAACGCTACAATGCATCACACTGCTGTGGACACTGCTCAAGCAGTCTCCTGATGCTGGCAAGACAACAATCCAGAAAGCTATTGTTGCCTGCCCAGCAAGTCTGGTGCGCAACTGGGCCAACGAGTTGGTCAAGTGGCTGGGTCCGGATGCTACGACGCCTTTCGCTATTGACGGCAAGGCTTCAAAAGAGGAACTGACCCGACAGCTTCGCCAGTGGGCCATTGCAACCGGACGAGCCGTCACGAGACCCATCATCATCGTCTCATATGAGACCCTCCGTCTGAACTGCGAAGAGCTCAGAAACACAGAGATCGGACTGATTCTCTGCGACGAAGGTCACCGTCTGAAGAACAACGACAACAAGTTATTCACTGCCCTGAACGGCCTCAATGTCAAGCGTCGCGTCATTCTCTCTGGTACACCCATTCAAAACGATTTGTCCGAGTACTTTTCACTCATCAGCTTCGCCAACCCGGATCTATTGGGTACACACCTCGAGTTTCGCAAACGCTTCGAGATTCCCATTCTCCGTGGCCGTGATTCCATGGCCTCTGAGGCTGAGAGGAAACGTGGTGATGAATGTCTTGCCGAGCTGGCCACCATCGTCAACAAGTTCGTCATTCGCCGTACCAACGATCTGCTGTCCAAGTACTTGCCCATCAAGTACGAGCACGTCGTCTTCTGCAACCTGGCCCCCTTCCAGCTCGACCTATACAACTACTTCCTCACCTCGCCAGACATCCAAGCCCTTCTCCGTGGCAAAGGCTCCCAGCCACTCAAGGCCATTGGTATTCTCAAAAACCTATGCAATCACCCAGATCTTCTCAAGCTCCCCGATGATCTGCCCGGCTCTGAACAACATTACCCCGATGACTATGTCCCCAGGGACTCTCGTGGCCGCGATCGCGACATCAAGCCATGGTACTCGGGCAAGATGCAAGTCCTCGACCGTATGCTGGCCCGCATCCGCGCCGACACAAACGACAAGATTGTCCTCATCAGCAATTACACCCAAACCCTCGACCTCTTCGAGAAACTCTGTCGCAGCCGCGCCTACCCCTGCCTCCGTCTCGACGGTAAAATGCTGGTTAACAAGCGCCAGAAGCTCGTCGACAAGTTCAACGACCCCAACGGCGACGAATTCGTCTTCCTCCTTTCCAGCAAGGCAGGTGGTTGCGGTCTCAACCTCATCGGCGCGAATCGCCTCGTCCTCTTCGACCCCGATTGGAACCCTGCCGCTGACCAGCAAGCTCTCGCTCGTGTCTGGCGTGATGGCCAGAAGAAGGATTGTTTCGTCTACCGGTTCATTGCCACGGGAACAATTGAGGAAAAGATCTTTCAGCGTCAGTCGCACAAGCAGAGTTTGAGTTCGTGTGTGGTGGATTCGGCGGAGGATGTGGAGAGGCATTTTAGCTTGGACAGCTTGAGGGAGCTGTTCCAGTATCGGCCTGATACGAAGAGCGATACGCATGATACGTTCAAGTGCAAGAGGTGCAAGCCAGATGGGAAGCAGTTTATCAAGGCGCCGGCCATGTTGTATGGTGATACGAGTACGTGGAATCATTTTGTGAATGAGGGGTTGAAGGGGATACAAGATTTGTTGCTGAGGCAGGAGATGGGGGAGAGGGAGGTGAGTGCGGTGTTTCAGTACATTTCTCATTAAATGGGGGTGGCAGGAGTTGTGATGGGTCATGGTGTGGATATGGCCTTGCTGTAAGCGGGATGAAGTATTTTCCTATTGATGATGTTAGCAGGGGAGGGATTGCGTTGCTAGTGTTGGTATTTTAGTGTTGGATGCATTGCTCGGCGAAGGAGTTAGAGAGGTCATTTATTAGCCACAGCGTATGTCGCATGACTTGGAGCCAAAAGACATGAGAGACGATAAGGGACAGTACTATGTGCTTTCCATTCTGCAACACAAATAAACTTTGTTAACCTCAACAACTACATCCCCCATGTTTCTTTATATATGTATACATCTCCCACATCTACAACTCATCAACCACATGCCCCTTTGTCTCCTCCTCAAACCTCCTACTCTTAGTATTCGCCCCCTCCACCTTCTTCTCCTTCCCCTCCCTGTTCCTCCTCGCCAACTCAGCAATGTCTTCATCATACTCTGTCCACTCGGGCACCTGCCTCCTAGCCCTCTCCAGCTTCGGCTCCTTCGTCTGCGGGTTATTACACAAATCAATCGTCCTCGCCTCGCCCAGCGTCTCATCGCTGCACCAAGTCTCGCACCAAAGCCACTCCTGCGGCAGGCTAAAAATCGGAATCTGGAACTGCATGTGATTAGGCAGATCCTGATCGAGATTCGCCAGCGAGTTGGGGTCAGCGCTCAAAGAGTGGTACTGCTGCCTCAGCCTATCCCCCGCAGCAATCTCCCTAAACTTCTTGAGATCCACGACGTAAAGAGCCGAGATATGATACGGCAGTCCCCTCAGATAATTGGCCCAATACCCCGTCTTCCAGAAACGGAACCCCTCCATCTCGGTGCGGGAGTCGCACATGGGCGTGAAGCCGTAGGGCTTACCCTCGAGGTCGAGTTGGACAAGGTCGTACAGATCGGTGCGGACGATCTGATCCGCGTCGACAAAAATGACTTTATCCAACGACAACGGAAACAAAACGTCAAGAAACAAGATTTTATACCCCCAAATCTCGCGCTGCTTCTCCTTTTGCTGACGCAGCCAGTGAGGCCATTTGTACGTCACCATCTCGTACTTAAACCCGTACTGTTCCGCAAGCACGGGAATAAAGTCCTTAAAGGAAGGCGAGAGGAATTGCTCAATGAACCAAAACTTGACAGTGTGGTTCGTGTGCCGCATCACGCTGACCATCATGATGTTGAGCATACGCTCATACAAGTGGCCCGAGGCAACCGAAAAAATGTTGATCTCCGCGTGCTCGGTCTCGCTGAGGGACTTGATTGCAGGCTTTGACTTGCCCAGGATGCCTTCGGCGAACTTGAGGCCTTTGTTGAGGTAGTCCATTGCTGATCCTGAGGGGGCGGGTTCGGGGTCGGTGGGCTCGAGGACGTCCTCGCCTTCCATGCCTGGGTTGCGGGTTAGACGGGGGTAGAGGGTTGTGCCTTGGAAGTCCATGAGGGTGACCTCGGCGTTTTCGTCACCGGGAGCAGGGGCCCAGCCTTGGGCTCCTACGCTGACCATGGTGAAGATGTCCGAGGAGCGGCCTTCCTTGAGCTTGAGGTTGTACACGCCGGGGTTGGCTTTGAACTGGAAGAAGCCGAGGTTAGCCATGATGATGGTGTCGGCGATGTGGGGGTTGCTTTCGGTTCCGAGGACGAGTTGGGCGCCCTTGGGGGGTGCGCCGCTGGGCATCTCGCGGGAGTGGCCTTCGATGAGAATGTTTTCGAGTTCGTAGATAGCTTCGACATGCTCGGTGCCACGCTTGGCTTTGATATCCTTAATACGAAGGTTGTCCAAGTCGTCGACCGAGACCTTGGAGGTAACGAGCCAAGCAGGAGGAACATCCATGCCGGCAACAAACAAGGTATCCCGAGGAACACCAGCAAAGTTGGCTGACAGGGACGCAACCTTTCCATCCTGGTCGAAGGTGGGAGCAGAGTTGAGAACATAGCGGTAGAATCTCTTGATGGGCAGCTCTTGAACATTCTCTGTGGGGTTGAGGAACACCCGAAGATGCACGCCCTCCAACTCGGAAAGAACCTTGAGGATAGCAGCCCACTTTTGTCCACCCTCGCTAGCGGGATTGATGATGGCAGTGAAGAAAATGGTGGCCTTGGAAGCGTCACCAACCTCGAATGACGTGTGTTCCTTCTTGAATTCGCTGAACTGACTGATTCTCACAGATGGCGCAGAGTCAAAGATGCCCTGTGGGAGATCAGAAATACCCGAGAGAGCAGTGACTGAGGTCAACTTGGCGGCATCCAAAGGACCAGAAATCTTATCACCGAGGCCAAGATCCTCGATCGCCCTGTGAACAGGAACGATGCGCTGGGCACGCTCCGTCTCAAGGAAGGTCTCCAAGTCTTCAGGCTTGAAGTCCTCGGCAGAGGGGATAGGGCCTACAAGGCGGCCGTTGAGGATAAGAGCGCTGTTGCCTGCCTTGAGGTTGACGCTAGACAAGAAGCTGGCCAGAGCAGCATCAAATTCACGATCAGCCTCAGCTGACACATTATCAAGGACGGTTTCAAGATCCAACAGGGTGTTGACGGTCGCTAGACTGTCCTCCTGCTTCTTGATATGAAGAGTGAGGGCAGATGCCGACTGGCTGGTACCCTTGGGGTTATGGACGATATCCATCCTGACGCCCGGGCTATCCTTGCGGAATTTTAGGGCAAAGTACGCCAGCTTTTGACCATCGGGGGTACTCAAGTCAGTGATGACCGTCAGCGCAGCCCAGTCTTCCTTGGTTGAGTCCTTGTCTGCCTCAACAACAGGCACCTTTTCAAAGAGGTAGGCATTCTCGGTGTAGACCTTGTTGACGTTGAGAATGGTGATATCACGGGCATCCTCAGGGTAAATAAAAGTGTTGCGGCGAGCGATGGCCTTTTCAGCGAACTGGGCCTCGATGTTTGTCTCATCTCCAATCTGACCAAAGTACACCCCCTGCTGAATCTCCTGCAGCTCGGCGCCCAGCTTTTGGTTCATGGCTCTAAGCCAGTTCTCTTCTCTCGGAATGGGGAAGCCGTTGAAGAAAACAGGAGGGACTTCAGTGTCGGCGCGGAGTCTTTCAACCCAATGCTTAGCAAGATGGATTTGCTTTTCATGGTGCTCCGAGGTGAAGATGTCCTTGAAAGCCAAGACTGTAGCGTCTTCCTTCGGCTTGCGGTCCTTGATAGCCTGCTTAAAGACTCCCTCATCGGCCTTGGACGTCTTCTTTGACTCGAGAGAGTTCTCCAGGTAGGCAACGGTAGCAGAGAGACCATAGGTATCAAGCAGGTAGTAGACCACCTTGGCTTGGTCAATGGCTTCTCCGGTGGGGGTGAGAGGGACAAAACCAAACCGGACGGGAATCAGTCGCTTCATGAACACGAGGAGCTGCTCAACAATGATGATGACGTCCTCAGGCTTTGTCAAGTCGACCGGGGCAACTAAGTTGAACATGTTCTTTCGCACTTGAGGCAGTCCACCGAAGCTCTGAAGAATGGTCCAAATGCTTGGCGAGAACTCCTGGTATCTTTTGTCCTTTTCGATGTTGTTAAGCCAGACGATAACCTCACCATCCTCGATCTTGTCCCGCCAGTCGAACCTGCGAGGTTCATCATCTGCCGATTTGGCCTGGGCAATTTCGCTATGACCAAGCAGAGACACGGCTTGTTCTCCGGTCAAGCCAAGATCCAAAACGCCGTGAATTAGCTTGCGCTCACGGGTCAGAAGATCGACCAGTCCAAATGGTTGAATCTGACGGTCAATCAGTTGAACACCGTTCATCCACAAGACGTTGACACCCTCAGGGGCCAAGACCTGGCGGTTGAGACGATGCTCCTCCTCAAACTCCTCGGAAACGTTATGTGCGCCAAGCGAGGTCGAGTATTTGGGGAAATCTTGGGTGAGCTTGAGGAGCGTTTCGAAAGGCGAGTCACTTTTCATGATAAAAGAAGCAGCCTTCATGGCGAGAGGAGTAAGCTCAGACTTCTCCAATGGCTTGATATCAGTAATCTCTTCCTCGTCATCCAGGACCACATCGGAAGCTCCAATGGGTTTTTGCGCCTCGTCTTGGGCCTTCGCGGCGCCTGTGTCTCTGTCGTCGATGACAATGTAATCAGTTCTCTTGAGGGTGAGGGCAACTCCGTAGCCGTTAACGGAGAGAGTCTCCTCTGGGTGCGCAGCGCTTCTCTTGTACCTGATGCGGTAAGAACCCTCTCCCTTTTGCGCGATCTCTTTGGCTGTCTCGTGGAATTTGCCAAAACTTGGTGAAGTGATATCGGCATACAGAATAATATCCTTGGCACCGGCGCCGAATTTGTGATCAAATGGCAACGTCCTTTCCTGACTGCTCTGCTTCACATCGGCGTGCGCCTTTTCCAAAGAAGGAGTGCAGTATTGCTTCCCATCAAGAAGATACCACTGAACGCAGCCAACCTGATCTTCGGCCAGCGATGGTTCCACGGCTGTCGAATAGTATTGGTAATGCGCCTCAATTCGAGGGGCGGCAGTTCTCATGGACAAGGCCAGCTGGAAGGTCGAGAGAGCTTCCGCATCCATGTGTCCATCATCCTGGAGTACTTCCACGAACTTCTCGTACAGCGTCTTGTCCGTCTTGGCCTCCACAAAGTCGCCCTTTGCGACACGATCGAGGAGGGCAAAGTAAGCTGTCGCATTGTCGGAAGCTGCCGTTTCTCTGGTTTATGTTAGCTCTGCCTTTGCCTCTTGGGTTTTACCAAGTCGTATGGACAACGTACAGCAGTTCAACCAGATACGGAGGGGCAGGGAAGGCCGCCTTCAGCGCAACATTCACCGACGGGGATGCCCCGACATGGGCTGGGGACAAGCATGTTGCGAGGATGGCAGCAAGACCTAATGGTAGTTGTGAAAGTCGAAGCATGTCGACAGTTGCCCTGTGGGCGCGCTGTTTCTATGTGCCGAAGATATGGTTGCCCAAAGGTCTGGATTTCGTGGTACTGGAGATTGCGTCAAGTCTGGAAGTATCCGCCAGCGGACATGCGCCTCGGCTTAATATGACACGCTGGCGTCAGGAGCAGGTGAACAATTCGTTGGGTTAACCCTAAGTGAAAGGGAAAATAGTAGAATTGGATAAGAAGCTTGTCCCTATACAGCAAGTAGGAGATGGTGTCAAGACCTTGTCTCTTATGCCTACACTTCGTCGCTACCACCACTTCATATGGTGGGTCAACCGCTGTAAGTGCTGAAGCTCTCAGCTGTCAATTCTGGACACATCACCAATGGGGAGCTTAACCAATCCGGACTAGCGCCCGCTAGAGCTAAGGGGGTAAAGCCACGCTAACGTCAGAAAAAGGTTGGCACTTTTAGTAGCATGTGGCTGGTGCTCTCTGCCAAAAAAGCCAGGGTGGGCCCGGAAAATTGAATGTGCGTTTTGTGCCTGAGGCTGCAGCCAGCTCCCCCCCTTGTGCAGCAGTGGAACCCACAATTGAATGAGATGCCACGAGTCTCCTATGATTTGATGGGGACCGAGTGGACATCTGGACAACAACAGCAGCGGCCCCAATTCCTCGGACACAACACCACCATCTCCCTCAAGACACACGACACGCCGCCATTACTTACCCCAGGCGCTGCTCACTATCTAATCTCTCTTTTGCTACGAGCGGGCATCGGCATTTTTATTAATCGTCGATACTCCCTCCTTACGAAGTTACGAACCCCTTCGATACCGCCCCCCCCATTTTGATGCCAGGTGCCTGGGCCTAGGTATCCTCCACCAACCAAGATGCAGTCCGCTTCGGGCATGCTCACAAAAGTATACCTTCATCACATCTGGCTGCATAGGTGTTGGTGTTGACACTTTTTCTAGTTCGAGTCCAAGTCGTCGCGCGCAAAGGGAATTGCATTCCATCCCAAACGGTTCGCAGCTCCAGAGCTTCCCCGCCATTTCACGGCCACGCTGACACTGAACCTACCAGACCATGGATCCTCGTCTCGCTTCACTCCTCGACCATTCAGCTTTGGGACTACCGTATGGGCACACTGATTGACCGATTCGAAGAGCACGATGGCCCCGTCCGCGGTGTCGATTTCCACAAGACGCAGGTGAGGAATGGCTGGGATTCGGTTAGGGGATAAGGTGGACAGCTTGCTGATTCTGCGGTAGCCCCTGTTCGTCTCGGGTGGTGACGACTACAAGATCAAGGTCTGGTCTTACCAGACCAGGAGGTGTCTGTTCACCCTGAACGGTCACTTGGACTACATTCGAACCGTCTTCTTCCACAACGAGCTCCCTTGGATTGTCAGCGCCTCTGACGATCAGACGATTCGGATATGGAACTGGCAGAACCGCTCCCTGCGTATGTGTGCTTGGAACTACAGGGTGGGCTTGGAATTCTTGCTGACGGAGAAGGACAGTTTGCACCATGACGGGCCACAACCACTATGTCATGTGTGCCCAATTCCACCCCAAAGATGCCGACCTCGTCGTGTCCGCCTCGCTCGATCAGACTGTTCGTGTTTGGGATAGTAGGTGAACTTTGGGTCTAGACACTGCCTGTCAGGTACTGACAATGCTGCCTAGTCTCCGGCTTGCGCAAGAAACACTCCGCCCCTGCGTCCATCTACGAAAGTCAAATGAACCAGGCCAACCAACAACAAGCCGATATGTTTGGAAACACCGATGCCGTCGTCAAGTTCGTTCTCGAGGGTCACGATAGAGGCGTTAACTGGGTCTCGTTCCACCCTACCATGCCCCTGATAGTGTCGGCGGGCGACGATCGTCTCATCAAATTGTGGCGTATGAGCGAAACCAAGGCGTGGGAGGTCGATACTTGCCGCGGGCATTTCCAGAACGCCAGTGGGTGCTTGTTCCACCCTCACCAGGATCTCATTCTTTCGGCCGGCGAGGATAAGACGATTCGTGTTTGGGATCTGAACAAGCGTACGGCGGTACACACGTTCAAGAGAGAAAACGACAGATTCTGGGTCATCGCCGCGCATCCTGAGATCAACCTTTTCGCTGCTGGACACGATAATGGTGTAATGGTGTTCAAGTTGGAGCGCGAGAGACCCGCGTCGGCTGTTTACCAAAACCAGCTCTTCTATATCACCAAGGAGAAGCATGTCAAGTCATACGACCTGCAAAAGAACGTCGAGTCCCCAACTCTGCTGTCTCTCAAGAAGCTGGGCAGCCCCTGGGTTCCCCCAAGGACGCTGTCTTACAACCCTGCTGAGCGTTCGGTTCTTGTCACATCCCCAGCGGACGGCGGCTCTTATGAGCTCATCAACCTTCCCCGTGATGGTACCGGCGCCATTGAGCCAACCGAGTCCAAGCGGGGCTCTGGTAACTCGGCCATCTTTGTTGCCCGTAACCGCTTTGCCGTCCTGAACACCGCTGCCCAAACCATCGATATCAAGGACCTTCAGAACAACGTTACCCGGTCCTTCAAGCCCCCTCTTGGCACTAGCGACATCTACTTCGGCGGCACGGGTAACCTTCTCATCATCAGCCCCACGGCAGTACACCTTTACGATGTTCAGCAGAAGAAGACCACTACCGAGCTCGCCGTAAATGGTGTCAAGTACGTCGTCTGGTCCAACGATGGCCTCTATGCCGCTCTCCTCAGCAAGCACAATGTCACCATTGTGACCAAGACCCTTGAGCAGATCAGCACGCTCCACGAAACGATCCGCATCAAGAGCGCCACCTGGGACGACGCCGGCGTCTTGTTGTATTCCACCCTTAACCACGTGAAGTACACGCTGTTGAACGGCGACAATGGTATCGTGCGCACTCTTGATCAGACTGTCTATCTTGTGAGGGTCAAGGGCCGTAACGTCTACTGCTTGGATCGTGCTGCGAAGCCCAGAATCCTCCAGATTGACCCTACCGAGTACCGCTTCAAGCTTGCCCTTGTCAAGAGAAACTACGAGGAGATGCTGCACATCATTCAGAACTCCAGCTTGGTCGGCCAATCCATTATTTCGTACCTGCAAAAGAAGGGCTACCCAGAGATTGCCCTTCAGTTCGTGCAAGACCCCACCACCCGCTTCGAGCTTGCGATTGAGTGCGGAAACCTTGAGGTGGCTGTTGAGATGGCCAAGCAGCTGGACAGGCCAAAATTGTGGACGAGATTGAGCGCCGAGGCCCTTGCTCACGGGAACCACTCCATTGTTGAGATGTGCTATCAGAAGCTCAAGCAGTTCGACAAGCTCTCCTTCCTATATCTCACAACCGGTGACGAGGCCAAGCTGACTAGGATGGCCAAGATTGCTGAGCACCGCGGAGACTTTGGCTCTAGATTCCAAAACGCCCTCTATCTCGGTGAGGTTGAGGACAGAATCCAGATGTTCAAGGAGATCGATCTTTATCCTCTGGCCTACGCTACAACCAAGGCCCACGGTCTGGATGAGGAGTGCCAATCGATCTTGGAGGCTGCCGGTCTCACAGAAGACGAGCTCAACCTCCCCACCTTTGGCGAACCTCTCACGCCTCCCAAGCCCGTTGTTCCTACATACAAGGCCAACTGGCCAACAAAGGCCACATCGCAATCCTTCTTCGAGAAGGCGCTGCTTGGCCAGATGGAGGGTCTTTCATTAGAAGACGAGTCAGCGGTGGTTAATCGTGTTGACGCCGAAGCTGAGGAGGATGGCGCTAAGCGCGACCTCCTTGGAGACGCCGATGAGGAGGAGGAGGATGCTGGCGGCTGGGACATGGGTGATGACGTTGTGCCAGAGATTGAGGAGGGCCTGGCCGATGTCAACATCGCTGAGGCTGGTGGTGCTGGCAGCAGCGAGGCTGAACTCTGGGCTCGCAACTCACCTCTGGCTGTTGACCATGCTGCCGGTGGCTCGTTTGAGTCTGCGATGCAACTGCTCAACCGTCAGGTTGGTGCCGTCAACTTTGCTCCTCTCAAGTCCCGGTTCTTGGAAGTATACCAGGCTTCCAAGACATATCTCCCTGCGTCGGCCGGCCTTCCCCCATTAGTCAACTATGTTCGCCGCACGGTAGAGGAGGCTGATCTTAGAAAGGTGTTTCCCGTCATCCCCAGGGATCTGGAGTACCTTGCCGAGCATGATCTTCACCGCGGTTACAAGTGCATGAAGACCAACAAGCTGGAAGAGGGTGTGACTATCTTCAAGAATATCCTGCACTCGCTGCTTGTCAACGCGGTTGGCTCGGAGGACGAGGTTGCGGAGGCCAAGAAGGTCATTACTGCTGCTGCCGAGTATACCCTCGCCATGTCGATTGAGCTTGAGCGCAGGTCTCTTGGCACACCAGAGGCCATCCTGGCCAACCCCAAGCTCCTGAAGCGGAACTTGGAGCTTGCCGCTTACTTTACCATTCCCAAGATTGAGGTGGCTCATCGCCAGTTGGCTCTGTCTAATGCCATGACTCAGTCGATGCGCAGCAAGAACTACAGCAGCGCGTTGAGCTTTGCTAACAGGATAATCTCCAACGGTGATGCTGGCGGCGCTTTGGCCAAGCTTTTGGAAGCTGTAAGTCCTCCTATCTCTAACATGTGATAACTAGGTGCTAACATGACACAAATAGGCTCGGAGAAACAAGGCCACCTGTGAGCGCAACCCTCACGACGCGGTGGAGATTGAGTTTGATCAATTTGCCGAGTTTGAGATTTGCGCGGCGAGCTACACGCCCATCTACAGCGGCACCTCGTATGAGGAGTGCGCGTTTGACGGATCCAAGTACCACACCAAGTACAAGGGCACCGTCTGCAAGGTGTGCGAAGTGTGCGAGGTTGGCAAGCACGGCAGCGGTTTGAAGCTTTTTGCTTGATCAAAATGGGTTGGTTTGGTTGGCTGGTTGGTTGCGGTAGCAGGCGGGAGTCTTGATATATAATCGCCTTGCTGTTATTGTTGTTGTTGTTGTTGTTGTTGTTAGGTCTTTTTCGTTTGTCAAAAACGGGGGAGCGGAAAAGCAAAGGGGGGGAAGGAAGGAAGGGGGTTGGTTGGGGATTTTTCTTCTCACATTAGAAAGTGCGTGGTTGGTAGCAAAGGGCGAATGATTTATTTTTTTTGGACGCTAGCGAGTAAAGGGATTCTTGTTATTCTTTTTGTGATAAAGCTATGGAGTAAGTAGTGGCATTTGTTAGTTGTTGAGTGATGTTGTTTGTCAAAAATAAGTAAGCATGATGGAATCTTAAGTGAGAGAAAACGCTTTGTGCATGGTTTGTGTGTGTCGTTTGTTCATCTATCATCTCCACCGCCCCCTCTCTAGCAATATTAAATACAGCAAGCAAAACGGTCTCTTTGGTGTCTGGCCTTGTCTTTTTGTTTGTGACCGACACTGTCCCAGTTCCATACGCCTGCCTACCTCTCTTCTCCAACGTCTGCCTGCCCCCCCCTTTACACAATCGTCTCCAACTGCCTGGCGTACCCCAGCGTGTTTTCAATCACCATCTGGCCAACCTCCTTCTCCTGCTCCTGCTCCCCTTCCTCGTCGGCGTTGAGCTCGGCGGCAGTGGGAAAGTAAATAGTCCTATCCTTGATGACCCAACCGCGGCTGTGGGCAAAGTCGACGACGGCGCCTTCCGAGTCGAGGAAGAGGAGGGACTGGGCTGAGAGGAAAGGGAGGGACGGGTAGGCGCGCTCGGAGGATGAGGCGATTTCTCGGCGGATTTGGGGGGTCAATACCTTTTTGTTGATGTTAGCATTCTGTTTACGGATCAGGGAGGGAAGGGGGAACAAACCTCGCACAAGACCCCAAACTCCTCACTCGGAACCTCCCCCTTCTTCATCGCCTTCCAGACCCGGTCATACGCCCCCTCCATGAGCCACCTCTCCAGCTTGATGGGGTACCCCAAAAACTTGTCGTTTTCCACTTCTGCGACAGAACCGCGGGTTGAGAGGCCTTCGAGGTCGGAGTGGAACTCGGTGTAGCGGCCTTGGGTTAGGAGGAAGAGGAGCCAGAGGGCGGTGACTTTGTTTTGGTTTTGGGAGGGGGAGGAGAAAGCAGAAGGGGGGAGCTCGTAGAAGGGCTGGAGCTGGGAGACGTAGCGGGTGAAGGAGTCGGGGTTTTTGGCGCGGAGGGAGTGGAGGGCGCCGAGCTCGTAGACCTCGCGGGCGAGGGTAAGGTTGGCGGGGGGGGCGGTGGGGGAGGGGGTTAGGGCTGAGAGCTGGAGGAGGAGGAGTTTGGCTTTTGAGAGTAGGGTGGTGGATTGGGGGAAGGGGAGGGAGGGGGTGCGGAGTTGGGTGAGGAGGGTGGTGAGTTGGCGGTCAGCCATGGTTGAGGATGGGTGTGGTGGATGGGAGCTTTGGGAGCTGTCGATAGGAGGTGCCTTTGGGGGAAAAGGCGATGGTTGTTGGGTTGGAGATGTAGATTGGTTATTCAATTCGATATTCGGTTGGTATCGTCGTCGTTCGGTAAGTGTGCAGTTAATCGGGGTGAATGCCGGGTGGATGTTTGGCAGCGGTAGTTTAGGTGGTGATGGTGATTGTCAATATCGATTATCAGTGGTGAGGCTGTTGGAGTCCGCCGCTGGCAGCTGCAGGCTGAAAGGCTGACGTCCTACGTGCCCTGTGCTGCCGCCTTGGCATTAGGAGCTCTTGGGAGTCTGGGGTAGAAGCTGGCAGCTGGTCGGCAGCTGTGACCGACTTCACATGCCAAGGTTCTTCAACTGCAAGAATGTCTTGCATCAACCCTGAAGCCCTGGAGTGTCACCACACATGGTCACTGGTATCATGGTGTAAGCCGCGAAGCTGACCTCATGAGTGCAGAGAAATCTATTTCAGAGTTTTGAGTGGCAATCCGGGGGCTCAGATTTTGAGCTTCGAAGACAAGACTCATCACGAGGTCGTTAGTGGCCTCAGCAAAGTATCAGCCACCGCCGGTTTCCTACCAGTGCACCATTTTGGAAGGAAGAAATGGCGGTAACTCTTGCCAAGATTACAGTGGTTGAAGTTGGTCTCTAAGCTGTACCACGGATTCTAGCATGCGGTGTATCATTAAGCAATCAAACATGCTGTTATAAACATGGGACGATGCTGAGTTAAGGGTAGGGTGTCAACCTCAATATCACCTTTTGGGCTGCTGACCCTGGTAAGAACGAGGCTTTTTTCACGGTTCGGCTCGTGATGCCAGTCCCGATCCAGCAGAACCAGGCAGATCTGAAGAAACATAGAGAAGATGGTGTGTAACTCAGAATATTTCGCTACACATTCGTACCCATCACGGAGGGCTCGAGATGGTAGATCTCGTGGGCTTCGCCTCAGTCCAAACCTCAAAGGGACGCTTGATTTAAATTTCAGTGGACCGCCCTTGTTCCTTGCATGCCAACAAGCGGCATTCCAAGGTTCTTCTTTCCTTTTCAGCCGTTTAGAGCTCAGCTCCGTGTGCTACTTCTTTGAGCTGGGCCGCACGAGAGCTTCTAGGTCCAAGACTTTAATGTCCTATATTTCCTGAGGTATCACCCGCTGTTCTTATATGACCTATCGACAAACACCTCGCCGCGTATCTTGAAGAGTCTTCAAAGCCTCAAATCAACAAGAGAATATAAGAGAATGTTCTTCTGCCCCACCATCGACGACCTGCAGGCCACTTCCCCGCGAACGCATTAGCACACTGTCAACCCCACCATCACTGTCGCAATGACGTCCTGGGCAGCACCGCGCTGGGGTAACCAATACGCGGGGCAAGCCGCAACGGCTTCGATGCCGACCATGGGAACGACTGGCCCTAAGATGTCGCGAATGTCAGGTACGTGAACCGTTTTCCATGCCCGCTTCTGATCACACTCCGGGAATCATCTGCGGATCGGGTTCTATTCTGGGCGCAGTACATGGAATCCTTCCTTCGCTGGACCAGAGGGCAGCGAGCCAGAAGCCAAGGGGAGAAACATGGGATCCCAGTAATCACCATCCATCGCCAAGGAGGGGCGCGCCTTCGATGCAACAGAGCAGCTCACCAACACAACCGCTCGACTGCGAGGAGACGGCGGAAGCGCGGCAGCAGCACAGTGTACCAGATTAACAGAAAAGGATCACAAAATCCCCAAGCCTGGGACCTTGTTGCTCCGAGTTTCATGACAGGTTCTGTCGACCTATCCGCTGCTTGCCTCTTTGCTTCGCTGCCCACTCCTGGAGGGAAGAGGAACAGCCAACAATTGCCGCCCCTCATCTATGAACACGGGCAACGATTGACGACTGGGAGGACACACACACACACGGCCACGGCACCTCGCTTTTCTCCAACTCCCGTCGCATTTTATCTGGCTGCTTGAACCGCTATACCAGCTCCTTAGTTTTGACCGTCGCTGTCCTACCCTCTGGCCAGCAAATATCGTCGCCTTGTAACCTGTTTCTTGGCGCCCCTCCTTTGCATCGCCAGGCCCTAAATCCCCGCCATCGCTGGAACCCAGCACCTGCACAGACGGATTCCGAAGCGGGAAGAAGAACAACGCCGAGTTGGGCTGGATTGCTGTTTGCTGACTGCTTGGTTGGCTAATTCATGCAGGCTCGGGTCAGCCGTCAGGCGACAAGTCTCGAGTCGAGATGCCACAGTTCACTGCGACTTTCGTCCCAGGCGGGTACGATGATTACTACATGCCGCCAGAGGTCGTTGCGCCTGCCCCTCAACGGTAAGCCTGCCTCCTTTTCTACTTACTCACTCTGTTCCTGCGCCCTGTCTCATCCAAGTCCGGGACTCCCAAATACCATCCGCAGATCCTGCTGTGCTGTGCGCCTTTGCGCGGCCTCCATCTCCGGGCTGGACCGATTGGACAAGGCTTGACGTGGAGCGCCAGACGCGGACGGAGGCTGAGGAAAGCTGGCAAGGCGGAGGCTGACAATCTCGGATCATCTTGCAGGGTAATGCCTGAGGTGCCCCAGAACATGCAAAACGACATTCAACGCATGGAATTAGAAGCTCGCGAATCCCGAAGAGAAAGCAACTCGACATTACTCAACCCCCGTGGCGGCGACGCAAAGGCGTAAGTTGATCCCCCCTCTCTCGACCCCCCAAACGCAAGCTTAATGAAGCCGCTGCGATTGGAGGGGCCCCACGCAACGTCCGCGGTAGATCAGGCCAAAGGCCTACACTACAGTACAGGATACAGCGCGCTGACTCTCTCAACCCCCCGAATCTAGTTTCAAACCCTTCCAGACCAGCGCCGCCGGCTCCACCACAATGGACGTCCCATCATTCTCCCCTTTTCCCAAGGTCAAGGGCGAGAACATCCCGCCCAGCGACGAAGAGAAGGAGGGCATTCTGTGGCAGGCGCGCAACCTCGTCCTCCACTCCAACAATGTGTCGATGCAGGTCACCTGGGCCCGCGACACCCTCATCTGGGTCGAGGTCGCCCAGGAGGCCGCGCAGAGGGAATGGAAGCGGGAAGGAAAGGGGAAGGAGAGGCCCGCGACACCAAAGACGGAACACGACCTGCGAATAGACGCCGTCAGCATCATCGACTACCTCGCCCAGCAGGACCACCCCGAGGCAAACTTTATGAAAGGAAAATGGCTCGAGTTTGGCAAGTTCGGATTCCGAGAGAACAAGCGGGAGGCGTATTCGCTGTACAAGAAGGCGGCCGAAAATGGGTACGGTAGGGCCGAATACCGCATGGGCATGCTGTACGAAAACTCGAATGATATCGCAAACGCCATCAAGCATTACACCCTCGGCGTCAAGCTCAAGGATTCGGCCTCCAACTACCGCCTCGGCATGATGCACCTGATGGGACAGCACGGCCATCAAAAGGACTATTTGCAGGGGTTGGAAATGATTCAGCATGCAGCCGACACGGCCGACGAAGACGCCCCTCAGGGTGCATATGTGTACGGCATGCTGATCGCTCGGGAACTGCCCGACATCACCCTTCCCGAGAGCATCCTGCCGTGCGACCTGACGGTAGCTCGACAGTACATCGAAAAGGCGGCCTATCTCAGCTTTGCCAAGGCTCAACTGAAGATGGGACAGGCATATGAGTTGAGCCAGCTTGGCTGTGACTTCAACCCTGCCTACTCGCTTCACTATTATGGTCTCGCTGCCCGCCAAGGCCAGCCAGAAGCCGCCCTCGGTGTCAGTCGCTGGTTCCTCTTTGGTTACGAAGGCGCCTTTGCCAAGAACGAGCAGCTGGCTTTCAAGTATGCACAGGAAGCGGCTGTCTCTGGACTGGCAACGGGCGAGTTCGCCATGGGTTACTACCACGAAATCGGCATCCACGTTCCCAAGGACGTTAGAGAAGCCAGGAAGTGGTACGAGCTCGCAGCCGAGCATGGCAACAAGGACGCCAAGGACAGACTCGAGTCACTGAGCCAGTCTAAGACACTGACCAAGGCTGACCACGAAACAACAACACTCACTCGAATCAAGTCCCAGCATGGCTCTCAGCGCGGCAAACGGCCAGACAGATTTGCAAGACAGAACGAGGTCTTGCCTACACTTGGGGAGACGGTGACACCCCCGCCTGGTGCGGCCCATTTTCTTTACTCTAATTCTAATGCTTTTGCTCTCCGCAACTATCACCAGCAGCCACTAACAGGAATACCAGACCGGGTCAACTTCCCAGACCCTACCCCTCGACCTCCTGCTTTTGGGGTAAATGTAGACCCGAACAACCTTGCGCTGCGCCCCAAGAGTGCAGCGCCGTATCCCCTCGAAGACAACCCGCCACCGCTGAATGCGAGGCCAAAGTCAGCGGCGCCCTATCCCGAGGATGATATGCGTGGTCCTCATTTGAACCCGGCAGCTGGTCGTCTCCCTGTTGGACCGCATGCGGACCGTCCCGGATCTGCTTTCGGTATCCGTCCTTTATCGCCAAACGGCATGCACAGTGCTCCTCCTGATCGCAGTCGTCCCATGTCTGGACAACCTCCTCACGGCGGCTGGGGTCCCCAAGGTGCTCCCGGTAACTATAGACGCCCTAGTCCGGGTCCTAGTGCACAATATCCACCTCAGCAGCAAAACGGACGGTATGGGCCTCCGGGGCCTAGCATTCCTTCCGCTGGGATGCCACCTATCGGCGATCCGACGAGGCAACGGCTCCAGAAGCCGAACCCGAATGCTCCACCTCCCCTCGCTCAAGGACCTCCTCCGAGTCAGTATCCCCCTGCAGGTGGCAAGTACCCACCCCAGGGCAATCCCGGACTGCAGCCGGGGCGAGACTATGGTCCGCCTGGTGGTGGGCGCCCCAACCAACGCCCTGTCAGTGACGCTTACGGACCTCAAGGCGGGTACGATCGTTATGGTGCTGGACCCCCAGCTGCTGCTGCTGGGAGGGTGCCATTGCCAAACCCGAATCTGCGACCAGACGCGCACAGAGTGGAGAGCATGCCTGCAAGCGGGAGACCAGTTCCCAATAACGGTAGGCCGGTGTCATCGCATGCTCATGACGGCGGGCGTGTTAGTGCGCCCCCTGGTAGTGCAGCGGCGGCCAGACCAAGTCCGGGGCCGGGAACTCCGGGTTCGATTGCTTCTGGACCGAGACCTGCCGCCGGGAGACCACCTGTTAAGACCGATCATCCCGATGGAAAGACGATGGGTCAGGGGCCCGCGACATTTGAGGAGATGGGCATTCCGCAGGGGAAGAATGATGGTGACTGTGTAAGTTTTCTTTGGGCTGGTGCAGTCTCGAGATGGCATGTGCTAATAAAGAAACAGGTTGTGATGTAAACGATCCTTGCTCCCTGACAAGTAGCATCGTGTTCCACAGCAAAGCAAGCAAATATATCCCAGACAAATACAACAGACATTGCAAAACGGAGGATTTGGGAGTTTATAGGATGGCTAGGTCGGGTAGGATTAGAAAGCTCGGTTTTGTGGGTTGTTGGACTTTTGGACGGTAGCACACATGACATTGGCGGCCGGCAACGTTATGGTAGAAGAGCAAGCGCGGTCGGGTGTGGCTTCTGTATATAGTATTTTTGTCTTTCTAATTATGAAGTCTTTTTGAGGGTTTGGTTTTTGTGGATTGTTGGGCATTGTGGCGTTGGCTGAGTTATCGTGTGGTGGACAGGGTAGATATGGATCTTCTTTTGGCCCAGCATGTTACGGTTTGATGAGGTATGATTGATGATCTATTTTATCTTTCCTTTCGTGTTGTCATCGTTAAGGTGGTCATTTGGTGGTGTAAGGTGACTATTCTGTTATAGGTATTGCAGTTTCAAGGCCAAGCAACCCGGTGTGTGCGGCCTAGGTTCCTGCATGATGTCCGAACGGGAACTTGATTAACTGCCGGTATGTGTTTGATCGATTATGCGGGGAAGTTTGGATGGCAAGTTCCGGGGTGCCTGGGCTTATTGGGAACCTTGGGCCGGAGAGTTGGGGTTTTGTGTGAGGGTGTTGATGCGGGGAATATATTGATGGGTATCTTGGTTCTTCTTTATATCCAGCTTTTCATTACCAGCTTCTATCTCTAGCCGCTCACTGTGACCCCTTTTCCAACACCCCGCAGTACCTATCTCATCCTCACCGTCTTGTCAGAGCTGAAGAAATGCCAAACGTGATCATCACCGGCGCCACCTCTGGCATAGGCCTGGCAATAACGCACTACTTTGCCTCGTCCTCCTCCTCCACTCCAACAAAGATTGCAATGCTAGATATCAACTCCTCGGTTGGCCCGTCACTCGTTACTTCCCTGTCGACGCAGTACCCAGACACAGAATTCTTTTTCCACGCCTGCGATGTCTCCAGCTGGGAGGCACAGGCATCAGTGTTTTCGTCCCTTTACGACGGTGAGTTTGGGGGTAGGGTCGACGTCGTGGTTGCGAACGCAGGCGTTTCAGAACGGGGGTTTACCACGCTTGTTGTTGAGCAGGACGGTGACAAGTCGCACCCTCCGAAAAAGCCGGATATGAGTTGTTTGGAGGCCAACTTGTCGGGTGTGGTGTACTGTAGGTCTCCCAGCATGTATCTCACCGGGCAACAGGTTGACACATGATAGCGATCAAACTCGCGATCTATTACATGGACCAAAAACCATCAGAAGAGGGAGATCCGGGGTTGATACTCTGCACAGCAAGCAACGCAGGCCTCTACCCCCTCCCCACCGCACCCCTCTACGCAGCGTCTAAATTCGGGGTCGTCGGCCTGGTGCGATCTGCCGCTGGGCTGGTAGAGAAAGAAAACATTAAGATTTGTGCGCTCGCGCCGGCGGTGTTAGGTACCTAACTTGTGTCCCTCCCTCTCCCGAGAGGTTTGTTGCTGATTGAAAGCCCGGCAGAAACAAATATCGCGCCTAGGGAAACTATACGACGGTATGGTCATCACACCGATGGAAACGCTCATCAAAGCGGTAGACAGGTTCGTCAAGGGTGGGAAGGAGGTCAATGGGCAGGTGGTGGAGGTTCACGGGGGTGATATCACTGTCAGGGAGGCACACGCGTTTGTGGATGCGGATACGGAGAGGAATTTTGTGAGGTTTAGGGGGTTGGGGTGGGCGTAGGTAGAAAGATAGTGATCTCAGGGATGGAAGAGAGAAAATCAACGGTTGGATTTTGACTTTGCGTATAGTTTTACGTCGTGGACACATAGTTAAAGAATGCAAAGTAGAGATAAGGGGGTAAAATAAGATGGAAAAATCCTCTTTCTTTTTTTCAAGCTTTTGACTATCGCTGAAGGCCTAAAATACATGTTTAATACCTATTCGCTACCTTGAAGGTCTGTTTGCTATCTTCAAGGGCCTACTTCTCAATATCCGCAATCACCGCCTCAACCCCCCTTTCTCTCAGTTCCCTCACCTTCTCAAAGTACTCCCTCGCAATGCGCTGGCAACACGCCCAGATCCTCCTTCGATTATACACGCCCATTAGTGGGCCTTGCTTGCCCAATTTCTTAGAGGCAAGCAGCTTCTGCAGGGTACGTAGAAGCCCCTTCCAATATTTGGCTTGCAACACATCCTCATTGCCAGGGGACGACAAGACTTCCAATGCCTCATCAAACCAAGGCATCGATATCTTCGCCAGACGATAACGCCAAAAGTTCTCATTCTCCTCAAGGTTCTTGTGGACGATGTAAGACGCACAACAAAGCGAGAACAAATCCCGGTCAGGCAGCAAGCATGAAATTATGTGGATCAAATCGTAAGGTAGGATGTTGAAGCGGTCGGATTTTACCTTGTCGGTGAGGTCGTCCAAGAGATACTTGCTGTCTTGGGAGGTCTTGATGGCGTTTGAAACAAGAGCCAAAACCTGATCGCGATGGGGACAGTCCGTGGAGAAAGGATTGGCGTGGATGTACTCGTTTCCCGGTAGAGATTCCCAGTACTCTGGAATCAGTGGCCGGTCTTTAAAATATGTGATATTCAGCGCTCCCCCTGCCCAGTCGGACAACTTGTTCATGGCAAAGAATAATGCATCCTTGTCCAGCTTTGAACTTCCGTAGGGGTCAGGTTGGCCGGTCAGGACCTGGCAAAGAGTTTTGAGACAGGGCATGTGTACTGGATACACCCAATTTATCGAGTCTCTAAACGTAGAGTCAATGTAGGTGACAACATCTAGACGAGATCGACGGCGGCCCCGGGTACGCGGATAGTTGAGGTCACGAAGACGGATTGGTCCTGGTGTGAACGTTACCGTGCCCAGGTGCCAATCGGCCACGCCCCGGCCAGATAAATAGCATCTAATATAGAATGTTAGTATCACGCCGATCAGACCAGCAGAAGAACATAAGTGACTGACTTGGATGGGCCCGGTGCCTCCACGTTGCAACCTAGGGCATATACAGTCATGATCCAGTGAGCATGGCGAGGCCTCAAGATCTTTCGATCGTATCCGGTTCCTGGCACTTCGGACCAGTGAATATCATCAAAACGAAACTCGTTAAACTCAAGCGCTTCCTCATCTTCACTCTGGATCGAGCCCTCACTTGGGGCCATATCGTCGAAACCAATCTCGGCTTCTTCCTGATTGCTTTCACCAGACTCGGAAAAATCCTCCTGATCTTCGGGGTGGGTGGCCTCGTCCTCCTCCATATCGTCAGAGACCTCAATGGCCGCATGCTCACTCGTGTGTGAGTTGCCGTCGGTATCAATCGAATCTTGATTTTGGGATTGGTCGTCGTCGTCGTCAGAGTCATCCTCGGGGCCGCTCCAAGCAACGTCTGACTGGGTTGTTGATCCGTTCCAGTCATCATTCTCGTCATCTGACCCGGGCTGGTCATCTGGATGGGGTGGGCTGAAGACAATGTCCCCAAACGGGCCCCCACAGATGGCGCAGAAGCAAGAAGCACCGCTCATGGTGCAGCAATGATAGTCGAGCTTGTATGATGCTCGGAATCGTCCAAAGTCAGGTAGCGGCCCTTGAATAGAATATTGGGGTCCTAAATGATCAGAGTGAGTGAAAGTGGCTGTTGCTTTGAACCCGAGCTTTCGGTGGTGGATGTTGGGAAACCTGTCGTGCCCCACCTCTGTTGCCTGCCCGTTGAGCAGAGGGGCTGCTTGCTGCCTTTGACGAGGGAGTGGCGATTGGCAAGGCATAACACAGAAGCATTAGGTACTGGAGCACATCTTTGATTTGATAAATTTATTATGCACTGCTCAAAGAGGCGATTTTTTGAATATGATATCAATGTTTATCATTATGTCGGGATGTAATAACATCCCTCCAAATTCTCTATGCATTGTCTAGTCTATAAAAAACTGAAACCTTAAACACCGCGCTATGCATGTAAGTCAAAACCCACCTTTTTACTCCTCTCCTTCCCATCCTCAAGACCAACTCGTGGTGGTAGAAGCTAATTTTGCGCATGGAATGATTACTCAATCCATACTCCACACCATCTCCCCCATGTTCTGATCCCTATGCACAAGCTCCCACGGATACCCCCTCCTCCTCCACTGGTTCTGCGATATCGCAGTAATCATCATCTCATCCAGCACCGTCGCGCCAGCCTCATACTTGCACCTCCCAAGCGGACCAATATCGGGGTAGAATATATCCGCCACCTTGCTCCCGTTCGCGGTGTCGTCATTGTCCAAATCAGTCTTTTGCTCATCAAGGAACCAGTCCTCACTCTCAAGCTTGACATGGACAGGTGGCCGTACAATTTTATCCCATGCTCCAATGAATGCCTGGTCGGCAGGGTGGATGACCTTGGGCTTGTTGAACGCCTGAAGGGGCGTGTGTTCATACACAAACGCCCTCAGCGCCTTTCTGTGTATCTTGGCCCAATCAACCTCCCTCTTTGCTTTGTGCTTCCGCTTGAGCTTGTTAATCTTGTTCGAATGTCCCAGGGACGGCCGGATATTCATGGCTGCCTTCTTTGAGATTCTGTATGAGCATTCTTCTTGGTGCTTGTAGCACGGAAACGGGAGTTCGACGGGGGCTTGAGCGACGGGCAGGGGGTCGTTCCTGTGGCGGAAGCCGCGGTTGTGGAGGATTGTCTGCGCAGCCTGGGGGAGAAAATGGATGGGGCATCTGTACAGGCAAGCAAACTGAGTTGGGTTACGGAAGCGAAGAAGCTCGCGGAAGAGGCCGATGCCGTTGTGAGACTGGTTGTCGGGGCATCCGCACTGGTAGAACTGGAAGAAGAGGCAGCAGGTGCACTCGGGGACTGGGATGAAGAGGGCGAGGTTGGGGTTGAGTTTGAAAAAGTGGAAGCTTTCGTCAGGTGTGAGTGGGCGGCTGAGCATTGGGTCGTATGATGGGTTGTACATTTTGAAATTTGGATATTAGTTCTTTTGGTTTTGTTGTTTTTCGGGATTGGAAATCCTGGTGTCAGTAAAAGAGAGTGTAGATACTGATGAAGTCTTTGGATATCCTGAGGGAAAAAGAGATACACGATGCGGAAAGTCACTCATCTGTCTCTCTGTCTAACGCTGGAATACCTTACTGGAAGGTAGAGTGTTTATGGTTGAATTGAATGGAAACGAAGGAATAAACGCAAAATACAAACAAGAACGCAAGCCGCACCGCGGAAAAGAAGGGGGGACAGTGGTTTTAAGGACCTGACAGAACAGTCTCTTTGTGCTATGCATAGACCCTTCAAACAAAGATATATGCGGGAGATAATGCATTGTTGAGAACAACCCAGGAGGTAGACAAAGAACGATAAAGACTATTGTCTTGCTGCCCGCCGGTGAGTTCCATCTCCCTCGTCTCGAAGACAAAAATAACAACCCGATCCCAAGCCAGCCCTGCAGCTTCATGCACTTCCCTATGTCTAGAGGATAAAGTGCCAGTCCCTATTCCACCCAACTCATACTCGCAAGCCGTTGATCAACCTCGTAAGCAGCGGTGGCCAAATTACTGTTGACCTGCTGCCATTCCGTAACCACCACCCCAAGCCTCTCCCGAACCTCAGCGAATTTGCCGTGTATGAATTGGCGTCTGGTGTAGAGCCGAAGTTTACAATCCTCAGACATTCCGGGGGTCTCAAACGCCTCATCAGCCGCTTTGTTCATCGTCTCGGCAATGCATTGAACATGTCCCTGGTCCGATTATATCTCTCAAAACAGTTGGCTCGAACTTCCCTGTTCGCGACTGTCCGCCGGCGGCGTAGGTTCCTGTTTTGGAAGATGGCCCCCTTGGCGGAACCCAGGTGGGATGGGTATGTTTTTGTAGCTCTCGAAAATTTGCTTGAGTTCCTGGTTGAAGGAATCAAGGTCGTCGACAAGACCCATCAGAGAGCCCATTGCGTCCCAGGATTTCTGAATCCCCTGCTCCGCTCGGTTCTTCGCCTCCTCGATCGACTTAGGTGCCATGGTGGCGAGACTTTTGTGAGTGAGATATGCTATATGCCAATATCAGTTAGCAAGTAGAAATGGAAATTTTAGTGAAAACAATTTACCTTGGCTTGGATGATGTTGGGACGAAAATTTGTCGCGAGCGAGCGTTGTCCTCGTGTGAGCAGACGGTGGTTGAGTGTCTGTGCTCGCGAAAAATAAAAGTAAAATTTGGTTCGCAAGCGGCACCACAGAAAGGGCGCTAAACGGTCTGTGTTGACGGCGATGATTCGTCGCCATATATATTGATGAGTCGTCCGCCTGGCTGAGACCTGCTCAGCATTAACATGTGCTTCAAAATACATGGATGGGAGAGACAGTTCCCTGAGTATTATATTGCTAACGACAATCACTGTGAGGAGATACCTGTTCATCCTGCTCTTCCTGTGCTACTCCTTGTGCCCGTCAAAACCTTCCCAATATCGCCTTTTATATGCTGCAACACCCAGTGTTGCATCAGGGGGCCAACTTTGTCGTGCCTTTGCAGCTGTCTAACGCCCTTTACCCCTTGCCATCTGATCGTGGCCCGAAGGCTTCGTTCACCCCTGCAAATACGCAATGGCGACTTTGTTCTCGAGATCGATTTCATCGAGGGACTTGTACGTTTTCTGGAGAAATGCTAGATGCTTCAGGTCAGTCGGCAGCTCGGACTTTACCGCTTGCACCTTCATCTGCCTCTCCACTTTTGCCTTCTCAGACTCAAACCTGCTTGCCCATGTCCCACGTCCTTTCTCCTCCTTCCACAACAGATTATCAGCGGCCTTCACCCGTTCTTTCACTTGGCAAAGCTTCATTTTGACTATCCTCGCTAGTCTCACACAAGGTTCGTCGAAGTACTGTCGAAGGTTGATCATGGGTTGGCAAACAACCCTCCTCCCTGTCTTCTGTGCCCGCTCCACTGTGGGCCCTGACCCGATGGCCGCTTCTTGGACGGCAACTAGGTGGATGAATGTTGTTGTAACGCGGTTCTAGAGTTCATTATTCATTGGCATTCGCTCGAGTTGATGGCGTTCTCGTTTGGAGTCTGGATTCGGGAACGTTTCGAGCCCAGTGGCGGCGTACTGTTGAATATTCGAGCGAACAAACTCGAGCTGGTCGGAAAGAGCCTGTATGTTCATCGACCGACCATCTTTTATCCTGGGGGGTTTGAGCCACGTCATGCTTCTCCCAGCGAAGCTATTCGGGTTTATCGGCATCGCGAACTCGGGCTTTCAAGGACATCTGATGGACTCTGTCTGATTGAGAGAACAAGCAACATGCCCAAGCGGCATCTTTTTGCCGTTTTGAAAGCATAATAGAAATAGTTGCAGCCAAGACCGCCACGACAAATCGAAGTGGTTGCCAGTCAGCCAGCCGGAGGCTGCGGAAGGATGGGTTCGAGCAACAGCATGCGGCAAAAGCACTGAAATATTAACTTGCAAGGCGGGAGAGCTCATTGAATTTGTTGTCCTTTAAACATGGAGGAGCCGTGATCTCTGAGGTGGTGATAAACTGTGGCTTAATGATGATCAAGTTCAAGGTTGACCTACGAGGGCTGTTTGTTGGTACCTAGGTGAGCGTAATGACAAAGAAGGGGTGCTTAGCCGTTGTTCAGAAAACCTCGCCATCAACCAGAGTCAGGTGTTAAGTAAGGCAAGGTGTACCTAACTCCTCAGAGATCACGGCTCTTCTATGTTTAAAGGACAACAAATTCAATGAGCTCTCCCGCCTTGCAAGTTAATATTTCAGTGCTTTTGCGACTTTCGTAACTCGTCTCCAAAACCCCACAAGCATACCGGGTATCATTAAAGCATATACACCATGCAATGTATTGGCATAGGGACACAGCAGGATGCAGGTGGTTCGATACCTGGTAAGTATCAGGTAAAAGGATAAAATTATCGGATCGACTGAGGCCGCACAAGGGATCGGGCCGTCTTACATCGTAATGTTAAGACATAGCTATCACGAACTTTAGGCCACATTATGTTAAATATGGTTGAACTGAACCTCTTCAACCTCCGAGACGTATGAACCTCAGCCATAAATCACCTGATTCCACTCGTGTCGTATTAACTTCCGCTTCAACAGGTCAAGTCTACAAATACCTATCACTAATCTTTTGTAATGTAACAATACCAATCTGGCCAGCATTTTCATGACCGGCCCGTATTTCCCAAGCCCTATTCCAACCCTGCCGTTCAAGCCTTTTCAATACTTCCCCGCTCTGTCGACAAATCACAACATGTCGACCCACTACACTGCATTTGTTTGATCGACATTGCGTTTCTACTCAGATTATCTTCTCTTCTAGGACGGTTCAGCTTCAAACTCGACGCCACCAAACGATACTGTCTTGTTGGCACAACAGCCCAGAAGTGCATGTTCGGAGTTAGGTAGGAAGACAGATGATAGCTCAGAACATGCGGCGCGCCTCTTGGCTCGACTGCATGCGTCCGGTTTGGGCTCCTCTCATACATGTATCATTCAACCCCAGTTTTCTACCAGAGAACCGTCATGGAAAACAGAAGTATAGCTCAAGCAAGGTAGATGCCCACGGCAGGTAATCAATACCAAGAGACTAAAGACTGCCTAGATTAACAAACCACAACAGAGCCTTCTCCGTAGTTGCATTCTGCACTTTGCGGCTAACCGATGAACCAACCTGGGAAAAGACCTAGCTTCCCTGAAACTGGTCTGTTTTTTCGGCCGCCTTTTACGCACGCTCGAATCATGAGAAATTCCGTCATACTCAGGGCCGGCTTTTGACTGGCCAAATCGTACATATTGACCGTCGTACCACCGTCCGTCTAAGACCTCAGAAATAGCCATACCTCGATGCTGTTACACGGCAAGTCGCGATGAGAGAACAGCCAGCCACGTCCCCAAGACGCACAGGCCCAGGCGCGGTGTATCTGCAAGATTTGAGTCAATGGAGAGTGAGCCTTGAGGGAGGGGATCTATTGGGTTGAACTGGAATAGATCATGAAATTCAGAACCTGGGGAGATCGAAGCACAGGCCATCTCCCTGGTTTATAAGGACGTCGTTGTCGGCTCGGAAAACATGAAGTTGAGAATCATCAGACAACTCGAGGTCACAGCCATTCGGACTCAGCACATTTCCTAGCCTTGAAACACGACTTTCAACCAGCAAGGTCAGTTCTTTCCCTTTTCCCCCGGCTCTTACCATACTTCCCCTGACTGACCAACTTTCACCAGGATGTCCTACACCATCACAGTCCAGGTCTACCAGACCAAAACCAACGCCTTCTTCCACCTCGCCGAAAGCACCGTCTTCCGCAACGGCACCTGGGACGAGGTCAAAGGCGCCCAAGTCCTCACCATCGGCGCCAGCGGCACCTCAGGCTCGCTCCGCTTCGTGGCCGACACGGGCGAGAACTTCATCGTCACCCTTGGCGTGCACAACTACAAGCCGTGGGGCGACATCGTCACCAAGCTGGACCCTGCCAGCCAGACTGGTGTTGTCATCACGCCGGAGTACTACGAGACTGAGTGGGGCGGCACTCAGAAGAAGGAGCGTGTTGATGCGAGGTGGAAGACGCTGTCTTCGTATGAGGTCACGAGGGATGGGAGGAAGTATTCGTTTAATTACACGGTGACGAGCGGGAATAACCTCAAGGTTAATGTTGTTATTGGTTAGGGTGGACATGTGGTGGATGGTCCTGGGTGCCAACTTGGCAGGGGGTGAAAGTCAAGGCCAGGTCGAGGGTGATAGTGAGGTCTTGAGGTGTAGCTTTGTTATTGAATGACGAATGGCTTGTGCTTTCATACATGCTTCTCTGACCCGCTGCGCCTTTGTTTGAGGTTGTCATGAAAAATAGGCCTGCCCAGTTTATTCTCTCGCTATCCTACCTACATGCCAGTATCAACTCGAACCTGCGTATCCCAAATCACCTTCCTGGCTCCCTTCTGTTATCGTGGTTCAAGAACTTCCGCGCCCAAGTACTTTTCCGTATTTTTCTTTGTCCTTCTTCAGATCTTCCTCTCGCTTGCAGAGATCCTCCTTGTCTGACAGATCAAGTTTGCGTGGATCTCCCAGTACTCCCCTGATCCACTCTATCAACAATCCACAGGTAAGATCGAAATACCCCTGAATCGTGAGCATGATATTCACCAGATCCATGTCTCCTGACTTCATGGACTGCATCATAGTGCCCTTCCCATACACCTTGCGGGTCTCAGTTAGGTCCTGATAGTCCTGAAAAGCCCGGGTGTATACCGCTTTGGGATCGTCTATCGCCCTTCCTATATCGCAGTTGCAGGGGGCGTCGGGGTTGGCCGGTGCTGGTGAGTTCATGCGTCGTACCTCTACTTCGACGTGCCGACTGGTAGGAGGTCTGAAGTAGTATGTCGACGTTGTTGGTCTTGGATTCGTGGTTCGTCTTTGTGGGTCTAACCGTTCTCGAGCCCTGGGCCACGTCTTTGGGGATTTCATGATCAGCAGAGTTGAGCTGTCAATCTTTTGAGGATGATAGATAGGCGAGCAGGGAAGCTTATCTTGATGTTCATATGATTTTGGAAGCTGGAGTGCTCGTGTTGTGAATACCTAGTGGTGACAGTAAACTAGCGGCCTGCAAAGACTGGTAGTAGGTGTAATGGACAAGGTGAGTTGCATTTTCCATGTAGAGGAACGAGGTCTTACAGCCCTTAAACTTACGTAGAGGCTCAAGCCTTTGGCAGCTGGTCAAAACCAGAAGATAGTCATGTTCTCTTCACCATGGCAACATGGTACTGACTGGTGACCAAATATCTCACAAGATCATTCAGACGGTGTTTCGGTTTTGCTATCATGACCTCTTCAAGTATTAGGAGTATTAGTCACATCTAGGAAACATGTCACCCTTGTTTGGAAAGGTTTCACAATTAGTATTTTCATCTGTGTCAAGAGGATTAACTAGGTACCTACGTATGGCTATAGTAGGTACCTAGACTAGGTGAGTACCGGCATGAATGGATTTATCTCATCTCCAGATGGGATTCTTATACTGCGAAAGCTTTTTGGTCCTTCCGATGAGATACGCGGACTTGGTCATCCTTGCGCACCTCCCATCAAGCCTCCCGGTGATGAGAAACCATCATCATTGGGCCTACAAACTCTAATACTGATATCACCCCATACCATGCTGCGGGTTCGACTTGAAGTCCAAAGCACGGCTCGTTTTGCTACTCATAAAGAGACACAAAGATGCAGGCACTGAAGGCACAGTTGTCTCTCTTTTGGCCTACAAGCTGGTTTTTCTCCACAGGTACCGTAGTAGGGGTGGTTTCCCCCATCAACACTTGGGGTTAACTTTTACATCGATAGAATAACAAGTTTTGATAGTCCCTTTGGCGAGAAGGAGCCGCTCCTATGCCTCCTCGGCTATCTAGAGCAGCGAGAGGCATTTTCGTTTGATTGTGAACTGGCGATAATCTCTGTGTCTCTGGAGAGACAAGCACGTGTTTCCCAATAGTCACACAGCCACGAGGCACTCGGAAAAGCGAAGGGTTAAATGCGAGAAGGATCTAGATTGGAAATGCGAATGATATCTCCAGTGCCCGGATTCTCAAAATGCCTATCATGAACATCCTTGCGCAATTTTGCGATATTTATCTCCAGAGAGATTCGAGAACGCCGGCTTTCCCATGCCTAATGATGCCAGTGTTGGTACACCGACAGTCTAGAGATGGTTGGCTGGTGGCTATGCTGCATTGTATGCACGCATGCTGACTGGTGATGTCTTGGCTCTCCAGGCAGTGCAGGTGGCCTTGAGCTCCAAGGCAGCAGTCTTGAAGATATTTAGACTGCCATGAACCTCGCTTCAAAGAGACCATCAATCCCTTTGAGCTGACATCCTGAGTCGAAAAACAACCTCCGGCAGCAAAATGACCCAAATCGCCGAACTCGCCCCAATTCTCGAGGGCGTGTCCCTTCAACTCCCACCCAGCACACCACCCAACACTGAATATGGTCTGTCTCGTTCCCTTCACCTCCGTTCCTCACCCCTTCGCTAACCTTCAAGTTAAAGACTTCCGCCAAATCCTCACCACGACCCCAACCCACCGTGCCACATCGGCCCTTTTCCGTCGATACACCCTCCTCCTCTCCTACCTCCTCGCCTCCTTCCCCATCCCCTCCGAAAGCGAAGACAACATCCCCTCCCTCACCACCCTCTGCACCAAATCCCACCCCCACCACACAGCCGAACTCGAACTCCAGGTCATCCAAATCGAAAAGCGCTTCGACCAGCTGTCCACCCTCATCACAACCTCCATCTCCTTCATCAATGGCTCCACCACCACCACCCACGAAATCATCTGGTCCCCTCCCCCCCCTTGCAACAGCTTCCCCGACGCAGTAAAAAACTCGCTCCGCGCCCAACCAGTAGAGGTGTTCAACGCCCAGGGTGAAAAACTGCGAGTCATGATCGAGTTCATGAACGACCTTCAAGAGGGCGACTTCAAAGCGAGATATCTCAAGCTCTGGAAGGAGATTGACATTCTACAAGCCATCATCGAGGAGTTACTCACTGTCGGTGAAGGGACGATCGAAATCGCAAGAGGCGAGGTTGGTTTCGCGCCTGATGTTCTCTGCTGGGGGCTCACTGATACTGAGCCATCATTGGGACGGTGTGCAGCAGAAGAAAAAGGGAGGAGGTTAAAAAGGGAGGTTGCCGCTGGGATGAGCGAGGGGAGGAGGAATGATGAAATTGTGCGGGTTCACACTTTGTTTCCCGACAAGAAGGGGGAGAGGAGATACCATCGCTTCACGGGGTGGTTGGTTGATCAAAAGACTGTCATAACGGTAGGAGCGGCGGTGTATAACCACAAGGAGGGTTTTGCTCAGGCGGTGGAGATTGATGTACCCGGCTGGGAGAGGTACAGGGGCACGCACTGCGGTGTTCACTGGGCTTTCTTCATGGTGGGGGACAAGTCGTTCGATATGGGGGTTATCAGGCTTGATCGTGAGGTGGACGGCGAGGGACCTCTCAAGCATAGGAACCCGCCGCCTTATCGAGGGGAGAAGATTACTGTTACTGTGCGGGGGCTTCTTCCTGACCGGTCGGGTCACGAGAATGACGAAGTCCGGGAGGGGACTACGCAGGTTGTTTGTGACATGGAGGAGAACCAGCGGTTGATGGATCACAACGTGGCGGTTGCTCCATGTAGCAGCGGAAGTCCAGTGATGGATCAGGGAGGACATGTCATCGGCATGCACCAAGGCACTGGTTACAACCGAGACGACCAGCTCGTCAACAAAGCCTTGACGTTTGACCCGTCTTCCAATCGACCCGGGGCGTTCAAGGTTGCGATGGATTTTCTGGAGGATCCGTTGAGCTGTATGGACAAGGTTGCCAACCTGAGAGTGAAGCCGATGAGGACGGAGCAGATGCGGAACGGGCTCTGCCGTATCCAGTTTCGGGGGTGGACAAAGTGGTACAGGGGAGATATCTGATGGTGGTGGTGAACGGTGGCGACTTCGGGCCACACCATCCTTGCACTGGTAGGGGGGTTGCAGGATGAAACGGGTGATGGCAGTTCTGCTCAGTCAGTGCGGGGGAATCGGAGGATGTGACGACGGCTTGGTGTTGAGAGAGCTGAGATATCCGTAGATTCCAGTGCTCATGGGAGTCATCAATACAATACAGTCCTCCTTATTTCGACTCCTCCACCTGCTGTAAAAGAGAAGGCCACCGGAGCCGAGACACGGAGCCGGTGAGGCAGAGTGGGGCCACCGGGCTTGCCGAGCCAAGTGGGGCCGCTGTTTATCGGAGGTGGTGGTTCGACGGCCTCCACGTGGCTCGGATTGTAAAACAAGGGAGTGCGCGGTTTATTTCTCTCCCCCGGCAGGCCGCGGCAGGCCGGTGGGCCTTCGGATCGTGTCAAGCCTGCCACGATATCATGTGGAGATGTTACTAGGCGGTGTGGGGTACCCTGGAAGTCGCACTCGTGCCCCAGACGCGCATGGCGGGCTGGCCATAGGAATATATCTATTTTATTTGTTTGTTTTTTTTCCCTGCAGCGTGCATGTCGTTCATGTGCATGTTGTTTATTCTTGAAAAAGATACTTGCATGACGGAGTTGTCAATCGGTGAAACGGGATTGGAGTTGAGGGAGACACTGCAGGAAAAAAAAAAAAGGGGCACTTGACAACGCTATGGCCGCGGGGCTAGCGCAGAAGGAGAAGTAGGAAGCTTGGGGCTCCAACGTTGTCAGGTTGCATGGACTGGATGCAGCGCGACGCAGGAGAAAGACGCGCTTTGGATTGTGGTTGGACGAGCTCTTTCTGAAACAATTCATCAGTCGAGGACATTCTCGGGATGCCGCTGTCGCTGTCCTTGTCGCTGTTCAAAGGATGACGGTGCAACGGAAGCAGCCGAAGAATGAAAGAAACAAGAGACGAGGTCGCAATCTCTCCACTGATTTACACGGCCGTCCGTCTGCCGAATGGCCGCTACCTAATTTAATCCTGGCAAAGCAAAACAATTACAATCTCAAGAGCAGCCCGAGAGGCACACACGGCACAGTTCCCCTAAACGGGACACACAGACGCACACTCTTTACGCGCTTCTGAACATCTCTAATTTGTGCGCGCTGCTTGTCGAGTGCTTGTTGATTGGCTTGGCCGTGGATGGCGTGAAAGGGGCGTCTTTGTGTCACCCGCCTGTTTCTCCTCGACAGGTACTCCGTACAACATGTACCAAGATTACGATCCAACCGACACGGCTCGCCGAGAAGGCGGCAGACGCAAGCCCGAACTGACTATCGACACGTCGCCGTCCCCCCCGAGAATCAAAAGACAGCGAGACCCCCCACAGACACCGCCTGCCCGCGAAACACCCACACCTTCTCAAGACGAGAGCGCCTCATCTGCTGGGGGCCGGGCGCTTAGGTTGCTCAAAGGCACGGGTAGAGACACGGCCGACATTGAGACCTTTCTTGAGAGTCTCACGCCCGTCGACATCCCCTACGAAATGACACTGCCGAACCAGGACCAGCAACATCACCAGCCCGAACTGCCATCATCGTCTCGCTCCAAGAAGCAGCCCGACCCCCGCGACTCCCACGACCTCTCGCTGCCGGCCCGCCAGGTAACACGGGACTCGCTCGTGGCCAACATGCTCCTGTCGCTCGACCAAATGTCCATGGGCCAGATTGGAGGAGGTGTTGGTGGTACCACGTCATTTGGCGGGTCGAGGCCAGGGTATGACGATCCCCTCTTTTCCTCGTTTGGAGACGACAACAGCCGAACAATGACCTTCAACTCGAGGACCGGCCGCACCGGCCACGGCTACTCGTACAGCTCTGACCTCGAAGGGGCAGACGACGCCAGCAGGATGTCATCGCGCGGCCGCCGCAGCAACAGCAGCTCGGGCTTCCAGTCCAACCTCGGCCGGATCAACAGCATGCGCGAGACGGGGACACCGGGGGCAATCCATTCCAGAGGCGGCAAGGGGAGCAAGAGCAGCAGCGCAAACAGCATCGATCAGGGTTACGCACAGGTTCTGGGCAGCCAGCGATGGGCCAGGGGGTTTGGGAGATCATCGAGCTTTGATGGGGCGGCAGAAGCAGCAGCACCACGGCCAGCACCAGGCCCCTGGCACATTGAGTTTTCCAACACTTTTTTCAACAAGAACAACGATGAGTACGACGCCGCGCCGATGCCAACGGTCCCAGCCGGCCCGCGTAGACTAACCACAGTGCCGTCGTTGCCCGTCATGCCGCCGCCCGAACCCAAGAGTACCGAGCCGAAGGCCCAATCCAGAGGGTCGAGTGTCGAACGTCGACGAAGCATCCGCTCGTCCAAGAGCGCCACCATCACCAGAAAGCCAGACCCAATGTACACCACGGTGCGCGATGCACCGCCTGTCCCTGCTTTGGACATCGACTCAGCTCCTGCTCCACACATTGGTTACGAAAAATCAAAAGAGGCGGGTCTTGTCCCGCCACAGGCCACCATGCAGCCAAAAGAAAAGCAAGGCTTCTTCAGGAGGATGTTTGGATCTACCAAGACAGCATTGACACCGAGCATCTCTACGCCACCAGTAACACCGGCCGCCTCCTCGCTCGGACTGCAGCCGAAATCATCCGCACCACCGTCACGCGAATCACATCATTCCACCACACATACGCTACAGAAAAAGACGTCGTCGTTCTTTCGGCGACGGAAACAGTCTATCACAGATGCTGAGCCACCACCGGTCCCCATCGTACCAGTGGCACCGGTGGCCCACAATGTCCCGGCGGTCAAGCTCCCTATGGATCAGCTACAGGTGTTCCCAGGGATAGGAAAGGCAGAGCCCAGCCCAATCACCAGCTTACGGCGGGCCATGGACCCGTTCCTTGCTGGCAGCCCCACGTCGACCGCTGCCCAGACCCCTGTGGACGAGCCAATGCCTTCGATTGAGGCCCCAGAATCTCCTGTTCAGGCCAAGACTCCCGCGCCACTGGAAGAGGAGAACCGCGGTAGGAACCGCGGCTTTTCACCGGACTATGACCCGAGTCCAAAAGCTGTTATACGCAAAGTCGACCCCGAACCCAGTGATCCCAACAACACTGCCACCACACCAAACCGGCCCCCTGCTACGCCTCTGGCCTCGCCGCCCAAGTCTTTTCTACGCGAAGACAGTGATGACGAGGACAGCCCGGTACGGCATCGCAAGGCTCCTCAGTCTGAAACCAGGACCCTCAAGCCTGGGGCGGAAGATGACAGGAACCGGTCACCGTCACCAACGGTATCCAAGTCCAAGAGCGTTCCAAACCTTAACATGGCCAGGAAAGACTTGAGACTTTCGATCCGACACAATACCGACAACCCGCCCACTCACCGTGACAGTTCCAACACGCTCGGCCTGCCACTTGAAAAGCCAAGTGTGCCCAGCTTCAAGATCGAAAGCGCCGAGCCGAGTCCCAAGGGTGAATCCATTCCTCACTCAGCCAAGTCCATTGATGAACCAAACGAGTTTGTGGTGGGAGATCCGACGGAAGATGACCGTCAAAAGGCACAGAAGATTTATGATGGCAGTGAGGAGTTCATCCAAAAGGACCGGGCGGCGGCTTACATGGGTGAAGAAGGCCCTGTTCGCCAGAGAGTGCTACGTGCTTACATGGATCTCTTCGACTTTGAGAACCAGAGCATTGTGAGCGGCTTGCGCTTGGTGTGCAACCGCCTGCTGCTGAGGGCTGAAACACAGCAAGTGGACAGGATCTTGGTAGCCTTTACCAAGAGGTGGTGCGACTGCAACCCAAATCATGGTTTCAAAATACCAGGTAAATTTTGTGTCTCTGTTTCTCCCAAGGGTCTCGCTGACCCTATCACAGATGTTATTCACACTATTTGCTACTCAATCATTCTTCTCAACACGGATCTTCATATTGCCGATATTGAGCACAGAATGAGCAAGCCCCAGTTCGTCAAGAACACCATGACCACCATCAGACAGGCCCTTCAAGAGTCGGCGCCTGAGGCGTTCAACAAGCGTGCGAGCATCCTCCCGGGCAAGGGGCCCCAGTGGGAGGCGGAAGGTCGCACGTCGGAGGACCAAAACCCGAGATATAGCAGCTTCCGGGCTTCGTTCAAGCCACCACCACGTCCCGGTTCGGCGCTTGGGACGTTTGCGGATTCGGCTGACGGATGTGGCCCTCTTGTCAAGGCGCCATTTGACGGGCCGCTGAAGGCATGGGAGCAACAAGTGGAAATTGTCTTGAAGGAGACATATTCTTCGATCCGCGATGACCGTTTGCCGTTGTTCGGCGCCGATGCCTCGAGCCCCATCGTCCAGACCCCAAACAGCTTGTCCGTCATGAGCATGCTCAAGCGGTCACCCAGTGTGCTTAGCAAAGCGCCATCAGAGGGTGTTGCTTCCACCCGGGGCCGCATTCAGGACACAATGAAGCCCAACTCGAGGTGGAACTCCAAGAGCAGATCAAGACCACGAGGCTTTGGCAACGGCTTCTCGTCAAGTAGGACTAGCTTTGACGATGGAACGTCTGTCTGGAGCCCTACCGATTCCTCAGCGACTTGGAGTAAGGTGTCGCTGGGTAGGACCCACACCTCCATGTCGATGGACTCGTTCGGCTCGGCGTATCCCCGTGGCGACTACCAGCAGTCGATTGGATTTGCCAGCGCTCTGAGCCAGGCGATTATCCGGGAGGACAATGCCGACGACGACGGGGAGGTTCATCCTGATGAGTTGTTGGATGATGAGTCTCTTGAGCTTGCCGGTCCTCCATGGATCAAGGAAGGAATTGTGAGCCACAAGCACTTCAAGGATGGGAACAATAAGAAGCCCAAGAACCACAATTGGACCGAAGTGTTTGCGGTCATCCAAAAGGGGCAGCTGAGCCTCTTCTCCTTTTCGCCGAACAAGTCGATGAGACAGAAGAACAGACGGGGTCCTGGCGGGACTCTTCCCAAGGGTGCCGTGGTGGGTGGGGGCAACTGGCAAGACCATGCTACCAACCTGGGTACTTTCTCGCTCAGGCATACTCTCGCCACTGCTTTCCCTCCTGGGGGGTACAGCCATTCCCGCAGGCACGTCTGGATCCTGAACCTGCCCACCGGCGCCGTTCACTTCTTCCACGTCGGCACACCCGAGATCAGCGCCGAGTTCGTCAGCACGGCCAACTACTGGAGCGCCCGACTCAGCACAGTACCACTGATTGGTGGTATCTCCAACATCGAGTACGGCTGGAGCGACGCGGTTATCAACAACGCGCTCGTAGCCGCCATTAACGAAAGCACAACCAACCTCCCCAACCGCCCCCCAACATCCGGCAGCAGCGCCCGAGGCCACTCCCGCTCCGGCAGCGCGGCCGCTGCCAACACCGGCACAGGGATAGTACCCACCCTCACCCGCTCCTCCATGCAATCCGGCCGCTCCATCCGCTCTTCGTCCTTTGACTTTGGCGGCTCTCTCAACCGCCCTGGCTCGGGCTCCTCGGGCGTCCTCGGCAACCACGCCGGCCTGGTCGGCTCCCTTCCTATGCGTCACTCGGCCAAGCTGCCCGGTGATCGCATCCACATTGCCGACTGGACACCACCGCAGCAGTCCACCCGCCCCAGCAACCTGTCCGAGAAGGACCAGCTGGGGTATCTGCAGGGGTACATCAAGAGTATCGAGGCGGAACTGCAGAGCCACAACGCGCTTAGGAGCCCGATGCTGCTTGCGTTCACCCCGAGGAGCACGAACGCGGTGAGGGCCATGGCGAATTGGGAGAGGAAGAGCGAGTATTTGCTGCATGAGATTGTCAAGTTTAGGACGTATGCCGAGAATTTGGAGATGGCGACGGTGAGGAGGGGGGAGATTTACAAGGAGAGGGATATTGCGAAGCGGGCGGCGAGGGGTGAGGAGGTTGATTTGGACGGGGATGGGGAGGAGGAGAAGAAGAAAGAGGAGGGGGTTGAGGTGGCTGTGTAATGTTGGGGAAGACGGGGAAAGAATAGAGGGAGAGGTGGGGATGAGGGTATACGTTAGCGGAATATTCTGTTTTGACTCTGATGCGAGCAAGCATTGTTGGTGGGTTGGGCCATGGCATAAGCGGATTTCATTTATTTATTTTTCGGGTGGAAAGGTTGAAAGGTTAAAGGGTTTCAGTTTATCACGATCTGTGTACTTGTAATCATTTTCTTGCGAAGGTACTAAACCGTGGTTGAGTACGGTTGAGAAGGCGGTTTTATACCCATTTTGAGTCGGGAGCATTGCTGAGTTCAGGAGGAATATTATTTATGGTTTATCAGGCTGTCATGTGGTGATCTTACAAACCGTCATGTGGTCATCTTCACATGCCGGCAGAGGCGGGAAGGGGAGCCTTGGCAGGGTCCATTGCGCCCCGCTAACCCGAATCTAACTAACCCCGCGGTCATCATCATGGCGGGATAAACAGAGGCTCAGTTTGAGGCGTCTATTCAAGGAGATAACATTTACTGCTTTTTACAGTTTACAGTTCTTCAGGTGACTTGCCAGGATCCATAGATTGGGATATCAGGTTTACCAAGCCTCTCAAGTCTCCCCCTCACCATCACCACCACCACCACCACCATCACCGACCACATCTCAAGGACGATAAGCCATACCAGCTCATAAACCAGACAACACACTCACTCTCACAATAGGGTAACTCCCGACCAAAGGAGAAGCATATTCCTTTTTTTTACCCCAACAACAATGTCAGCCGACTTGTGGGCCGGCTACCTCTCGGGCGCAGCCTCCATCATAATTGGCAACCCCCTCGACGTCCTCAAAGTCCGACTCCAAGCCAGTTCCTCTTCCTCTTCCTCTTCCTCTTCCTCTTCCTCTTCCCCTTCCACCACCACAACCACCACCAACCCAAGAATCATAACCACCCCCCGCAACCTCCTCCTCGGCACAGCAGCCCCCATCCTCACCTACGGCGCCTTGAACGCCCTGCTTTTTGTGTCGTATAACCGCTCAGAGTCCTACCTCAACTCTTTGTTTCCTTCCCCCTCCAACCCCGGCCAGCAAGGAGGAAAAGGATCAAACCTCACAACCACCTTCCTAGCAGGCTGCATATCCGGCCTCGCCACCTTTTTGGTGTCTTGCCCAACCGAGATCATCAAAGTCCGTTCGCAAACCTCCTCGGCCTCCTCCTGGAATGTAACAACCCAAATCCTACGGCAGAATGGCGTAAAAGGTCTCTATCAAGCCGGGGGGGTGACCGTTCTGAGAGATAGCATAGGGTACGGGTTTTATTTCTGGGGGTACGAGCTCTCCTCCGGATGGTACAACTCCGTCTTCGGCACCAGAACAGAGGAAACAACAGGGAGGGCGCTCCTCTGCGGTGGGGTGGCGGGGGTGTTGACCTGGGCGAGTATTTTCCCTTTGGATGTCGTCAAGACCAGGATGCAAACTGGGGACACGGCGGGGGAACAACAAGGTTTGTTGGGGAGTGGAGGAAAAGGCAAAGGGGCGTGGCAGATGGGGAGGGAAATCTATGCGAGAGAAGGGATAAAACCCTTCTTTCGGGGGCTAGGAGTCTGCAGTCTGAGGGCGTTTGTGGTCAATGCCGTGCAGTTTGCCGTTTATGAGGGGGCTATGGCTAGGTTGACGGGGAGGGACAAAAGAGTGGGGGTTTTGCAGGAGGGCTTTGCTGGGTGATTAGAAGAAGGGGTGTTGTTCTTGTCGTGATGGGATGGGTTTCAGGCTACTGTATGTTGAGATGGAGATACCCAGGACGATATGTATGTTGGAAAGTCAAGAATTGACAGCGGAGGAATGGCAAGTATATACCACATCACAGGGCACATACATATCAGCTCACGGGCCAGACCCAAAGAACAGCTTCACCACACCATCACCTCCATCACGACCATGAAGACTAACAAAAAATCCCCCAACCATGATGTATATTGATATCCCATATCTACTACTTCACCACTCAAGCACCACCCTGACGAAGCACGACGCTATTGTTCACCTCCAATCCCAAGTGTATGCTCGCAACGCCATGTCAAGCCAGTGCCATGCTCATAATCCATATACACAATACGCTGTGCTTCAAAAAGCAAACAAACCACCTCGCTGTCATGAATCTTCCTCATGCTGACCATTGACCAAGCGCCATAACCATAGTGCCATAACACAATGAACAAGAAAGAAATATAAAAATAAAACCGAAGAATTCTCCTATCCATGTTGGGAAACAAATGCTACCATCAGATCATCCGAAGGATAACAAGACGATAACCCCAAGGGGCCAGCCAATAAAAAACACTATCAGAGAAATCCTTCTTCATAATAACCATTTCCTCCTCGTGATATTCGTGAACCCATAAAAGCCCATAAAAAGCCCATAAAAACTCCATAAAACCCGTTATCGTGTCGCATACCGCATGTGTAATTCCGAGTACGCTTCATGCCGTGAAAATGCCCAGAATGCCTTCCATCGCTCCGTGTGACCTTGGGCCCTTAAAAAAAGTCGTTTCTGATGTCCTCCTTCACCACCTCGTGAAAATCCGGTATCATCAAGACCGTGTATGAGGGGATCCATCTATCGTCCGCAACCCAAGGGTGCCTGCCAAGAGGAGAAAGAAAAACAGGTGCGCCATCCATCCGTGAAACAATGGAAAGAAACAGAAGACCACTAAGAAGGGAAAACTGCGCCCAGGTGGAAATGCGGTGAATCCTTTCCGAAAAAGAAGATGCCAGGGTATCTTTATGAAATGCCGCGAAAACTCCCATGTTTCCCATATGACCCATGCCCAACCATTATTCTTGGTGTTCATCGTGTCGCGCCGTCAAAATACCTCCCCCCCCAAAAAGAAAATGAAAACCGGGAAGGTTAGGCAGCGCCACAGAATTGTACCGTTTGAGAAGGCTCAATTCTGGTCAAAATGTCGTATATCCGGCCGTGTGCTGAGGCAGGGTGAACTCGATGTGGGATGTTGTCGACAGAAACAGAAAGCAAGCCTTGGTCTGGAAGGCAAACCCTATTCTTGTCGAAATCCATCATTCCATCGTGAAACCAGATCATTTAGTCATCAGTCGTTTTGATATTTTTTTTTGTTGTTATCGTGTTATCGTCGCACTCATGACGAGTCGAAAAGTGTGAATGTGCGTGAGAGGATGCTCTCAAAAATATGGTTTGGCCTGCGGTTGTGTTGTCGCGGTAGCCATTGCTGCTGTTGTGGTGTTCCGTATTCATGGGCTAGCAGTCTGGAGACAAAAGACTGCGAAATCAGAAGTGTCACTGAATGGAAATTCGCAACATAGCAGAGGGCCGCAAAGAAGACCACCAGATCGAGTCATGGACAATAGATCTAGCAGAAAAGAGAGCCGAAGAAATGATGTTGTACAGAACGCCGGGAGATGCGAACAGAGGCCAAAAAAATAGGCTGAAGATTGTAGAATCGATGCCGGTCGGTAAGACCATTCAGTCAGTCGAGCTGACAAGATTCTCGTGGGGGAGGTTAAAAGGCCGGTTTGGAGTCCGGGATGGACTCAACGGTCATGTCAAAAAGCTCCTCACAGAACTCGTCCAGCTCAATGATCTTGAAGAAATCAGCCCACTTGGTCTCAAACTCGTCGCGCCAGGCAAAGGAAATGTTATGAGCCCATCCGTACAACTCGACACGCCAGCCGCGCTCAAGGAGACGCTCAATGTTCTTCAAAAAACCGTCAGAGTACTCGGCAGACGCAGCATCGCCAGTGCCCAGGCAAATGGTGCCAGGCTTGTGATCAAAATCAAGCTGAAGAAGCTTGAGATGGAGAACCTCGTCGACACCTTGCTCGCCCAGCTTCATGGGGCCGGTAAAGAGGTCGTCGTCATCGTTGGAAGTGTCCGAATGAAGATCCGCTCGCATCTTACGCGGCGAAACTGGCTTGGACACACGATGCAAAAGGTTAACATCATAGCCTATGGCGCCAGCTTGCTTGACATGGCTTGGCAAAGACTTGGTGGCGCTTCCAAGTGATCCGGCAAGAATACGCTTCCCGACACTCCGATCGCGGGCAAGCAGCGTGTCGAAGTTATTGAAGCTGAAGGCAGGGGCAATAACGCGCCTGCCAAGGGGAATGCCACGCTTCTCCTTCATCTTGTCGTAGAAGCCAATAATGATGTTGGACAAGTCGACGACAATGTAGACAGGATTGCGAGCAACCTTGCCCAAGGATTTGTTACGCATGACCTTGGCATCTGCGTGCTTCAAATCGCTGAACTTGTGGCGCAGAAAGCGCTCCTTGCCCAGCTTGGTGGTCCAGTACGTCGGAAAAATCTGATGCTTTTTCAAAAAGCCCAGGGCAGATGAGGGGACATCGTAACATGTCATTCCGTTCCACAGCTGCTGTCGAGACTCAGGGTACTGGGTCACCTTGACATTCTCAGACAAGGAATTCCGCGGGCCCTTGGCAGGAGTCTGAAAAGTCGTCAACTGGGTATCACCAAACTGAGTAGTGGTGGTGAGCACAAGGTCGGGGCTGTTGCACTCGGTATTGGCAACAGGAGCGTTCAGAGGGGGGAACTGAAACGCAGGGGAGTTTTGGTTTCCGTCCTCAGCGACATCGGAAGCGGCGTACACGGGAAGCCAGTATCCGCTCAGACCGGCACCCAAGAGGCCTCCCTGCGGAACTGTGGGCATTGTCTGAAAGACAGGTTGTTGAGTGACATGTGAGGAGTAAGGGATCAGAGAGGGGATTCCAAGCGACTCAGCAAGGTCTCTGGGCAACAAGGCGCCGCCGTCGGCATCATCACAATCGTCGTCATCTGCAGCATACACAGGCATCTCTGTAACAGCAGAAGATGCGTCGGAGAACTGGCCTGAGTTGTCAGATGCTTGAGCCTCCATGGAGGTGTCGCTGGCGCCCGAGACATAACCAGAGTAGGAGGCCTTCGTGGTCATGGGAGCGGGTGATGGGGTGAAAGGGGTGGCATTCGCCTGAGAGTGCTCGCCAACGGGCGACGGCGTCTGGTATAGCTGAATGTCTTCAAGTCGCAACTGATCGACAACTGATGTGGTGACGTGAGGAGAAGATGATGGATGGTACTCGTGACGGGCGGCCTGCATGTGTCCCACATTGCTGGTAGGCGCAGAAACTGGTATTTGTTGAAGGTCGTAAGCCGGGTCGGCATACGCTGAGGCGGGAGGGCCATTCTCTGCAAGACGGACAGATGCCAGGGTCGAGGTGGCCTCGGGAAGGTCAGCAAAGTACGACCGCAGCCCAGCGGTTGAGGCAGCTTCAAGAGGGTCTTCAATCACAGGAATCAAATCCCGCTCAATCGGGGTATAGCCGGGAATGGTGAGCTTGCGCTTCTCGTCTCTGATCTCCTGTTGCCGGCGGCGCACAATGTGAACGAAATGCCTGGACCGGTACATCTTGGCGTACTGGTGAGCTTCGTAGTCAGTCCAGCCCGCGTTTTTGGCTTTCTGGAGGCAAAAGTCGTAGAGAACGCCAGACTCCTCCTCGGCGTCACGCAGGTGGCAGGCGACATCGTACAAAGACTTCTCGGAACGCTTGTAGTTGTCAGAGACCATCATGGCGGCCAGGTCGGGATCCATAGGGGCGACTCCAAGTCGCTCGTACAGCTTGTTCTGGACGATCTCAATCTTGGGACCCTCCGACGCGTCGTCGACGATGCGGAACTGCTCGAATGATGGAGAGAACAGGGCAGCTTGGTCTTCCTTGGAGAGCTGCGACAGGATGCAGGAGGGGTTCTCCGGGCGTGCTCCAAGGACCCGGGACCACTTGACAAGCAGGTCGAAGTCGGTGGCAAGCCGGTGCTTGGCTACGGGCCGACCAAAGTAGGAGGTCGACGCCATGTCGGCGGATGAAGCCATCTCGTTGGACTCTGACCTTGTGGTTTGTGAGATGACAACGCGAATGGGATTGATTGTTGTCGATCGGTCGAAACGGCGTGGGCTTCGACTTCCTATAACGATTAGTATCTCCAAACGTGGGCCAGGAAAGGCAAGGACATACTTTGTCAGGCGAAGAAAACAAAGTGGTGGTAAACAGTATTGAGCGTGATTGATTGAAGGACGGGAAGAGTGTGTGAGGAGAGGAGAGGAGAGGGCAGGAGGGAGAAGTATGGCACTGCCAGGAAGCAAGAGGCGGTATTGTGTGCGGTCTGCTTGCGTCGGGGTGAGGGAGGAAGAGGAAGTGGGAGGGAGTTGGGTTTGTCAAGAAATAGTTGGGGAGATTGGGTTTAGGGCGCAAGAGGTCGGCGAGAGAGGAAGGCAGAAATTGACGTGGGGGCCGGTCAATAGCAAGAAAAAGAGGGCACCATTGTGTGCGGTGGAAAGTGGCAGAAGAATAGCTAATTACGCAGGCGCGGGACCTTATTGTTGTGATGCCCCTGAGAGGTGGGTGGCAGCGATGCCAGAGGCAATGGATGGTGTTATGTTATTTGGGTTGAAGACGGACGGGAGGCGATGACTCGGGTTGAAAGTGGAGCCCTTCCCCGCCAATGCCCAAGTGTTGTCAACCCACTATTGGCCAATCAGAAGCTCAGGACTGCAGAGCCGCACCACCCTGGCACATGGAACTGCCCTCCGGTATTTCCTAAAGATATAGATCTAGATGAGAAAAGGGTATATAGGATAAAATCGTGCCTGCCGTCTTTATTCACTTCTATTGCTCTCCCAACCACCTCAATTTGCATCCTGAAACGACAGGGTACCCGCCAAACAGTTGCTCCCCAGCCGTGGCCAGCTTCTTGCCACTGACGTCGGCAGCGACTCAAAGCTGGAAGCTGCTCCTGAGGAAGGCACGTGCTCATCCTTATCGTCTTGCACACTGCCCTGCCTGATTTTCCTGACAGATTCTCACCAACAAAACTGTGCTATCAAGACCGTTGCCTGGAGCCAATCTCGTCGAATTGAAGCTACTCAAAATCCCGAGGCTGGGGGTCGAGCAGCGGCGATGCGTTGGCACCTGCCCGTGTACGCCCTCCCCCAACCCAACGACCACGCTGCGAACCACGTTGTCGTGGCCCCACGAAATCTCACAAGACTCGACGTCATCAGCATGATACCCGTCAAAGATAAACAAAACTTCCGGCAATCCCGAAATTCCAACCAGTCGCACAAAATCATGTTTTCTGGGGTACACTAGAGCTTGCCGAGGACCGACTTTGCGTTCCCCCATTCTCGATGTTTGATGCCAGCTGATAACAGCGACTTTCGCAATCTGCAAGGAAACAATAGCATGTCCAAGCGGCCATCAAGGTGCCTCCATTCCACTCAGACCCGGCCCAACGGTCACTGGGTCGCTGTTGCTGCAGGTCTAGCCAGGACAACCCACCAAGAAAAGTATCACCACTCCACTTCGCTGTGGAGCTGAAAAACTTCACCCACAGCTACGCTTTTTCTGCATCGACGGAAACACAGAGTTCCGTGACAAGAGCAGATTTTCTGTCTGGCACCTCCACAATGCCTTCAAGGATATCTCCCAGCATCAGTGGTTTAGTGGTAAAATCCATCGTTGCCATCGATGGGCCCCGTGTTCGATTCACGGCTGATGCATCTTTTGGCTGTTGCCATTACTTACCATTTAACTTTTTGCTAAAAAAAGAATGCCGACCTGCTTCCAGTCTATCTCCTTTTCCAAAACATTAATGGAAGAATTCAACACCCAGTCAAATAGCATCCAAGTCGATACGACATTCTGGATAGCCTATTAGCCATTTTCTCTAGCTCATCAGGAGACAAGAAGACTTTATTTAGCAAACAAACATGAATTGACTTGAACATATCCTTGAAGCTCCTAAAATGCTCTCTCTTTTTTTCCCCTTCAAGATTCTCCCTTTGCACATCCCTATACCATGGTTGTGGCCAAAAATAAGAAGCTCAGAATTTGCCAGTCTTGTCTACATCAACGCCAGTCAAAAGCAAAGCCTTTCCTCCCATTGTATCACATCACATCCAAACAAGCAACCCACCTCCCCCCAAAACAAACAACCTAAATATCAAACGCAATCTCCAACGCACCCCCGATGAACGCCCCCTCCCCCCCCTTCCAACTTCCCACCCTCTTATCCTCCTTCCTCCCCTCCAACGGCCGAGCCTGTCTTTCCACCTGTCGCGAAACAAACACCTCCGAGCTCTCAGACGTAGCAGATGACCTCCTCGATGAAGAATCATCACCACCCACGCTCACATCCGTAATAACCGACCCTGCCCGAGTCTGCGGCCGCTCGTACTCATTCCCGTTCCCACCTCCCATATTATTATTGTTATTACCCCTGCCAAACAGCCCCGAAAATCTGCTGCTGCCGTTGCCGCTGTCTTGTCTCTGCCGTACAAACTCTGGCTGCATGTTCGTCGTGCTTGTGTTCGTCTCCGAGCTGTTGGTGATGGTTGTGGTGCTGGGTGGATTACGCTTCATGCGATACTGTAGAGGGAAATTCTTAACTTGTTACAATGATAGGTTGAACTTGAGAAGATAATCCAAGGCCGCATAACTCGAACATAGAAAGAACAATAATTTATATCTATACTTCCAGCATTGTCGGATTGTTATCTTCTCATCACCAGAGTGATTAGCAGCGGACCCCTCTCCAAACGTCATCATTACATACCATGTCTCAGCGCCCTCACTTCAGACGAGGCTCAGAGAGAGAAGCTTACGCATCTTATCTCCAGCAGGCTGTGCAGACAGTTCCCGCAATTATCTAGAAGATCAGGGAGATCTGTGTTCTAGAGATGTTGGAGAGCCCCATCTCATCTTGTAGATCCTCTCGGCGGACGCGCAGTCAGCCAAGGCGCCCTCGATAACCAACCACAAGCTCTGAACATGCCAACGTGTCACGCACTGCTTCACCGCCCGCTGTTTCTCACCACCGCAATTGATCAAGATCCTGCATTTCTAGTCCTTCAGTACATCATACAAAACCAAACAATAACCCATTTAGTAGTAGTCCCTCAGTATACGCTACGCATTGATATCCGGAATCCGCGCAACGGGTATTCCTATTCTCGCTTTTTCTTCCCGCCCTGCCTTGCCTGCCAGTATCAAATTCCCCTTCCAACACCAACTCCAAAGCTCACAAGTACCCAGACAATGAAATAAAAACCAGCCAATCAAGCCTCCAAATGCTTCTTGTTCAGAAACATTTTCTCCATCTCCTTTCGCTTCTCTGACGTGATCCTGCCTGTCTTCTCGAGGTCCTCGTAAAACCACCGCAGATTCTTTTGTTTGATCTCTTCTTCCGTCAAGCCCTTGTTCTCCTCCCGGCTCTGCTGCATCATCTCCTTCCACCCTTCACCAAGATCCATTTCGAGAGCTTCGGTGCCCCTGTTGAGCTCCGCACACCAATCAAGAATGACCTTCTCCATCAGTTGTGCTCGGGCTTGCTGCTCCTGCTCATTCGATTTCTGCGCGGACGCCTCTTCGCTTGGTGATCGCTTCTTGTTGGCCTCTTGCTCACGGGCAAGAGCCTCGTCCCTCTCCTTGCGTTTACGCGCGCGCTCTGCGCGGATCTGTTTGATGTTGGCCAGGTGCTCCACGCTATGACCCAGGTGGGCATATTCTTGTGAGACGCCATTGTTGGCGCGCTTGAGCGGAGGGGCCGTGAAAAAGAAGACACGACCATTCTCGTCGCGTTGAAACTGCTCACGGACTTCCTTGGGGATGGCCGCGTCGGCGTGCTCAGCGAGAGTATACGCCTCTGGAGCCCTAGGCGGATTGTACACATTGGCTGGTGGGCCGTTGGGGTGCGCGAGAGGTGCGATGCTGGGGGCGGGAGCCATGGGTGGGCGAGAGGGTGTCATGACGGGGGGCGCGGGATGAACTTGGCGGTGGTGCTGGGGGTGATGTTGATGTTGCTCGAAAGCGGGCGCAATGGGTGGTGGAGGGTGTTGCTGATAGTGAAGTGGTTGCGGCGGCGGAGCCGGTGACTGCTGCGGGCCGTACTGTTGTGGGTACCCATGGGGTGGGTAGTGTGGGCTTGGCTGCATTTGCTGTCCCATACCAGGATGGGGCGGCACGTGCATTGGCATCGGCTGCTGGGGCTGGGGTTGGAGATGGAGTGGTGCCGGGTGAGGACTGGGGACCGAGGGCGGTGGCTGTTGTGGCACAAAGTGCTGCATGCGATAGTGAGAAGCCGGCGTGTGGATGGGCGCAGGCGCGACGGCAGCATGGTGCTGATAGGGCGGTGCTCCCGCGACACCATGTTCGACCTTCATGGCAACACGAGGAGGTCCGATGGCCAGCGGCACAGGTGCGACCGCTGTGTGCAGCAAGGGATTCGGAGCGGGGGGAGGCGACTCCTTTGGGCTAAATGTCAGCTTATGGTCGGACAGGAACAAGCGGGTTGGTCGTGGTTGTGATTGTGGTTGTGGTTGTGGTTGTGGCTGTGGCAGGATGGAGTAGGTAATGAAGGGAAGAGTGGATGAGGTTATGAGAAGACGAGATGAGATAGGCGCCTGATGTGGTGTGTGTGTGCTTGCTGTGCCTTAGGCAACAAAGGGCAAAATGAAGGAAGGGAGGCAAGTTGTTCAGAGCGACCTGAGGTAAGAGAAGAGTGTGGGGTTGAAAAATTCAGCAAACCGTAAAAGCCGGCTGCAGCGAACAGACACTTGCCTGACAAACACGCAGGGAAGGAAAGAAACAGGGAGCCAGACTTACATTTGGCTCGCGCGGCCGGCGGTGGACGGCTCCAATTAGGGGAGGCGCGTTCATGCTCCTCCAGGTGGGCTTGGGAAGGTCGTCGGTCTCTTTAGCATCAGCTTGCAAGAGGTGCTTGATGGGACTGGGAACCTTTCTCAGCACCCGTGGCTGCTCAAACAGGTCCATTTCATAGTCCCGATCGCGCACCTCGTCTGGCAGACAGCTGGTCCAAGTCTTGATCTTGTTAAACTTGAACTTTTCCTCGTTGTAGCGCGCCTCACACAGATACACAGCCTTGTCCCGAGGCAGCCCACGCGGCCGACCTCTGGGGTACCGCGTGATGAACATGACGAAGCAGCGATCCTCGACATCTTCAATGGGGTGGTCACGGTACTGCCCCGTCTTGACTACCTCGTTCTCATAAAAATGCTTGTCAAAGCGATGAACTGTCTGCTCCGGTCGGTAGTACCAGCACGCATTCACCCATTTTTGACCAGAAGCGTCAGACCAGAGCCGGTAGAGCTGGGCAACGATTGGTTTTTGCAAGTCATTCGCATTACGAATATGGACCCAGTCGCCTTCAACCGAATTGGAGTCAGTATGCATCTATGCGTCTTCCTTCACCCAGCGGTGGCAAGGGGGGCAACTTACCAACTCTCCAGACCTCTCCTTTGTGCTCGATATGTGATAGTGGTAGCTTTCCATCCTCATCACGAAACTCATCGTCAGGCTTGGCCTTCTCCTCTTCAGTAAGAAGACGCGCCTGCTTCAACAACTCGGTAGCGTCTTCATGAACCTGGCTCCCCTCCTCGTTGAACTGCATAGCGTTGCCAAACATCAACTCTAGATCCTGCAGGACCTGGTCGATGGTGGTGTACTTTTTGCGCTTGTGCTTCTTCTTGATGGTGTCGAGCGCAATGGGGTTTCGAATCGAGGCAAAATAGTCGGGCATGTCAGCCTTGTCAGGAAGCCTCTCGAACGACAAAATTCGCAGCTGGCCATCGTCGCTCTTGAACCTCCGCAGTCCCTTCAGAAGCGACTGGGTTCGCGCCTCCAGAGGTGTCAAGACCTTGGGCGGTCTGCCACGCTTTTTGTGAGGATCATCGTCGTTGTCTGCGCCTCTCCTCGCCCGACGCCCACCTCTTCTTGAGCGACGCCGCCTGCCTTCGTCGTCCGAATCGTCATCCTCTTCTTCCTCATCTTCTTCCTCTTCCTCATCATCTTGCTCTTCCTCTTCGTCATCTTCAGGGGGAGGGGAATCTTCAAACTCTGGCAGTGGTCCAAGGTCCGGCAGCACAGCTTCCTCTGCAGTAATATCCCCGTCCTTGACCAGCTCTGCAAGCCTTTCCTTGAACACTTCCAGCAGACGGCCAGCATCGGAAAAGATGGGAGCAGAGGGCCTGTTGTACACCTGCGCATTGTGGCATATGCGCGTCACGTCATGCACGAACTCTTTGAACGAGGTATAGGTTCTTTTGTTAAGCTTGCCCTGCAGCCATGCGGTTAGGTCAGCAAACCGCCCCTCGTTTTTCTCGTTGGGAGGATGGAGCAGGGTAAGCCACGGCAACTCACTCTTATGGTACTAAAAGCCATTGGCTCTTTGATGACTTCAAAATAGTCTGGGAGGCTGCGCTTGTTGACGAGGCGCTGAAACCCCGAGGCAATCTCGTGGTCTCTGTTTTTTGGTTGCGATCCAATCAGCATCGCGGCGCATCGCATGACAAGTGATATAAGACTTACTCTCCATCAACCTTGATTGTGTAACCACACAAGTATTCGGATGTTTCTCTGATGAGCTGGAGCATATCCTTCTCTTCGTCTGATTCTTCCTGGTCTTCTTGCGCCTGTTCGTCTGGCTCGCCGTCGGCATCAGGCTCCCCATCAGCATCTACGTCGCCATCTGCATCGACATCTGGTTTCGCGTCAATGCTGGCAGCTCCGGCATCAACCATTTCGGTGTCGGCATCGGGGCCTCCCTTGATGCTTGGGCGCGTCGGCGCGTCGGCGTCGGCCATGTCGACGTCTTCTTCCTGGTCGCCCTTGGCTTCTATCGTTTCTCGGACTTCGATGGCGTCCCTAGGAACACTCTCTCGGAGGGAGGATCTGGCGGATTTGCTTGTGCTGGGTGAGAATTGGGAGCTGTTTCCGGAGCTCTTCTTGGCGGGCGAGATCTCGCCTCTGCTGGGACGTTCGCGCAAAGTGGGCATCGTACTCCGGTACACGAACTTGGAGGAGCAGGGTTTCCAAGACACTGTTTCGATGGGGGTACCTCAACCGGCTGGAGCCACAAGTGCCAATGACCGTGCCAGTGACCAGTGACCAGTGAGAGGGAGCTCTGTGCCCAGATGTGCCTGTGTGCCAGTGTTGAACCGAGTCAAGTCCCGTCGCGACTTTCTCCACAGCTGAGAGACACCTGCCCAGAGATGTCGCTGTGGCCGGCCTTGCAGCTAGCGCGTTGTTCTTGGTTGGCGCACGAACCCCTACTCTCCCCATATCGGATATAAGCATATTGCCCACCAAGGTGCCCCTGGCCCGTGTGACGCCCGAGGCAGCTGGTAGCTTACGACATTGGGAAGCCCATCCACAAGGTTGTAGCGTTGGATCACGAGAGACTCCAACAGGCGCTGTTGTTAAAAGTTTGTCTTTCGGTCTTTACTAGTCGCAGCGGCTTTACTCGCTCTTGAAGCATTTTTTTATCACTCATATCTCTTGCTCTGAGACAGTGCTCACAAGACATCCCAAGTCGATCGCTAACACCCACCTCCCATCCGCATCGATAACAACTGCCGCTGTGACGTCGGCTCACACGCCCAACCAGACGAGAGCTCCGAATCGGGCAGTTTCCTTTGGTACCAGACTCATAGCAAGCTTTTGTTTACCAAGTCAAAAAAAATCGACGGCACAAGACTCATTGCTCCTGATTTGCTCCTGGCTTGCTTGACAGGTGCGTCACTCCCCTCGTCTAATATCGTGTCATCTCTTCAAAGAACGCAGATAAGAACCTAGACTAACATGTTCCCCCAGGTCATCTCTTCATCTCGCAAAGGTTCAGACGATCTGCGATACGAGCCTCACAACTCACTTCTTTCTTTGGGGCAATAACTTCAAATCAGATACTGTGGGGCTCTTACTCTCATGGTGTCGGGATATATATTTGACTTGTCTGGCGTAATTTCCGTTCTCAACCTTCTCAAGCAACAACCTCTTCAAGAGCTGGCAACTCATACCTTCCTCAGCCTCAACCTGTACCACATTCTCACAAGATGATGATTCAAATCGCCCTCCGAGCCCCTAATGGGCAATCTCGAATCCAGGTTGAGGACGAGTCGACCCTCTCCGACCTTGTGGCGCTCATCAAATCAAAGACCGAGCTTGAGAGGTTCAGCCTGAAATACGGCTACCCACTCAAGAACCTGGACATTAGTCTCTCTTCACAAAACTCAAGTATAAAAGACCTGAAGCTCCGTGGGGAGACAATCGTCGTCGCACCCATCGATACCACACCTGCTCCAGCTCCAGAGCCAGCCAAGCCAGCGAAGCCAACCAAGCCAGCGTTTGTCCCTAAAGGGATAGAACCCGATGAGACATCCCTCGAGTGGGCCTCCCGAGGCGGTTACATAGGTACGCCTCTTTCTCCCTCCACCTTCCCAACTCTGCTAACGCACCACAGTCCTAAGAGTAATGCCCGACGACAACAGCTGCATGTTCACCGCAGTAGGAGGCGCCCTTTCCATCGACAACCCATCCACTCGCCTTCGCGCCCAAATCACCGAGTACATCCTCACCCACCCAGAAAAATACACCGCTGCCATCCTGGGCTCGCCCCCACAGAAGTATTGCTCCCACCTCATGGAAAAGGACACCTGGGGTGGCGCCATCGAGCTCTCCATCCTCTCCGACATTTACGACATTGAGATTTCCTCCATCGATGTCAAGTCCCTCCGAGTCGACCGCTTTGGCGAAGGCAAAGAGACCCGCATAATCATTCTCTACAGCGGCATCCACTACGATCGCATCGCCTTTGCCCTTGACCTCTCCTACCCTGTGGACTGCGATGTAACAAAATGGGACACGCAAGACGAGGAGGTACTCACAAAGGCGAGGCAGCTCGCTGCGCAACTCCAGAGGATGCATTACTACACTGACACAACCGATTTCGTCATCAAGTGCGAAGTGTGCCAGTGGATCGGCAAGGGGATGAAGGAGGCGGGTGTGCACCAGAAGGAGACGGGGCACAAGGAGTTTGGCGAGATGACGATTCAGTAGATTGTGCGTCTTTCGCATCAAACGACCTACCTAAGGGAGAAAGGGGGGTTGTAACAATTTTATATATTTGTACACAAGCACGCACGCATTAGCAAACAGGCTGGGGATGGGAGGAGGAAAGTATTAGCGTCGCTCAAAGAGATTAACCAAGAATTCAATGAAAAGAACCTTGGGTTTAAAATAAATCATGATGTTAATAAATGCTTGTGGTGCATTCTCTGCCTCTCTCTCCCGCCGTGTCTGAAAACCCCGTCCAATCCACCCATCCATCTCCCAGGAGCGTACTTAAAACAAGGGATATTCACTCTACGTATACATATACAAATCCCAAAAAGCACCACACCTATCCAACAAACGCCCCTACCATTCTCTGATTATCTCATACACAAAATTACCAAACAAACTCTCCCTGTCCGGCTTATACTTCATAGCATGTATGGTACCCTCAATCCACCCAATCCATCCATACCCCCATCATATCCCTTGTCCCAATTGTCCAGGTATCATTTCATGATCCGTACTCCCTTAATACCTTGACGAAGCCTGTGATTCTGCCTACCCCCCCAATCCCCATCCCCCCCAAAAAAAAACTAATCATACAAATCCAAACCAACCCATCAAAAAGAAACCCCCCCACCAGCACCCCCCCCAGTCCCAAGTAAAACCCCCACCTCCCTCAACGCCTCAAAAACCTCCCTCCTCTTCCTCCTCGTAGGCGACGGCAGCTCAGGAGATGATGATGATCCAACAACAAACCGGGGGTAAAGCCTCTAATCCACCCCCGAGCTCATCGCATCCTCATCCTCCCCACCACTCAACGCCTTCACCTTCCTGTTCTTAACCTCGAGAGGATCAACCCCCTCCTCCTCATCATCATCACTCTCCGGGAAAGTCCCCGCCATCCGATCCCTACTCTTCTTCCTCTTCAACCACCAGTCATCCACCCTCTCATTCGCATTATTACCATTACTATTATTAACCTTAAGCGTCGACCACCCTCTCGCCCTTGTCCCCGTCGTCTTCTTTCTCTGCTGCTGCTGAGGACTGATGTCGTCATCACTCCAATCCCACTCCACTTCCAACCTCTCCCCCTTCTCCCCCCACCCAAATATCAACCCCTTCCACTCCCCTGCCAAGATCCTCGCCGCAATCTTCAGCATCAGACTGATAAGGTGAGAGGGAGGTGACATCAGAATCTCGCACGTTTTTTGCACCACCATCATCGGCAGACTGCGCATCTGGCGGTTGGAAGGTGGGGAAGATGTGAGTGTGCTGCGTGGGGTGAAGAGGTCCGCTGCAGGGGGGAGAGGAGACAACGCCCTACGGTCGGGGGCTAGCGAAGATGAAGTAGTAGCCCGGCGGATACCCGGACGGCGTTGCTGTTGGGTGGGCGTGGTGATCGTCGTCGAGGAAGGAGATGGCGAGATGGAAATGGTAGGAGTTGGTGTGGTGAACGCTGTGGGGAAGGACTCGTACTCTGGCTCGTCTTCGATGGCTTCTTCTGGGACCGAGTGGATAATGGAAGGAATAGACTGTTGTCTTGGCGCTGGGGCCTTGGACTTTGGGGAACATTCCAATTCAGAGATGGAGGAGGATAGAGTGGCTTCCTCGCTGTTCTCCGTCCTTCCGGATTCGGAGGTGGAGATACTCCATGACTGTGATGCCTTGGCGGCTGTGGTAAGGTTGTTGCTAGGTGCTACAACGGGTGTTGTAGGGGTATCAAGGCATGAGTTTTGGAGGCTAGTTCTGAAGGGTAGAGAGCTTCGAGGGGACCCTGGGCTGGACAGGGGTGGCGACAAAGGTAGAGAGTGTGAAGCCCATGAATCTGGACTGCGAAAGGAATCCTGAGAATTTTCTGGTGACTGAAAGCTGGCACTCTTGGGTGATACTTCTCGTGGAGTCCTCGTCTTTTTGGGATTTGAAGGGGGCGGCGTGACCACTGTGAGCTGTGGAGGGGTGACAGGCCCCTTTTCTTCAGTCTTCTTAATCTCAAGGGGTGATGGGCGCAACGCATTTCCACTCGCCTCTCCTACAGGCGAGCCCTCATGAGCCTGGGATTTTGCCTTGTGTTCTCTTGGGTTTTCTTCCAGTGTCGAATCCAAGTATTTGCCTTGTTCACTCAATGACAGGTCGCCAAGGCAAATCGACCCCCGTGGTGGACCCCGATGAATATGCGCAATCTCGACTGGCGTAGACGGTCGCACAGGGAGACAGGCACTGGATCTCCGCGCTGGTGTCCATGGCTTCAACTTGACAGGAGCGCTTTCTGGAAGGTCAACGGTGAAAGACCTCGCGAAAGGACACGGAGTCTTTTCAAACTGCAGAATCTGGTCAAAGACCTCTCGCAATACTTCGGCTCGTCGCTGGTCCTCGGGATCCTTCACTGGTACTTCAATCCGCCAATACTGGGGGCGTCGTATCTGTAGTACGAACTTGCTGGATTCTTCGTCCACGCACCAGACCTGACTCTTCTTCAAAATGGGTTGTAATGCAGAGCCGCAGCTCAGGAATGCGACTGATCCAGGGGCGCGGTAAATGCGGAAAGGTCCTGTAAATATGAGGAATTAGAGTTCAGTTGCCACGGCAGATGTTGTGTCTCACGTACCGACTGCAATGGTCCGCTCTAACTGTGAGGACCAAGATAGCGAGCCAGGCTCAATGTCGGGACCCGTGCCTTTGGAGCCAATGGCAAGGAACTGGGATCCTGCCGAGAAGGAAACGATTTTCACATTAGAATGGTCGTAAAGAGTATCGACGAGACCGCCGGTGGGTTGCGAAGCGGAGGAGGAGGAAGATGGCCGCGGGGGCGCTACCGCAGGCTGGTGGACTGGTGCCGTAAAGACGCGGCGCGGAGCCGTGAAAGATACTCCCCGTGTTCGCGAGGAGTCCATTGTTCATTCAATCTAGGTCGTAAATCATAATCGTGTGGATTGAAGAGCTGCGGGCATGACGCAGAGATAGGAGGCCAACAGGAAGACTGGACTCGGAGATCTCGGCGGCTATGCGGATGCGAAACTGGTGTTATAAAGAGAGGTGTTTCGAGATGGGACGATGATTCTGATCTATCGACAGATTTGCCGGGGAAGTTGCTGGTGCTACGTGACAGCACTGTAAAGGGGGGCCGGGCTAGTGATGCTGAACGCTGGATGCGACAAGAAAAGAGCGAGTACAATGGGCAAAGAAGCTGGCAAACGGATGAAGTTGAAGACAGTACCGTCTCTTCCATCATAATCAGTGGCCAAAAGGGAGCAAAGCTGACGCCGATCGAACCGCTGTGGGCGCAACTGCGAAAAGCTACCCCACTCCCGTCCTTGTTCTGCCGTGTCGGATTGATTCCAGCAACGGCCGCGGCGAACGCAGGGCAGGACAGGATGGACAAACGGCGTTTGAAATTCTCGAGAAGCTGGAATTGTCCGGTCTTTCTGGCGAGAATTTAGATTTGATTCAACGTCTGATTCAACGTCCACGATCCCCAGGAGAGCGCCCTTAGCTCCTTCAACGAGCCGGGGTTTCCTGTCCATTGCGGCGAACTATGGCACCGTGAGCCGTTGCGACGAGCCCGGCTACGCGCCAGCATAGTTTTCTCCCGAAGGTCGGCATGCTAACCACATCCAGAATAAGTCTCCACCCTATATCTTCGAACTAGGGCTAAAGTTTTCTAATATAAAAAAGTCTATAAATGTAGGTAAAATAGGTCTATACTAGACATCAGATTTTTTATAGACGTGAAAACTATAAAAAATTTATATATAGATAGTTCTATATATTTTTATTAATATTTAACTTATATAGAACTCTAATAAAATTTATTAAAGCTGTTAAAGTGTGACGAACCCCTATCCAGAACCTCTGAAAGGGATACTAGTTAAAGGCACTTCTAAACAATCTTGATTCGATATAGCTAAACAGTGTACAACAATAGCTTATCTTAATTACAATAGTTTAAATACTAACGATTATAACTTATAATTATTATATATTGCGGAACTGTCTATCTATACTAGCCAGTTCCTCTATATATGTAGATTTTAACTCCAAAGTACCTCCGTACCTAGATCTATCTTCTAATCCTTAGATCCTTCTAAATTTAGCTTTCAAACTTTATATCTATAGATCTATTTTCTAAATCTTAGATTTTCTAGCTTATATTATTTCCTGCTCTATAGGCTTTACTTATCCGTTACTTTAAATCTATTACTCTAGGCACTTTTACTCTTTTAAATTGTAATATAATACTCTCTTTTTAAGCCGAAGTCCTGAGGGCCTAATTTTCTTTTCTATTATTAATTATAGTAAAAAAATTTTCTTTATTTTATTTTTATTATATTTTTTAATTAGATTTTTGAACGCTTAAAGTTATTTATTTTAAAATTATTTATTGTAATACCATAGTTAATATCGTCATACGTAATTTTACTACTATAATTATTTTTTATACTTATTATAAATATTGTTTATTTCTTTAGGGACTTTTTTTTCCCGATTTTTTTTATTATTTTTTGAATATTTTTTTTTTAATGCTTTTTATAAAACCGGCGGTTTATCCGCTTTGAACCTCCGTAAGATCGTAATTTATTACAACTGTTTTGATTTCGATATAGGAAAACGAAAAGTCAAATTTATTTACTTTAATAATAAAGGTCATCCGTTTACGTAAATGAAAATAATTTTAGTCTAATAAAAGAATTTATATTATCTTCTATAATTTAAATAACGTAAAAAAGTTTTAAAAAAATTAAATATGAAAAGTAATTTACTTATTTTACTACCTTATAGGACTGTTCCGTAATGAAATTCTTTATTATTATCCCGTCCGACTTCTTTTTTTTTAGATCTTTCCTTAGGCTTTAATCAACTTTCCGACATTTCTTTAGACTTTAATACGGCCGGTTTTTTTTTCTTAACCTTGTAAAGTACCGCCGGTAATATGCTTTTTACTTTTCTAAATAATCAAAACGTATAATACTAATTATATTTAGATTCCGTTATATTTTCTAACTTTATAATATATAGTACGTTAATTATTATATCGAAGGTAAAAGTTCGATGCCCGTTATAGTTCTCTTATATTTAAAAGATTTAATAGGTTATTTTTTTTAAATATAAATATACTTTTAGTTTCTTATTAATAATATATCATCAAATATTTTTATAATAACAAAAAATATAATATTTTTTAAATTTAAATTTATTTATACTTATTAGTTTAAGAATATAATATATGATATATTAATTTCTATATTAAAAACGTAAGTTCGATTTTTATTTAAGTTTTTAAATAATATATAATAAAATATTTAAACATAAATATAAAATATTTAAATATAAATATAAAATACCATAAATATAAGTTTAAACTATATATTATAAAGCTCTTTATATATTTTAATTAATTTCTTTATATATATAGACTTTAAGACTGTAAACTATTAATTTATAAATAGTTTTTGGTCTATTTATAATTAATTAATATTAAACCGTAAACGGTAAACTCCGCCGGAATCCCCGGTCCCTATTTTATTAGTTCGTTGCCTTTAATTAAACTATAAGCCTTGCTCGATCGCCTAATTTAATATTAATTAACTTCCGTAACTCTATTATTTCCTAAAACCGTAATATAATATTTTTTCTTTAGACTAAAGCCCTTACAGCTTAATTTTCTTTTACTATTAATACTACTACATAGTTTCCCTTTTTACTTTTCTTTCCTATTTTTATATTTAATTATATATAAAAATATTATTATAAAATAAAATGACTTTTTTCTTTACTTTACAAATCTTTTATTATAGTTTTACCGTAATATTATACTTTATTTATTTTAATTCTAGAATTTTTTATGTTATAAATTTTAGGTTTTTAGGCTACTTCGAATATATATATTAAAATAGTAAGAAAATATATTAACTAACCACAATACTACAATTATACCCTTAACAGAGTCTCTGAATAAAGACACCTGCGTGACAGTAGCTCGCTCGCAGGCCGCCCTCTACGTAAAACAAAGAAAAGACTTTATGGGCTTGCATACTATATAATAAGCACCTGATCGGCCTGATTAAAGGGCCAGAATTGCCTGCACGTGTGTAAAGCACAAAAATATAAAGAAATAAAAGTCGATGTCCTGTCTAAAATAGAATGTCCGAAGCAGACCGCTTATATATATGACCCCTAAACCCCCGAATCCTCCGAGAGCCCCACTTCCTTACTCAAACCCTCAGGCCTGTGGCCGCACCCCAAACCACTATACATTTCTTTAATAATATTTTTTTTAACTTATTCCCTAAAAAGTTCGATAATTCTCTTTATAAGTAGTTTTAGGATTAAAATAGATTTACTTTACGATATATTATAAAGGATAGTTTTAATATATTAAATAATTTATTTTTTTAAAAAACTTTATTTATATTTAGTAAAATCCTAGATTAAAGTAATTTCTTTTATAAATAAAATTATTATAAATATTTTAACTTTTTAATTTGTTAAAATATTAATAGTTTATTTAATTAAATTAATTAATTATTTCGAAATAAAGTATAACTTTTTAACTACTTTAAAAAATTTAAAAATTATAATATTATTAAATTCTAAATTATATTATAGGGATTCCTTAATTACTATTTATTTTTTTATTTTTTAATTCAGGTTTTCCTTAAAAGTATTACTATTTAATTTAATATTATTAATTAGCTTTACCTTTTATTTATCCTTTTATATATTATTATAATAGTAATGGTCTCCGTAAATATTAATTAAATTTATTTAAAAAATAATAATTAAACTAGTTTTAATATTTTTTTTTTTAAAAGGAGGCGGAGGTAAAGGCGGGTAACGTTTATATAACTATATAACAAAAAGGTTACGTTAACCTAGTTAAATAAAAAAACTAATTAAATATCTTTAAATATGTAAATATAATATAGGGCTTAAATAAGGTTATTATATTAATTATTTAATTAAACGGCAATAATATTTTTAATAGTAATAACGATAGTAATATTAATAGTACTAAATATAGATTTATTATAAAGGTCGGCGATAATAATTATTCTTTTTTAAAGATTTTATTTAAAATTAAAGTTCTTATTATAATTTTTACTTTTTTAAGCTAAAATAAAGACTTTTCCTTTTAACGTCTTTTTTTTCTTTTTTTCTAATTACTAATATTCTTTCTTTCTTTACTTTTAATATTCTTTTTTTCCTTATTTTTATAAGAAATAATATTAAACGTTAAATAATAATTTAATAATAGTAAATTTAACTTTTTTAAAATAAATTAAATAAAAAACGTTTAGCTTTCTTATTTAGTCCTTTAATTACTTTATTCTTTTCTTTTAGCTTCTCCGTTACTTACTTAAGGATAAATATTTTATTATTAATTAGTCCTTTAAATATTTATAAAGGTTAATTAACGGAAAAAGTATTATCTCGATCCTTACCGTTATATTTTACTTTTATTTTATTAATTACCTTTTTCTTTACTATATAGGCCTTAATAGTTTTCCTTTATATAATATATTTACGTTAATTATATAGCCCTTTATAAAATTAAAGGTAAGATTTATATTTATAAAAAAGAGGATCCTTAATAATAGGTTATAGAAATTTAGAACTTTAGTATTATTAATAATAAAAAAATAATATAAAATTAAAATTTTAATTAATATTATTAAAGCCTAGATTTTATCTATAAATATAATTAAATCTCCGTAAAGGCCTTTAAATTATAAATTAATTAATATTATTAATAAATAAAACCTTTTAGCTATAGCTTTATTAATTAAATTATATTCGGAGCCTATATTTAATATTATTAATACTTTTTTTAAAATTAATAAAACGAAATTATAATATAATAATAAAATATTATAAGTATAAGTAATAGCTTTTAAAAAAGTTCGTTTATTATTAGAAAGTTAGTTAATAGGTATAAATAGTAAAGTCTATAATCGCTTTTTTAGACTATTACTTAGTTAAACCTTACCCTCGATAATTCTTTTTTAAATACCTTCCTTAACTATATTATATTTACTATCTATTATAATACTATATAAAGAAAGAATTATTTTCCTTTAATTAAATAAAGGAGTTTTATTATATTTAATTATTTAAAAATTTATTCGGACCGTTAATAGTAAGGCTTTTTCTTTCTATAAAACTTTTTTTTTCTATTCGGGATACTTTTAAAAGATTTATATTACTCGATTACTTTAATATTCTCGGCTATACTTTTTATATAATTTATTAACCGGTAAATAAATATAGGTAAAACTCTATAATACTTTTTTAATATAAACTTAATTTAATTATAAACGTACTTTTTAATTTTTTCGGTAATATAATTTTTAAGGTCCTTTACTTTATTATTAAATAACTTTAAACTATTTTAGACTTTATTCCTTTAATTAAATAAAATTCCTTCCTTAATTACTTTCGGCCTTTTTTATATGGAGGTAAGTATTACTTTCGAATTTTTAATTAAAGTTAGGTTATCCGTATTCTCTTCCGGTATATCTTTAATCCTTACTCTCTTTGCTTTTTATATACTTACTTCCATTTTTACCTTTTAATTATAAACGTTTATTAGGACCTTATCGGAGCGCTTTAAAATATTTTTAAATAATTACTTTTTTTTAAAATAACGTTATAAAGTATTTATAAATCTTATTTAACTTAATATTTATAGCTTTAGCTATTTAAATAACTATTTACTTTTTCCTTTTAATTAAAGAGATTTTAAACTTATATCTTTTATTTTTATAAGCTTCTTAGTACTTAGCTTATTTCGTATAAACTTTATAGGCTCTATTTAATTTTAATTTTAATAAAATTATAGCGCGAACTAAATTACTAACTTTCCCTTTACGCTACGCTTTTTTTATATCCTTTTAATTAAATTACATTTTTTTATTATTCAGTTACTCTTTTTTATTAATATGTACTTTATTTCCTTTAATATAGTATAATCTCTACGCTTTATTATACTCTTTCTTTGAATATTTTATCGACTTAGCGTAATAGTTAAACTTACTATACTAAAAATATTTTTTTAATAGTAAAAGACTATTATAGTATTACCCCTTTAATTTTCCGAATTAGGTTTTAATATTAATTATAAGGAAAGTATTAAAAAATAAATCTATTTTTTTATTAAAGTTAATACCGAAATCTAAAGAATAAAGTATTTAGTTTTTTAGATATTAAATACTGGTTTTTATTACTTTAGATTTACTATTTTTTAATATAGAAAAGCCGTTATAAATATTTACCTTTAAATATTATAATATTATTTTTCTATTTATTATAGCGTTAACCGTTATATACTAATCGAGTACCTTTATTGTTTAATTAAAAGTAGTAAAGGAAAGTATAATAGTTAATTTATTTTTTTTATAGATTTTTCCTTTTATATTATATTTATTTTTAATTACATTATTAATTTAATTATTTTAAAAATAATAAAAATAAAAACTTTAAGTAACGTTCAGATCTTTCTTAATTAATAAAAGTTATTTTTATAAACTCGGAGAATTTTATATAAAAGCGGCTAATAACTCTAGCTCTTATTACTTTTTTTTCTTTAATCAATATTTAAAAAAATAATTTAAAATAATTAAAAATAACCTTTTTTAATTTATTTACCCCTTTAAAAATAACTTTAATATAAAAGTTATTTAGTTTCTTATAAATATCTTTATTTTACCGGAGGTTATATATTTTAAAAAGGTATTTAAGGTAAGTAACTAAAATAGGTTAAATATTAATAAATATAGGTATATTTATATATTTATCGATTTATTTTCCTACGTTAAAATTATATTAGGATTTAAATTTATAAACGTAAAAAGTAAATTCCACGACCTAATATTTTTTATAAATATTTTTAAAACGCTTTAAATATTCTATAAAATACTTACTTTTAAAGTTACTTTTAAAACTAACTTTCTTTAAATTAAAAAATTTATATTAAAGAAAGTATATAAATACTATAGGGTAAAAGGTCGGCCGATTAAACGTAAGGGACCTCTAGAGGTAACGGTAATCGGAGTAAGCTCTTATAAAATAAAGGTATTTAGGTTATTAAAATTAATATATAAATTTAAGAAAAAAAGGAAAATATTTAATATACCGAGTGGGAACCGCTATATAGTTCCTAATAATAGGATTTAAATTAATATAAGGTCTATTTAATATATTAAAAGCGTTAGGATTTATAATTAAATTACTTTAATTAAAAAGAAAGTAAAGGATTTTAATATCTTTATAATAAGTATAGTCTATAGTTAAGGAAAAAATAAATAATAAGGATTTTAGGAATTTAATTACTAGGCTAACCGTTTTTATTATAAAACGAGCTATAGAAGTTTAATATACTTAATTATTACCGAGAAGGCTAGCTAAAGCGATAAGCAGGATATTATTAAATATATCGATAATTAATAATTATTATTATATTTACGTTAATAATATAGTTTTTTCTTTATATATATTGGTTTGGGGTGCGGCCACAGGCTTGAGGGTTTGAGTAAGGAAGTGGGGCTCTCGGAGGATTCGGAGGTTCAGGGGTCATGTATATAAGCGGTCTGCTTCGGACATTCTGTTTTAGACAGGACATCGACTTTTATTTCTTCATATTTTTGTGCCTTGCACGCGTGGAGGCAATTCTGGCCCTCTGATCAGGCCGATCAGGTGCTTATTATGTGGTCTGCGAGCCCATAGAGTCTTTTCTTTGTCCTACGTGGAGTGCGGCCTGCGAGCGAGCCACTGTCACGCAGGTGCGTTCATTCATACACCCTGTTAAGGGTATATTTGTGGTGTTGTGGTTGGTTTGTGTGTTTTCTCACCATTTCAATATACGGAGGAACTAGCTGGTGTAGATAGACAGTTCCGCAGTATATAATATAAGTTATAATCGTTAGTATTTAGACTATTGTAATTAAGACATGCTATTATTGTACACTATTTAGCTGTACCGAACTGGAATTGTTTAGAAGTGCCTTTAACTAGTATCTGTTTCAAAAGTTCTGGATTGGGGTTCGTCACATTAGGGCTTAAGCGGCCGAAATAATAAAATTATAGATTTTTATTAAGAGCTTTCCTTATAAAACTTTAAATATATAGTACCAGAAATAACTAAAATTATATTTATTTTAACGAATAGAGGCTCTAAAACGCTTATATTATAGTAAAAAGCCTTTTTTTAATAACTTTAGGTAGTAACTAACTTAATTAATAGCTTAAATCGAAACGTTTATACGCTAGAGCCTCGCTATAAAAGTATTAAATTTAGTATTATATTCTGTAACTTTTATTAATCCGTCGAATTTAATAATATAGTAGGCCCTATAGAGCTCGTCTCTTAAAATAGTTTAGTTAAAGATATACTATATTTATAAGTATTCGAAAATAATTATAGAGTATTGTTCGGCCTTAATAATAAATAGTAGGCTAGCCTTAAAGATATTTCGAATAATAAGAAATAGAAAAGCCTTTAAGTTATTACTTAAGCTTTAAATAATAGTTTTAGCTTTATTGATAAAGTTAATAATCTTTAAAACCTTTATTTAAATAGTAATACTCTAAAGCTATACGTATTAATTTTTTAAGCCTTTAAGTTTTTAATCTTTAATAAAGTTAATTATTTATTTATTAAACTCTTTTATTAAAAGCCTACTATAGGTATTAAAAAAATATTTATAGTGTTCGAAAAGCTATTAACTATTAAAGTTATAATAAGAATAATAAAAGTAAAAGGTTTTTCGGGCTTTTTAATAGTAATTATAAGGCTAAATCAGGTATCGAATTTATTTATTTGGTAGCTAATTAAGTTAATTTAGGCGCTAAAGGTATTAAATTAAACTTAGCTTCGATATCGTTTTTTAAAGAAGTTATTAAAGTATATTAATAGGCCTATAATTACTATATAATAAAGGTAATTACGGAGACCTAGGGAAAAGAAGAAAGTTTTATACTATTTTATTTTTTTATAGCGGAAATCGAAGGCCTAGAGAGAAAAAAATAGTATTAAAAAGAATATTAAATCGCTATTTTCCGGGTTTTTAGTAGTCTATAAAAATAAGGCTTATAAAATATAAGCTTTTATAAACGTTATAAAATAAAGGAACCTACTTAGGTAGTAAAAGCCTAGGTTTATAATCTATTAAAATAGGTACTATTAAGACCTATAAATATAGGCTTAAATAGCTATCAGCGTAATATACTAAAAGCGAAGAAAACTTTAACTATAATATTCGATAGTTACCGTGGTACTAAAAGAAGGAGAATTATAGGGGCGGCGCCCTATAATATATTGTTAAAATAGGTACTATTAAGGCCTGTAAATATAGGCTCAAATAGCTATTAGCGTAGTGCACTGAGAGCGAAGAAGACTTTGACTGTAGCATTCAATAGTTGCCGTAGCACTAAAGGAAGGAGGATTATAGGGGCGGCGCCCTATAATATATAGAAAAGAATCACTGTAATATAGGCTTGTGAGGCACTAATAAGTATGGTAAACTAATATATTAATTAAACCTTATAGACAAAAAATACTATAGTAAATAGAGTATAAAGCAGAAGTTTTATAGGCTATCGGCCCTTTACTTACTCCCCGAAGGCGGCTCCGTTTCCGGGCCTAAACGTGCGTTTCCCGGGCCCGAACGCCCGCTAAATACGCTAACTAAATATAAGGTTAAAAGCTACGTTACAGGCCATATTGCCGCTACCGTTTAACTACTATAGGGCACCGGCCTTAGCGCTTAGCTTTCCGGGACTTCGGATTACTTCCGGAGGCCAAGCTTCCGCTCCGGTAACTGCAGTCTCTAAACACTGCTAATTTAAGCTATCGTTTTGCCTTTGAGGCCCTGTAATATAAAGAGCTCAGATATACTGTAAAATCCACAAATAAAAGCTGTATTTTAACAATACTTAAGTTAAAACTTAAAGAAAAGATATATTAAAAAATCTATATTGTTAATAAAATATTTTATATTTTTTATATTAAAGAAAGGTAGTAATTTATAACTATATATAAATTACTATTAATTAAATAATAAAACGGTCAAAAATAATTACTTATTATTATTAATATTTAAATTATAAAGTTCGTTAACTAAAGCGCTATACTTTATATATTTAAATAAATTTATCAGGTTTATTTTTATACGAATTAAAAAAAAAAAATTTAAAAATAGCGTTTTATATATCCTATATTTTATGTTAAATATTTCGTAATACTATTTAAATTATTTAATACGCCTAGAAATATTTTAATTTTTTATTAATTATATAATTGAAAGATACCTTAATAAAAATAATAATACATTATTTTAATAACGTTTTTATTAATTTATATATTTTAAAGAAATATAAACGATATATATAAAAGATGCTTAATATATTATACGGACCTGGACTTTTAAATTAATTAAGAAAAAAGTAAATTCTATATATAAAAAATAATATATTTAAAATATTTAATCTTATTAAATAAAATTTGAATAAAACTTAAGAAAATTATAATAATTGAAAATCAATTTACGTTATAATTATAGATATATATTAAAGAATTGTTAAGGTTTTTAAATTTCTATTGGATATATATCCGGTGTTACGTAAGTATTATATAGTTATTTAACTATTTAATCAAAAAAGGTATAAAATTCCGGTAAAGGTAAAAAGAAAAGTTGGCTTTTTAAAACTTAGAAATTATTTTAAGAACCCGGTACTTAAATTATTAAACCCTAATTAATTATTTAAAGTTGAGGTTAATATTTTAAACTACGTCATCGGTAAAAAAACTAAAATAGCGAAATAACGACGGAAAGTTATATTTAATAACCTTTTTTTTAAAGAAATTTCAAAAAATACGTTAAAATTGTTTAATTTATAATAAAGAATTACTTATTATTATTAAAGTATTTGAAAAACAAAAGTTATATCTTAACGGTACTAACTATAAAATATAGCTTTTATATAATTTATAATAATTTATAATACTTTACTATTATCAAAGTCTTTAGCGTACAGTAAATACGATATTTAAAGTTTCTTTCGGAATTTATTTTTTAAATTAATTATAAAAAAAGTAGGGAAAATATTAAAATAAATAAACTTAATTAGTGAGCCGATTACTATAAGAAGATACTTGAAAAATTATTGTTATTACTTAAAGGAAAGCTAAACAGTAATGTTCAATATTTATTATAGCTATAAATAAAGTATTATATAGTATATTATAAATAAATTACTTTTAATAAATATTAAAGAAATTTAAGTAGTAATATTAAAAAATAATACTAATAAGAAAAGTTAAAATTATAAGGTATTTAAAAAAATAGTTAAGGAAAATTATAATATAAAAATTAAACGTACGTAAAGTTAGATAAAAAAAATAATATTAATAATAGAAATTTATAAACCAAAGCTCGGAAAATATATAAGTATTGCTAAAACTATAAAAGATTAAGGACGATGTTAAGGAAGTTATTTAATTATATTATACGTACGAAAAAATAAAGGTTACGAAATATAAGCTTTATGGATTTTTAAAGTTACTATTAATAGTAAAATAACTATAAAGTTTAATTACTATAGACTTTATTATTAAACTATTAAAGTTAAAGGATATAGTAACCAGTGTTAAATATAATAGTATATTAATAATAATTAATAAACGTATAAAGTAAATATATTTTTTACTTTATAAAAAAACTTAGTCAGTAAAGTAACCAGTAGATATAGTATTATAGTATATTATAATAGTATATGTATAGGTAAAAAAAATTTATTATGGACCGCGATATTAAGTTTATATTAAATTTATATTAAAGTTTTAAAAAGCGTTAATAACGAGGCTAGGGATAAGAAATAAAGTATTTTCGGCCTATTACTATTAAACGGGTAGTTAAATAGAACGGCTTAATTAAACTGTAAAATAATATTTACAGAGCTATATTAATTTCAAAAAAAAATATTTAAAATAAAATATTACTAATGAAATGGTGAGAAAACACACAAACCAACCACAACACCACAAATATACCCTTAACAGAGTGTATGAATGAACGCACCTCCGTGACAGTAGCTCGCTCGCAGGCCGCACTCCACGTAGGACAAAGAAAAAACTTTATAGGCTCGCAGACTACATAATAAGCACCTAATCGGCCTAATTAGAGGGCCAGAATTGCCTACACGCGTGTAAGGCATAAAAATATAAAGAAATAAAAGTCGATATCCTATCTAAAATAGAATGTCCGAAGCAGACCGCTTATATATATAACCCCTAAACCCCCGAATCCTCCGAGAGCCCCACTTCCTTACTTAAACCTTTAGGCTTATAGCCCTACCCTAAACTAAACCTCTTTTCGTATTTAATAATTATAAATTAGTAAGTAAATACATATATAAAAAAATATCTTTTTTAAACGAAAAAAAAATATTATTTAGTAAAAAGAAAAGAAAATAATATAATTTTACTATTCCTTTATTTATTCTCCTTTAATTAAAGAGAAAAGTATCTTTACTTTTCGGATCTTAAAGTATACCTCTATTTCTATCGAGCTATTATAACTAGCGATTTAATAATTTCTTCCCTTTATCTTTAAAGAATTTTAAAAGTTTATTTTTATTTTATAAAATAAAGTATATAATTAAAAGAAAAGTATATTATTAGCGACCTTAAATAGTTATAAATAGGGAGCTAGGTAATTATTAGTTTAAAGAAAAGCGGCGAGTCTATTATTATAAAAATATAGAGCTTAAAAGGAGTTATTACCCTACTTAATTATTAAAAGTCGTTTAATACGCTAGATAATTTAAACTTTTTATAATTAAAAGGAAAACCTACAATATATTTATTTTCTTTAATAATAATAATTAAAGTTAATAGAGAATTAAAAAGTAAAGTAAACCGGGGAAGTAATAAGGATTTAAATAGTAATTAAAAGGTATTTAGTAAATTAAATCTTTCTATATTTATTAAATCCTTTAAGCCCCTCCTCCTTTATTTCTTATTACGTACCTTTTAATTAAATTTATACTTTAAAAACCTTTTTATATAAATTATTTATAACTTTATTATTTTTTTCCCTATAACGCTTATAGTTTTATAGTTTTTATAGTAACGATTTTCTCTTTAAGCCTTTATTACCGTTAAACTTTTCTCTTTACTATATAAAGTACTTTCTTAAAAGTAAGTATAATAATACTTTAAAACCTAAAAATTATATTTTTATACCTCGCTTTATTTACTATAGGTTAACCTTTTTATTTTTACGTTAAAGTTATATTAAAAAGTATAATAAATATAAAATATTAAATAAAAAATAATATTTATTTAATATCTTTTTTAATCCTTCGACGAATCTATATAAATTAAAATATTAATAATAACGTCGTAAATATTTATTACTTAGTAGTTTCCGGTATTAATATAAATAGGAAAGATTTAGTATTATCGGTTAAAAGCATTATAATTATCGTTAAATAAAAAAAAGTATATTTATAACTTTATTATAATAGGGTTTAAAGGTTTTTTAAGGATCTATATATAACCCTCGAAGATTCTTTAAAAAAAATATTAAAGAATATAAATAAGGACCGAACTAATAAATTACTATTTAGCCTTTAATTAACTTTAAAAGTTATATATTATATAAGTAAAGGAAGCTATATAAATATTATAAATATAAATTTAATTAAAGGATATTATTATTTTTAATTTAAAAAAAATATTTAATAATATTAATTAAAAATTACTTTACGAAAGTAATATTAATTTAATTAGGTTATTTTTCTATAATATAATTTTTTAGGTTAATAATTAAATTAAGGCCGAAACGAATAAACTAAAAATATTATTACTTTAAAGAAAAAAAATATTATATAAAGGACTAAAGCCGTAAACTTTATTAATATTTTAAAGGCACGCTTTCCGTATAATCTCTTTAACGAGATTATTAGGAGGGCCAAATTTCTTATTAGCGGTAAATTCTTTTTACGATATATCGTAAATAAACTTCGGAAAAAGTATTAATAATATTATTTTATAAAAAATTAAAAGAGAATAGCGTATAATACGATTTATAATTAAAGGATTATCGAAAGAAAAGTAAAAGGGAGGAAAAACTAACGTTCCTTTTCCTACTTTAAGCTACGTAAATAATAAATCTTTACTCTTTATTATTTATTTAGTTTATAAAATATAATTATTAAATATTTATATAACCCGTTTAAAAAAGAAAGAATATTCTATTAAATTTCCTTTTTATTAAAGCCTATAGGACCGGTTATATAGTTTTATCCTTTAATTATAAATACCTATATTAGTTTTCTTTACTTTTATTTATTTTTTATTTATTTTAATACTTATTAATTATTTCTTTATAATAGCTTTTTCTTTTAAGAAACTTAATACTTTATTTAATTAGGTAATTAACGATTTTACTACTTAAATATTTATAACTTTTTTTATTAAAAAATTTCTTAATTAAGTCGAGAGAATCCTTAACTTTATAACGTACGACTAGTCCGAAATTACTATTAATTTTATTTAAAAGCCTTTACTTATTACCTTTAATTATCGTCCTACTAATCTTATTTACGCTTCTAATAATTAAAACGTTACTTATAAAAAATATATTTAAGTCTAACGTCCTACTTACGTTTATTACTTTATTATATTTAAAAAAGCTAATACTTATTATAATATCTCTCTCCCCTATTAAATTACTCTTTAATATTTTAAGATTTCCCTTTTAGATCCTAATTATATAGCGGCTCCCCTTTACTTTAAATAATTCCTTTTTAATTTAATAAAGAAAGAAAGTAAAAAAGAATAATAAATATTTTTTAAAAATATTAATACGGATAAAACTATTATTAATTATATTTTTAAAATATTATTAAGTAATTTAATTAAATAAGTTTTTATTAAACGGTTTAACAAATAGTTCTTTAGGTATTAGCTTTTCGAAATCGTTAAGCAGGTTTATCGCTCTAAAAGCTTATTTATTTAGGTTACTAGGTTATTATAAATATTATTTTTTTTAATTAAACTTTAACCGATATTAATATATAGGATTTAGTTATATTAATTTATATAATAAGTACGATTAAAGTTATTATCGGTTTTTCGTAATATTTCTTAATAGAACTAAAATTAAAGTAATATAATTGTACTTTAATTACGTAAAAAAAAATTTAATTAAAATATAGGAATTATTAATATAAAGATATTTATTATTTATAATTTAATATTAATAAAAATAATTATTATTTTAGGGATTTCGGTAATTATAGTACTATAAGCCTAATTTTTAATAATAAAAAAGTTAATTAGGATTAAAAATAGGAAAAATAGTAAGCTAAATATAAAGCGTTTAGGAAATAGTAATTAAATAAGAAAAAAAAAAGAAAAAAAAAGAAATAATTTTCTTTTACTTTTAATTAAAAGGAGAAATATAAAGAAAAAAGAAGATAGGAAAAAAATAATAAAAAAAGAAAAAAATAAAAATTAAAAAAATATAATATAATAATCTTTATTTTAAATAATTACTTTTCTTAATATTTTTCTTTCTTTTAAAAATAAATAATTTTAATAACTTTATTTTTATAATATAAGCTTTAATACCTTTTTAAAGAATAGTAATTATAATATTTTTATTATCGTTTCTTTTTAATGACCTAAAAAATCTTTTAGTCTATCTTTCTTTAAGACTACCTTTATACTTTTACCTTTTTCGAATTTCCTTTATATTTTAATATTTTTCCGTTCTATTTTAATTTTCCCCCTAATTATTATATTTTCTAATATCTTTTTTACTATCTCTTTTTTTTTATCTTTATTTTTTACTATATTTATACTTTCCTTCCTTTTATTTCTAGGTATTTACTTAACTTTCCTTAGTTTTAGCTATATATTTATATCTTTTTTATCTATATATATATATTTTAATCTAAAAAACTTTTTTATTTTATTTAATATATAAAAAGTTTATAATAATACTTTATTTACTATTTTTAAAAAGTAATAAATATTATTTAATTTAACCTTTTTTATTTTAAAAGGGCCGTTATAACACTATTATAGCTTCCTTATTATATTTATATTTAACTTTTTTATTTATTTTATATATTAATATTAAATCCCTCTTTCTAATTATATTACTTTTAGGTTTAATATTACGAATCTCTTTTTATTTTTTCTCGCTATAGCTTTTTATTTTACTATATTAACCTTTTTAATTTCTAAAACTAAATTTATTTTTTATAATTTTTATAGTCTTACCCTTACCTTTATTAAATCTATAGCTGTTTTTTCCTTTTAATATCTCCTTAATTTATCGGAACTAATCTTTTTTTATTAAACGACTTTCTATAATAGTATATTCTTTTCGATTAGCGTAATAAGGTTAAACCTATATATTAAATAAAAAGTATTATATTTATAAATATCTTATATCGTAATCTTATTAATAAATAATATATAAGGAAGCTATTACTTTTAATTCTTTTTTATCCTATCTATTATTTTTATTAATATTAATATAATTAAAATATAATTAAACTTTATTACTCTATTTACTTTTACGTTATAAAGTAAAATTATTATCCGGAAAATTCCTAACCTCTTTAAAATCTTTATAGCTTTCTTTTTAAATTCCGATCCGCCGTTTACTATTACGATTAGAGGGTAACTCTATTTAAGGATAATATTATAGAAAATAAAGTTTTTAACTTTAAAAGTTTTATTTAAATTTAAAACCTTCGTTTTTAAATACCTAATTAAGTTATTCCTTACCTTTAAAAAGTAAGCTTTTTCTTTAAAAGCTATTAGTAAAAATTAAATATTTAAATACTATTTTATAAATAAAGTAATTAAAGGTTTAATATATAAATATTAATCCTTTTAACGTTTCGGGCTTTATTATTAATATTATTTATATATTTTAATTTAAGCTTCGACGTTAACGTATATACCTTTCTAATAATAGTTTTTTACTATTTAGGCGTAAGTAGCTTCTCGTCCTTTATAGCCTATTTCGTTATAGTATATATTAAAGACTCTTTCTCGCTCGATTAAAAGGTTAATAATTTTTTTAAAGGGAAAGCCTCTTTTATTTAATTTAAAAAATAAAACTTTACTTTCGAAAATTAATTTTAAAATATTTTTTTAATAGTTTAAACGTTAAACTTTATTTTAGCCTTTAGCTTTATATTAATCGCGAGGAACTCGGTAATAGTATAGAAGTAAAGAAACTATAGTCCGTTTAAGTAAGGGCTTTCCTTAATAAATTTTTTTTTTTTTTACTATTTACCCGCTAATTATTTATTTTTTAAATATCGTTTTCCTAAATCCTTATATTAACCTTATTATTAATATTTAGTTTTAACTCCTTTTCCTTTAAATTAAAGGAGCTAAATAGTTTTTTCGATAATATATTTACTATAAAGTTTTTACTTTTAAAAATATAAATAATAGTAAAGTCGAAAAGTTTAATTTATTTTAATTATTTTATTATTAAATCGCTAAAAACGTTATTAACTACCCCTTAGATTTAATAAACTATTACTTAAATATCCGTTTTTACCGTAAAATATACCCCGAAAAAATACTTTTTAAATCTCCTTTAAGTATATAATAGTCCTCTTAACTTTCTTTTAATAATATTATACTTTTATTTAGCCGGGCTTTAAATATTATTTTTAAACTAATAAGGGTACCGTTTTTTATTAAATTTTATTTATTTAATTACCGCTCTTTACCCTATTAAGCTTATATTAAAAATAAGAAAAATTTTACTGAAATATTTATTATTAAATATTAAAAAAACTAAATACGGTATTTTTATAGTTAAAAAAGTAAGTTACGTTATTATACTTTATTAAACTTTTATTTATTTTTATTTTATATCTTTTTTTATTAAAAAATATAGTAGGATTATAATTAAATTAAAGAAAGGTATTTATAGTCGATAGTAGCTAGTAATTTTTAAAAAAATATAAATATCCTTTAAATTATAGTAAATTCGCTATTCCTTTATCTTTATTATTTTTATTTAATTATGGAAGCGTCCGTCCGGTATATAGGAATAATTAAAGATAATAGTTTTTTATTTATATTAAAGGGATTTTACGGTTATAATAGTAGCTTTTATAAACTTATAATTAAATAAAATTATATTAATGTTTTTTAAATATTTTAAAACTTATTTCTTAGCTTTTAACCTTTCTTTTTTACTATTATAATTTTACTTTAGCCCTTTTACTATAATATTATTTAGGTATAACTGATATATCTATAGAATAAAATCTTAAAAGACTTTAGTTACGGCCTTTTAAAATTAAATTACCGAGTTAGTAACTCTTTAAAGTAAAGTATATATCCTAAATAGGCCGATAAATATTGCGAAGATAGTAAAGTCCCGGCTCGTTAAAGCTAATTTAACTTAGTCGTATTTAAAGAAAAAATCGAGTAAGGAAGTAATAAGGTACCTTCTAAAATCTTTATTAAACTCTTTAATATTTAAAGAAATAAAAGTATTTCGTTATATAAACTTATTATATCTTTAAGTATCGTTAATTAAACGGAAACTACTATCCTTTTTTTTTATTAGGAATTAATTATTATAGTAAGAACTATTGAAATGGTGAGAAAACACACAAACCAACCACAACACCACAAATATACCCTCAACAGGGTGTATAAATGAACGCACCTGCGTGACAGTGGCTCGCTCGCAGGCCGCACTCCACGTAGGACAAAGAAAAGACTCTATGGGCTCGCAGACCACATAATAAGCACCTGATCGGCCTGATCAGAGGGCCAGAATTGCCTCCACGCGTGCAAGGCACAAAAATATGAAGAAATAAAAGTCGATGTCCTGTCTAAAACAGAATGTCCGAAGCAGACCGCTTATATACATGACCCCTGAACCTCCGAATCCTCCGAGAGCCCCACTTCCTTACTCAAACCCTCAGGCCTATGGCCGCACCCCAAACCAATATATAGACCTTTATCCTTTAGGTACCTCCGTACCTGGCTCACTTCTGCTAAGAGTAAGCGCCCCACTGTACTGCAGCTCCGTCGTTTTCTTTTACATAATTGGCCACTATAACCGGCTGCAGTCTCCATCCTGCCTTACCAGATAGTTGGTCTGCGACACCTAATAACTTTATAATTATATATTATTTTTATTAAAGTTAAAGATATTAAAAATACCGGAAAAAAAGAAAAAGAAAAAAAAAAGGTTAAAGAAACCTCTAAGGCCTCTAAAACCTTTAATAAGCTTAAAGAAATACCTTTTATAATAGGCTTTAATATTAAAACCGGGTTTTATAACGGTAATTTTTCGAAATTTATTAATCGTTAAGCGGCTTTTATAGCTTTTACCTTTTCCTATAAACTTTAAATAGCTCCTACGGCTTCGTTCTTTCTCTATAAGTGTTGAAGTAGGTGCTATTAAGGCCTGTAAATATAGGCTCAAATAGCTATCGGCGCAGTACACTAAGAGCGAAGAAGACTTTAACTGCAGCATTCGACAGTTACCGTGGCACTAAAGGAAGGAGAATTACAGGGGCGGCGCCCTGTAATATATAAAAGAGAATCACTGTAATATAGGCTTGTGAGGCACTAATAAGTGTGGTAAACTAATATATTAATTAAACCTCATAGACAAAAAATACTATAGTAAATAGAGTATAAAGCAAAAGTTTTATAGGCTATCGGCCCTTTACTTACTCCCCGAAGGCGGCTCCGTTTCCGGGCCTGAACGTGCGTTTCCCGAGCCTAAACGTGCGTTTCCTGAGCCCGAACGCCCGCTAAATACGCTAACTAAATATAAGGTTAGAGGCTACGTTACAGGCCATATTGCCGCTACCGTTTGACTACTGTAGGGCACCGGCCTTAGCGCTTAGCTTTCCGGGACTTCGGATTACTTCCGGAGACCAAGCTTCCGCTCCGGTAACCGCAGTCTCTAAACACTGCTGATTTAAGCTATCGTATTGCCTTTGAGGCCCTGTAATATAAAAAGCTTAGATATACTGTAAAATCCACAAATAAAAGCTTTATTTTAATATGTAGTTTAAGGTTAAATATTACTATAGTAATCTTTTTAATGCTAAAACCTTATTATTAATTATATATTTTCGTTTATATATTTAAAATAATATATTATTTACTTTAGTGTAAACTAACTATTTATAATCCGTTTCTTAATTAAATTATATTTTCTATCTTGTATAATAAATAATTATTTTACTTTTTGTTAGCTTCTGTTTATTTTACTATTATTCTTCTAATTAATTATAATTTACTTTCTTTAATTACTTTATATACTAATTAATAACCGTGTAATAACTTACTTTAATAATATTTTATATATTTATATATAATATATTAGAATTAAAGTATATTTTGATTTTCCGGATACTTAAAATAAAATTATAGTATATTTCTTTTATAAGGTATATACTATATAAACGTAGGTATAAGTTTAATAATTTTTTAATCCCGATATTAACGACTTTTTTATTTTTTAATATTTTTTTAATATTTTTCTATTCGAACTTTTTAGATTATTCTTATATAATAATAATTAGATATTTATTATATTACTTTTTTAATATTATTTATCTAATGGATCTTTTTTATTATATAAAGTTATTTTTCCTAGCGACTTCCGTAACGATATCCGTAAAAATTCATACTATTTAATTTTATAGTACTTATATTTAAAGATCTCCTTTTTCGTGCTTCGTCTTTAGCTTTTTCATTATTTCCCGTAATTTTTACAACTTTATTTTATTTTATTTAAAATATTATTAAAAGTTTTCTTAGAAATTTATTATTTCCTTTTATTAATACCCGATAATTATAACCTTTATAATTCTCAGTTCTTTTAATATAGCAATTAATATAATATTATAACTCTAGTGCAGGACGGTTGTGGGGCCACGGGAATAAGAGCCAATAAGAAAAACGTATAGGGGAGCCAATTATAATAAAGAACAGAAGTAATTAATGTAATTAGGGTACTAAGCAGACTAGATAGAAGTAATTAGTGTAATTAGGGCACTAAGCAGACTAAACAGAAATAATTAATATAATTAGGGTACTAAGCAGACTAAGCAGACTAAATAGAGGGGATTAGTAGCCTTAAAAGACTAATTACGGCTTAGTACGAGGACTATATATACGGAGGAACTAACTAACGTAAATAAATAGTTCCGTAATATATAATTTAAGTTATATTTACGGTATTTAATATTTATATCGAAATATCTTATTATATACTATTTAGCTACACCGAACTAGGATTATTTAAAAGTGCTTTTAACTAATATCCTTTTTAAAGGTTCTAGATAGGGGTTCGTTATACGTTATATATTTACTTTAACTCTATTACGGATAAGTTAAAAGTATTTTTTTATTACTATAGCCGGATCTAAAAACGTTTAAATAGGAGGCGTCCCGCCTAGCCTAAGTACCGAAGGACTTTCCGCTAAACCTATACCCTTTACCGCAAAGTAAGTTATTAAGTATTTTAAAAAGCTCGAAGATAAGGCTTAATAGACCCGGAAGTAGATTTTCGCTATCTCGATTACGTTTAAATCGACTATTAAGTTTCCGGTACTAAAGCGCTATAAAGGAAAAAAGGTAGAGCTTAAAAGGTTTTTAATTTAATTTAAAACTTATTTTTATTAATATCTAAATTAGTTTACTAACGAAGAATCGAAAGTAATTTTCGCGGCTATTAAACTTAAAGATAGAGCTTTCGTATAGTTTAAGCCTATCCTCGACGACTATTATAAATAAAAATTAAAAAATTAGGAAAAGATTACTGTAAAATATTTTAAAAATTATCGTACCTTTAAAGCTAAGCTTAAAGAGGTATTTAGAAAGTATAACGAGGTAAGGCGCACGTAAAGTAAACTCTTAAGTTTACACTAAACGCGCTTAATAACCGATTATATAATTTAGTTTAAGATCGATAGCCTATATAACGCTATTAATAATAAAGGGTTAATATAGTTTTTTTATTATAACCTTAAAAATAAAATAAAAAATAAATTATATAAAGAGATAAGGCCCGACATTATTAATAAATATATTACTATAGCTATATAGATCGACGATCGGTAATTCAAATATCGTATAAAAAAGAAAAAAAATAATAGTAAGGGTAGTTACGGTAATAACTATAAGGGACACTTTAACGGTAATCGCTTTAACGATAAGTATAAATAAAAATACCTTAGTATTAGCTACTCCGGTACTATATACTCGGGACTAATAAACGTCGATATTATATAGTAATAAAAGCCGTAAGGCTAAAATTAAAGTAGAAAGAACTTTAAATATTTTAATTACAGTAAAGTAAAATACTTTAAAAAAAACTATAGGGTACCTAAATAGCTTAAATAGAAAAAAGAGATCGTATTAATTATTATATCGAAGGAACCGAGGGTTATAAAGATAATAGCTATCGGGTATTAATAAAGCAAAGCGGTAAACTCTAAGGAAAACTCTAACTAGTACGCCGGATAGAAAAATATAGAGTTTTAAAAGATAAAGGAAGTATTAAAAAGGCTAAAAGTAGAGTATAAGGAAGGAGATCTTTAGATATAAGCCTTACGGGATTAAATAGTATAAATTATTATGGAAATTACTACGGAAGTTACTAAAGGTAAAGGTCTCGCGTAAGGATTTATTAAGTAAACGATATTAAAAAAGTAATATAATAAGTATAGAATTACTATTTTATAAAATATATTATAGCCTATAAAACTTTTATATAAAAGCTAGGAAGAGTATTAAAAAGGTAGGAAGGTCGCTAGTATCGGGATCGCGAAATTACTAAAAAATATACTAATATCTATATAATATATACCCTATAAGGGGGATACGGTATAGCTTTATTCTAGGTATCCGGAGTATCGGAGAGTATTTTAATTTTAGTATATTATATATAGATATATAAAGTACTATTAAAGTAAGTTACTATACGGCTACTAACTAGTATATAAAGTAAGTAAGGAGGGCAAGCTATAGTTAGTTAGAAAGACTATAGCCCGGTAGGAAAAGGCCTAATAGAAAAACCTAAACGATTATATTTTATAAAAGGTTTAGGACTTAATTAAATTAAAGGATAGCCTTTAAATTATATAAATTATATTAAAGTATACGAAATATTATATCGAATATATAAATAATTAAAATATAAATAATAATATACGTTCGTAGAAAGAAATAGTACTAGGATAGTATTTAAGCCTAAATTACACTATATATTTACGGAAAAAGGTTAAATAATATTATTAAACTAAAACGATTAAGTAAAAGAATTACTATCGAGCGTAAATATAAAAAAATATTAAAAACGGAAAATAAAAGGAAGCTAGGCGGATATAGTTAAAAGACTTTATATTATTAATTAACTTAGAGTAAAAGGACGCTCTTAAACGATATAACCGTTTAGGAAATAACTCGCGGCCCTTTACGGAGGCCGTTAACCTTTAATAAACTACGAATAGTATTTTCGAAGGTATTGGCGTAAGGTAAAAGTGTAAAATAATAATCCGGCGCTTATTAGCGAGGTCGCTACTATATAGAGAGGAGGTAAGAAAAATAAACGCCTTTAGGTTACTATACGATAAAGGGATCTCTAGGTAATAGTATTAGTAGACGGTAGTACGGAAACGAATTTAATTTCGTTATAGTTTATATATTAGGCCTATATACTATAAAAAAAAAAAAAAAATAAATCGTTATATAAAAACTATTCCCTATATAAAAGGTCTATAGGGAAATACTACCTCTAGATATTATAGTTAAAGGAAAAATAATATTAATTATATTCGATATTATAGATATAGGACTTTCGAAAAATATAATTTTAAAATAATTATAGTATAAAGATTATAATCTAGATATTAATTAGAAGGATAATAGTTACTTACGACTAAAAAAGCTTTAAAAATATCTAATTAACGATAAAAAATTAAAAGTACGTACGGAGTAAAGTATAGGATATATATCCTCTACGGCACTACCGTAAAAAGTATAGGAAATAATAGTATATTTTATCGATATAAGTAGTAAGATCGAAGAAGTAAGATTAACGACGTTAATAGAGATATCGGAGATTAATAAGTACGCTTATTATAATAATATAAAGAAGGGCGAAAAAAAGGTAATATTAGTAAAATATTAAGGATACTTAGCCTTTACGGCTAAGTATTTAAAGGGGCTTTTAAAGCGAGAACTATAGAACTATAAAATTAAATTAAAAGAAGGAGCTAAGCTACGGCTATTTAAGGTTTATTATATTAACGATAAGTAAAATAAGGAACTATAAAAATATTTAAATAAGAATTTAAAGAAAAAGTATATTAGGGAGTCTATATCGCTAATAAAATACCCTGTATTTTTCGTACCGAAGAAAAACGGTAGTTTACGACTATATATAGATTATTACTAGTTAAATAACGAGACGGTAAAAAATAATTATTTATTACCGTTAATATTTAGGTTATAGAGTTAATTATTAAAGGCGCGATACTTTATATATTTAGATATACCTATCGGGTACGCTTATATACGGATTAAAAAAAAAAATAGAAAATAACGTTTCGTATATCCTATAGTTATTTCGAGTATCTTATAATACTATTTAAGTTAACTAATATATCCGCGACGTTCTAATCTTTCGTTAATTATACGATACGGAAATACCTCGATAAGATAATAATATATTACTTTAATAATATTTTTATTTACTTATGTATTTTAGAAAAGTATAAGCGGTATATATAAAAGATATTTAATATACTATATAGAGCCGGACTTTTAATTAATAAAGAAAAAAGCGAGTTTTACGTATAGAAAATAGTATATTTAGAATATTTAATATCGCTAAGTAAGGTTTGTATAGAGTTTAAGAAAATCGTAGTAATTAAAGATTAGCTTACGCCGTAATTATAGATATACGTTAAAGAATTTTTAGGGTTTATAAACTTTTATTAGATATTTATTTAGAGCTACGTAGGTATCGCGAGGCTACTTAACTACTTAATTAAGAAGGATATAGAATTCCGGTGGGGGTAGAAAAAAGAGTAGGCTTTCTAGAAGCTAAAAGAGGCTATTTTAAAGGACTCGGTACTTAAATTACTAAACTTTAATTAACTATTTAAAGTCGAGGTAAATATATTAAACTATATAATCGGTAGATAATTAGGGTAGTAAAACGACGACGGTAAACTATATCCGGTAGCTTTCTTTTTAAAAAAGCTTAAAGAAATACGTTAGAACTACCTAATCTACGATAAGGAACTATTCGCTATTATCGAAACGTTCGAAAAGTAAAGGCTATACCTTAGCGGTATTAAGTATAAAGTATAGGTCTATACGGATTATAAAAATCTACGGTACTTTACTACTATAAAGGTCCTTAACGTACGATAAATACGATAATTAAAATTTCTTTCGGAATTTAATTTCTAAATTAACTATAAAAAAGGTTCGGAAAACGTTAGGGTAAACGTATTTAGCCGGCGAGCCGATTACTATAAAGATATACCTAAAAAGTTACTATTACTATTTAAGGAAGCGCTAAATAGCATTTTTAAGTATTTACTATAGTTATAAATAAAGTATTACGTAATATATTATAAAAAAGTTATTTCTAATAAATATTAAAGGAAGTTAAATAATAATATTATAAAATAATATTAGTAGGAAGAGCTAAAACTATAAGGTATCCGGAAAAATAATTAGGGAAAACTATAATATAGAAATCGAGCGTACGTAAGGTTAAATAATAAAATAATATTAATAATAGAGATTTACATATCGAAGTTTAGAGGATATATAAGTATCGCTAAAACTATAAAAAAGATTAAGTAACACTTTAATTAACTAGAGATTAAGGACGACGTTAAAGAAGTTATTTAAATATATTATACGTACGAAAGAACGAGGATTATAAAGTATAAGCCCTATAGATTTCTAAAGCTATTACCGGTAATAGAACGGCTATAAAGTTTAATTATAATAAACTTTATTACTAAATTATTAGAGTTTAAGGATACGGTAACCGGCGTTAAGTATAATAATATATTAACGGTAATCAATAGGCTTACTAAATAAATATACTTTTTACTTTATAAAGAAACTTAATTAGCAAAATAGTTAATAAATATAGTACTACGGTATATTATATTAATATATATATAGCTAAAAAAATTTATTATAAACCGCGATATTAAATTCGTATTAAAGTTTTAAAAAACGTTAATAACAAGGTTAAAGGTAGTAAGTAAAGTATCTTTAGCCTACTACCCTTAAATAAACGGTTAAACGGAACGGCTTAACTAAATTATAAAATAATACTTACGGAATTATATTAATTTTAAATAAAATAATTAAGTTAAACTACTACTTACGATATAGTTAGTATATAATATATCGCTAACCGAAATAACTAAAGTTATACCGTTCTTCGCGAATTTCGGCTACGAAGCAAACCTACGGCAGGGACCTACGATTAAGGTACCTAGGGCTAGGGTTAAAGTAAATAAAATATATATATTTTACGGTAAACTTAAATAAAAATTAAAATTTATAAAGGAAAGGATACGGAAATACTATAATATTAAAAGGCTTAAGGGACCTTACTTTAAAAAGGGAAATATAGTATTTCTTTCTATACGTAATTTATATATTAAAAGATTTAGTAAGAAGCTAAATTATAGGAGAGTAGGACTATTTAAGGTTAAAAGGAAAATATTAGAGACGGTATTTAAATTGGAGCTACCTAGTATAATATATTTACGGTTATATACCTTTTATATTTTATTTTTAGAACCCGCACTATACGTAAGAAAGGTTAATATATAGGTAATAGCGGAGGACGAAAAAGAAAAATATAATATAAAAAAAATATTAAATTTACGGTTTAATAAAAGTTAATTAAAGTATTTAGTTAGTTAATTAAGATATCCGGCTATAAATAACTCGTAGGAATTATAGGTATACCTTAATTACTTAAATAAGTAAAAAAAATTCTATTAACGATATCCGGACCGATTAAAACCTAAGTAAGTAAAAAGACTTAGCTTCGGCCTATAGCTAGATAATTATAAGACGGAGCTAAAAGAACTTCGGCAGGAATTGAATTTGCGTCTTCGACGTAGTGGTCGACGTACTATATACTATACTACGAGGTTGGAAGGTATAAAGGGGACTAAATATAAGTAGTGCTACGCGCTTTAGGTACTTTAGGAAAGGAAAGGTATACCGCTAACGGCATTATACGTAGCGAAGAAAGAAGGACCGGCTACGCTAAAGGCGGGAGATAGGCCGTCCGGTAAGGACTAGCCAGACTAGTTTAGTATATCGGAGGCCTAATCGAGAGAAAAGGCTAAAGGAGGATTAGTAGTGGAGGAAGCCTACGCTTTTTCCTACTTTAGATCCTTAATTACCCGCTCCTTGCGAGCGGCTAGGTAACGGAATTTAATAATTAGAGTATAGTACTAGGTATTTACCCGCGAGAGTTTTGAGGCAGCTTATAGTATAGCCGTACGAACTTTCCGCTCGTTAATATTTAATTTTTCTTTCTAACGACATAGGGAAGTTATTATTACAGGAGTAAGATTTAGGATATCGTAATCGGAGCGACCTAAGTATATATAGTAATTATATTTAGAAAAGCGTTTAAAAACGCGGTAATTAAGGATATCGAGGACCTCGTAGGAAAAATAAAGAAATATTTTATTACTAAAAATAGAAAGAGTGTCTATAAGATTCTAACGGCGAAAGGTACTCGAAAGACCTTTCGGTATAGATTTTTTTAACGTAGTTAAATATTATAAAAAGATAGTAATAAAAAAGGAAAACTTATTTAAAGTTATTAATAAAAGAAATAAGCGAGTTAGGCTATCGGGGCGTTAGCCTAAAAGGAAAAGTATTATATTATAACCTTAGTGTAAAATAGTTATAGGGCTACGGGAATAGGGGCTAATTAAGAAAACGTATAAGAAAGTTAATTATAATAAAAAATAAAAGTAATTAATATAATTAAGGTACTAAGTAAATTAAATAAAAATAATTAATATAATTAAGGTACTAAGTAAACTAAATAAAAGTAATTAATATAATTAAGGTATTAAGTAAATTAAATAAACTAAATAAAGGAGATTAGTAGCTTTAGGAAACTAATTACGGCTTAGCATAAGGACTATATATATAGAGGAACTGGCTAGCGTAAATAAATAGTTCCGTAATATATAATTTAAATTATATTTACGGTATTTAGTATTTATATCGAGATATTTTATTATATACTATTTAGCTATACCGAACTAAGATTATTTAAAAGTGCCTTTAATTAATATCCCTTTTAGAGGTTCTAGATAGGGGTTCGTTATATATAATCTCCTTTTTCTATCTATATCGCTTAAGCACTTTATAGTTTTTATTAAAATATTTTACTATACTATAATTAAAATACTTAAGGTTATTTTTACTTTAACTCCGGCTTTATAGCTTTTACTATTATATAATATTAACGTTTATTAATTTTAAATATATAGTAGCGGAGTAATTAGTATTAAAGTATCTTTATCTACGCTTATTATTATAACGGTTATTACTAAAATACCTTTTATTACTATTACCTCTCTTCTCTATAGAATACTAAAACTACTGATCGTCGATCTATATAGCTATAATATCACAGTTAACCTAACGGCAGGTCGCGTAGTATATAGGGCGCAGGACGTCCCCAGCTAATTATTAGGAAAGTCAGGAGATAGCTTAGCTAATTAAAGCTAGCTAAAAGTGCTATAGCGCTAAAACCCACGAGTACTTTGCAGGATATAAGATACTCGAAGTAATCGAAGGCATAGCACGACGAGCACTTTGTAAGATATAATATGCTAAAAGTAATTGGGGCTATAGCAGGATAAGCACTTTAGGATCCCAAGGTCTATATATACGGAGGAACTGGTTAGCGTAAATAGATAGTTTGTGACGAACCCCTATCTAAAACCTCTAAAAGGGATATTAGTTAAAGGCACTTCTATATAATCCTAGTTTAGTGTAGCTAAATAGTGCATAATAAAATATCTTAATATAAATACTAGATACCGTAAATACAAGCTTAAATTGCATACTGCGGAACTATTTACGAGCTATTTAGTTTCTCCGTATATATAGACCTTATGCCAAGCCTAGCACTGTCTTGGATCGATTGACTCGACTATCGATCCTATCGATACTATCTCTTTTAGGGTTAACTTTTTTGGATCGATCCTCGATCCCATTAATCCTATTTTGATTAGTCCTTGCTCCTATACTAATAATTAGTCCGTAGTGCGCCCCGCGCCCTACTAAGTATTAAGTTATAACACAGTTCCGCAGTATGCAATTTACGTTTATATTTACGGTATTTTGTATTTACATTAAGATATTTTGTTATGCACTATTTAGCTGCACCGAACCAATTGTTAGAAGTTACTTTCAACCTATATCTTTTTTAGAGGTTTTGTACAGGGGTTCGTTACATATAATAATATACTTATTGATAATATCGGGCCTTAATTTTTTATATAAATTATTCTTTACTTTTTCTTTAAAACCGTTATAAGATAATTATATTAATCTTTTATTATTAATAGTATTATATAAGTTATCGATCTTAAATTAAGCCGAGTAATTAACTGCTAAATACGTTTAATATAAACTTATAAGCTTTCCTTATATATACCCTACTTTATTGTATTTTCTAAATATCTTTTTAAATTTAGTTTTAAAAATATAAAAACTTTTAAAATCTTTTATAATAATTCTTTTTAATTTACTAGCTTATATTTATAATAATCGTTAAGAAAAAACTCGAATTATATAAAGCTTTATCTTTAAGTTTAATAGCTATAAAATTATTTTTAACTTTTCGTTAATAAATTAATTTAAATATTAACGAAAATAAGTTTTAAATTAAATTTAAAATTTTTTAAGCTTTACTTTTTTTCTTTTATAATACTTTAGTACCGGGAACTTAACGGTTAACTTAAATATAGTTAATATAGCGAGAATTTATTCCCGGGTTTATTAAACCTCGTCCTCGAATTCTCTAAAATACTTAACGATTTATTTCGCGGTAATAATTATAGGTTTACTATTAGTAAAAAGTCCTTCGTTACTTAGGCTAAGCGGGACGCTTGTTATTTAAACGTTCTTAAGTCCGGCTATAATAAAAATAAAAACGCTTTTAATTTACCCGTAATAAAATTAATTTAACTATATAACGTATAACGAGCCCCTATCTAAAATCTCTAAAAGGAATACTAATTAAAAGTACTTTTAAATAATCCTAGTTTGGTATAACTAAATAATATATAATAAAATATTTTAATATAGATATAAAATACCGTAAATATAAGCGTAAATTATATACTACGGAACTGTCTATCTATACTAGCTAGTTCTCCTATATATATAGACTTTGGGAATGTGGACCGTTAACTTACAGACGGTCTTCAGTCCACTTATAATTAGCCGATACTAGACCGTAGACCGTAAGCTCCGCCGCAGTCCCCGATCCCCATTTTATTAATCCGTTCCGTCTAACTAAACCGTAAGCCCCTCTTGATTGCTCGGTCCAGCACTGATTAGCTCCCGTGGCCCCAGTAAGAAAAAGTAAAAAAAAAAAAAAAAAAAACTTATAATATTATTAGTAATAAAAAAAAGACTAGGCCGTAGGGGCTTCGGCCTAAAAAGGAAATATTATATTACGGTTCTAAAAGATAGTAGGGCTACGGAAATTAATTAACATTAGACCGAGTAATTAAGCGAGGCTTACGGTCCAGTTAAATGGAACGGATTAATAAATGGGAACTAGAGACCGCGGCGGGGCTTATAGTCTACGGGTCCAGTATCGGCTAATTAAGAGTAGACTAAAGACTGTCTATAAGTTAATAGTCTACGATTTTAAGGTCTATATATACGGAAGAACTAGCTAATATAAATAAATGGTTCTGTAATACATAATATAAGTTATAATCGTTAATATTAAACTATTATAATTAAAATAAGCTATTATTATATACTATTTAGCTATACCGAATTAGGATTATTCAGAAGTGACTTCAACTAGTATCCCTTTCAGAGGTTCTGGATAGGGGTTCGTCACAAATATGCACCAGTGCTACCATCCGACCCTCAAGAGCGGGGCCAGGACCCATCAACCCATTTCCGGCTTAGCCGAGCTTTACCAGCAGTCCACTTGGGACAGTTGACATCATCGGCAGGGGCACATCTCAGATGCCGCCTCGAAGCGTGAAGCTTGAAGCTTAAAACACATCCATACCTGTATATCAAGCTGTCTCGGGCTCAAGCAACACCATTCACTATACAGCAGAAGAGTCAAAGACAGAAACAGGCAGACATTCACCAAATCCCGCACCTAAGATGGCTTCAAATCAAAAACCACTGATAGATCAGCTGGACAAAGACAAACTCAAACAGAAACTCGATGTCTCCCACTTCGACTTTAACGCCATCCTCCGAGGCGCCCAATTGACCATGGTTGGTGGTATGTTTTCACTCCTATCTACACTTGAGATTTGATTCTGACACCCATCAGCTCACCGCGCGATGCAAAACCCGGACCTCTTCACTTCTGAGCACTACAAGCAAGCTGCCATTGCCGTCGGAGCCGGAATCGCCATTCGTCTTCTCATCGTCATCCCTCTTGTCCTCCTCCGGATTCTCTTCTGGGTGCTCTCCTTCTTCGTCAACATCCCCTGGGACGAGTCATTCTTCACCTTCATCGAAGAGCATGTCCTCCAATTTCCCCTCTTCTTCATGAGCCTGGTCCGCTACATCACACCTACTCTCGACGACTTGTTCATGGATAGCCTGCAGTGGGTGGATATGACGTATATTCAGAAACATAAACATGACGAGGACCCGTCCAAGCTGAGGGCTATGTACTACCCCAGCCTGAGATTGTACAAGAAGAGCGATGGGAGCACCAACTCGACGAGCACGGCGGAGAACGTGAGTATGTTTCTGTTTCGGTTCGCGAGACGGGGCGCGATTAGCTTGGGGGTGTTTTTGCTGAGTTACTTGCCGTATGTGGGGCGGTTTGTGCTGCCTGCTGCTAGTTTCTACACGTTTAACAAGGCTGTCGGGCTGGGACCGGCCGGGATTATCTTCGGAACGGGGATTCTGCTGCCTAGGAGGTATCTGGTTATCTTCTTGCAGAGCTACTTTGCTAGTAGAGGCCTGGTCAGAGAGCTGTTGGAGCCCTACTTTGCGAGAATCAAGTTTACCAAGGAGCAGAAGAAACAGTGGTTCCGGAGCCGTGAGGGGCTCTTGTTTGGATTCGGCATTGGATTTTACACGCTGTTGAAGACTCCATTGTTGGGAGTGTTGATTTATGGCATTGCCGAAGCTGTAAGTCTTCTCCCTTTGTCCGGCGAAGAAACCACGAGGGTAATAACTAACACCCAACAGAGCACTGCCTATCTCATTACCAAGATCACCGACCCCCCTCCGGCCCCGGCCGAGGCCAAAGAGTTTGCAGCCGGTCAGGTCGAGTGGAAGAACAAGCAAAAGTTCCTAAGCCTGAGCCTCGACAAACTCGATACACTCCACGACAAGCCGCCTGCCTACTCCGAGACAGATCCACACCCAGAGGCAAAACCGATAACTGAGCAATGAGGCGGTATTCGCATCAGTGATTCTGACAGATGTGGATGACTGACGGATCGAAGTTGGAAATGCCATTTCCTATCTCTTTTCTCAAGGCCATTGCTCTCACGTTTTGTTATTGGCCAATGGATGATGCTTGGGACCTCAGCAGTCCGCGTTATCTCCGGCCTCAATTCCTATTTGTATATGGATACCTTTGCAGTAGCCTTCTTATCACGGCCCCTCTTCCCACCTCGTCTGCCGTGGTGGAGCGTGCGGGGGCCGTCCAAGAACACTGCGAATGCTGCAGTAGCTTCCTCCAACGGCGTGGGTCTGGGATGCAAGAGAGTCTCGGCGTTCACTGATAGCCCTCCTGCAGGACGATGATAGTGGCTTTTCTGGATGTCATTACGTCGTTCTCTTTGGTTTACATGACCTGCGAGGTGAAGAGAGGAACACATGGGATGCGGGGTAGCTTCACGAGGGATGCGTGAGATTTGTATATATAGAGCTGGGTCTTGTCTTGCATGAGGCGTATGATACTTAATATCCAAACAGTTGATACTTTCCCCTTCCTTTTTCCCGTGTCTTTCTTAACCTCATTAGTAGCCATGGGCAAGTCCGCTATCCGCATCGTTTGCAAGGTTGACTTTGACAAGCCGGCTTCTGAGCAGCCATACCTTCATGTAACTTTTCTCATGGCTCTCCTTCTTCATCTTGGACATGTTGACTAACACCCAGGAACCCTCCTACAGAACAGGTGGCACCCAGACATCCCTCCAGCAGCCACCATTAAAGATGGCGAGACGGTCAAGATTGAATGCCTGGACTGGACCGGCGGCCAAATCAAGAACGACGACTCCGCGGACGACATCAAGAATGTCGACCTCACCCGTGTTCACTACCTGTCCGGCCCGTTCGCCATTGAAAACGCCGAGCCAGGCGATGCCCTTCTCGTAGAGATCATGGACGTCCAGCCCTTTGAGGACCAGCCATGGGGCTTCACGGGCATCTTTGACAAGTCCAATGGTGTATGTTGCCCTTTTCTCCCGTTCTCTCCCCATCTCATGCTGACAGCAAAACGAAAGGGTGGCTTCCTTGACGAGCTCTACCCCTCCGCAGCCAAAGCCATCTGGGACTTTGAAGGCATCTACTGCACCTCCCGCCACATCCCCCACGTCAAGTTCGCCGGCCTCATCCACCCCGGCATCCTCGGCTGTGCTCCCTCCCAAGAAGTCCTCGACACCTGGAACAAGCGTGAAGCCGAGCTCATCGCCGCCAACAAGCTCGACCGAGACGTCGCCCTGCCGTTTGCCTCCCCTTCCCCCTTTTTCTTTCCCTACTAACCCAACACCCAGTCCCCAGCCCCTCAACGTCCACGCCGGCTCCGCAGACCCAAATATAAAAGAAAAAGTCGGCCTTCAAGGCGCCCGCACAATCCCCGGCCGTCCCGAGCACGGCGGCAACTGTGACATCAAAAACCTCTCCCGCGGCTCGAAAGTCTACCTCCCCGTCCACGTCCCCGGCGCCAACTTCTCCGTAGGCGACCTCCACTTCTCCCAAGGCGACGGCGAGATCTCCTTTTGCGGCGCCATCGAGATGGCAGGGATAATCACGATCAACTTCTCCGTCATCAAATCCGGCGTTTCCCAGCTCTCCCTCACATCCCCGATTTACATCCCCGGTCCGGTAGAGCCCCATTTTGGTCCAGGGAGGTACATTTACTTTGAGGTAAACCCCCCCCTTTCCCCCTCCCCATCCCTCTTGCTAACGCCTAGGTATCTAGGGCTTCTCCGTCGACCAACACGGCAAACAACACTACCTCGACGTGGCGGTGGCCTACCGCCAGACCACCCTCCGCTGCATCGAATACCTCCGCCGCTTCGGCTACTCCGACTACCAAATCTACCTCCTCCTCTCCTGCGCCCCCATCCAGGGCCACGTCGCCGGCATCGTCGACATCCCCAACGCCTGCACCACCCTGGGTCTGCCGATGGACATCTTCGACTTTGACATCTCTCCCTCTGCCATCCCCGTCAAAAAGCTAGACATGGGACGCTGCGCCTTTGAGACCGGAAAGACAGAAGGTGAGGTGGTCACCACCGCCGGCAAAAACAGCGAGGTTAGCTTTGGTGGGGGGTTGAATTATAAGGAGTAGAGAGACGAAAATGGTTCGGGACACAAATTTTTTAGTATAGTACAAACCCATGAGGTTTTTTTATTTCCAACTTCTAATATCAATTGATTCTGTGCTATCAAGACGAGTCCCGCCCATGCCGTCACATCATCATAGGTCTGTCTGTTTTCGCCATCGTTCCCAGGAACAGTATGAAACTTGTGTGATTCGCATAATTAGGAATTCTGTCATGATGCCCTCCTTTCTTCCTCTAAAAAAGGCAAATGCCACTCTCTTCCCCTCCCAACACAATGAAACAATACAGGAGAGCGGCTCGTGCTGAGTAATGACAGTATTTCCATGCTTCAGCCATAAAAGATGTACTACCTCCTAAACTCAACGCTTCCTCTCCCCACATCCAAACTTGGCCGGACAGATGCACTCGAGCTCCGTCTTCTCCGAGCCCTCTGTTCCGAGGGATCCGAAGGCCGAAGCCCGCTCGATTTCGCAAAGAGATTCAGCACATCTGTCAGCGAGACAACCCCGGACAACCTCCCAGAGACATGTGCCCCAGGCAAGCTGGCAGAAGGCACCGAAGAGAATGACTGTCCTGGCAGCGGCGATTGGGGCGCTGAGGGGGTTTGCGAAGAAACAAGAACAGTTGGTTGTGGGCCAGGGCTTGATGACGACCCAACACCAGTGACTGACGTAGGTGGAGGAGCCGTTGCAGCCGTAACTCCCAGCTGAACCGGCTGGAGTAACGGTGTAGCGGGAGCACTAGGGGAAGGTGAAGCCGTCTCGACAACCCACATCCGGTGAGATCTTGTCGCAACGAGCTTGGCCACTGTGTGCGCAAGTGTGGAGTAAGGATTGACGTAAAAAACCGGGAAAGAATCACGTCCATGTTCGACGCCACGCTCGTTGAGGATAACGCTGATGAAGTGCATGCACGAGCGCTTGAGAAGGGGCAGGTTGTTCGTACTGGTCAAAAGCCTCAGATCTGCTGTTGAAATATTCCCGAGAACGTTGAGGCCTTGATCGACCACTGCAACCGAAGTCAGGCCCTCGTTGTGCATCAACAGAAGGGCATCAGCGAGAGGCCCATCGGCACTAGGATCCCAAGTTAGCCCGATAACCGGAACAGGGACTTAGCAAGTGATGCGACGACGACTTACTTGACAGCGATGATCTGAGTGCTACCAATCTGAAGATCTCGCAGCACACTCCCGTACAGACGGTCAATAACAGGAAAATTGACCGCTTCCTTCCAGAAGAACTCGAGCAGACGGAGCTGGCTCAGAATTCCAATAACCTCTCTAGCGCTGTTGGTAATCAGTAACCGATGGATGCCGCTTCCGAAAGCCTCCACAGCCGCGTCCAAAGTTGCCTCGGCCGGCAAAGCTACCAGTTCGCTCTTCTTCAGAATAGGCTGGATCTCCCGGAGCGCTACAGGTGTCTGGGCCTGGGCACTCTTCGCGATGTGGTCGTATAGCTCGATCTGCTCCTCCTCAGGTTTCGCAAGCCCGACCACCACCAATAAGTAGGCGTTCAGATCGCTGTAGTCAAACGTGGAGATGGCTCGTTTTGATGTGGGGGTCTCCCGTACAAGGACCGCATTGGTGGGGTGGTTTTTGAGGAGTGTCTACCGAGAGGTGAGGTATCAGCATGGAGTAGCCGGGTCGCGTTGGAGTAAGTAGCTAAGAAACATACCAGCGTGGCATCCTGAACACTCTCATCAAGATCGGTCCACTTCACATCATCTGCCACAGCCAATTCCCCGACTGCAATTTCCTGCCAGTTCCTACCGGCATACTGGGGATTGGCGTGTCGGTTGATTGGGGGGTGGTTCATAAGCTCTTGGACGGCTTGTTGGGTGAGAGATGGGTGTCGATGGCTGCGAGGGGAAGGAGGAGGGCGTCTCTGGTCCTCGGCAAAGCTCTGTCTATGAGCAGCAATATGGCCAGATTTGTTGCGCTCAGTCTGGGAAGTCGAGAGAGTTGCGCCCAGTGAGCTGTTGGAGCTGTTGGCAGCGCTCTCTTGAGCACCAGGGATGTCCATGGTGGGTGGTAGCTGATGACAGTTCTCGATAGGATTCGGTTTATGTAAGACTCGACGGTGGGCTCATTTGAGATGCCAAAGTTTGGGATTCAGAGTTGTGTCAGAGCTGTAGGTCAGGTCAGGTTACTGTTGGGTGGTCAAGGAGAGGAACAACGAGTGGTTCTTGTCTCTGTCTGTTGAGGTGGTCGCTTTGAACAAGGGTGGCACGGGTGCTATGACGGAGCTCCAGGGCGATGCGGGGTCAGCACCAGAATCATAAACAGATCCATGCTGCAGCAGAGGGGAGCAACGCGGTGACTCCTGGCTGGACAACCTGTATACTTTTCAGACAACTGGCGATATTTGGAGGCTGTGCTGGGGTTTCTGTATATTCCGGCATCACCTCCTCTGTTCTAGATATCCTGTTGTGAATGTCAGGCCAGCCCTGGCCTGATGACCCTACAACCCCGCAATATTTCTTATCGGAATCACCTTTCGCTGTTATCGCCGCTTGGCCCAACAGCCCAGCTTGACGGTTGTCTTTGACGCCGGCGGTACCATCGACATGTTCACCGGCTCGCTGCAACGGTTGCTGTAGTATCTCCAGAGAGAGTAAACATGTTCAAAGTCTGGGATGCAAAATACAGGCATATCGTCCCGATTGTACCTCGTGCAGATCGCACACTCCTCTCTACACTATGTTGGTGATAGATATGCCCCCCACCAATGGCGCCACCTAATAGAGCTCCCGATATCATCGTGGGAAATGTTTCCTTTGTGAAGCTGGAGGTGAAAACAAAAAGCAACCGGAGGGCGTTGGTGGTTTGGGCGGCGTGCACTGCAAATGGAAAAGCTGACAGCTGGCATCCATGAAATTGGATGTCAGGAACGAGCTGGATGCGTTGTCACCCAACCATAAAGTTCAAGCAAGGGCAGTGAGTAACAAGTGACCAACCTGCCTAGCCGGCCTATAATCTCAGCCCTATCATACTTTATGCCATGGAAGTGAGATGAATGAAATTTTCAGATTTCTACACACAAGCCACGCCGGGAGAGATATTTATCTTTCCTGCTGGCCAGGCATCAGTTGTTGAGAGATAGGAGTTCACGCCATTTGCTCGTGTTCACACTCAGACGACCATATTCCAGTTTCGCCTTCATTCAGCCACACCAAAGGTTGTTACCACAACCACACACACAAGCCACACCCGGAACTAAAAGCTTGTGAACATTCAAAACCCTCTGTTGCTTGAATTTTTTTTTTTCTTGATTTGCAAACACAAAAGTAACCCTCTCTTCACATATTGCATTCCACCGCCATCCTTTCTTGTCAAGACAGATTAGACTACCCTGGGAGATTCTGTCTGAGTAGAACTGCGAGACCCGCTGGCACTGCACGAACACCAAATTTCCCCTCCGCCAGCTGTCTTGACTGCCCCTCCCCCACTCCTCAACAGCCCTGACCCAATCAAAAAATTATTGACCATCGTCGCACTCCCCTCTCCCTCCCACTTCACAGACCAAAACCCCCCTCTCACGACGACTCGCCCAGAGAGTCAACAACATTTACCCACTTAAACAAGCCGCCGCGCTTTTTCACTCCCGACGCGTCTCCCACAGAGCATCTCGCCCTCGACATTCCAGACCACCAGCCTAGCGCCCCCCCTCCTCCCCAGGTAGCGACGATCCCGCCGACGCGTCCTTCCATATCCGGAGCCCAAAGCTCACTCGACGTCTCAGTTTGGTTTTGTCCTGACTAAAACAGACGACGTCCACTTTGGAGCACGACGGCATCGGCAGGCCCCTTGAGCGCCTCTCAGCTCATACAACTTAGATTCAGACAACATCATGTCTTCTGTTCTGCCCGCAGATGTTAGCGCCCAACTGGGCCAGCTACTCCAGCAGCTTCAGTCATCAGACAACATTGTCCGCTCACAAGCCGAGGAGGTTCTGCAGAATCAGTGGACAAGCCAGCGGCCAGAATACCTATTAATGGGCTTGGCCGAGCAGATCAGCAGCTCCCCTGATGTCTCGGTACGTCTCGTCCTCTCTGGTTTGCCTGTGAACCAACGCCATCATGCTGATATCTTGTTTCCTAGGTTCGCACATTTGCAGCTGTCATCTTCCGTCGCATAGCATCCAAGACTCGCAAAACACCAAGCTCCGAAAATGTTGACCTCTTCATCTCCCTGGGAGTCGAGTCTTGCCAGGCCATCCGCAACGAGCTTCTGAAGACATTGCTTGCCGAGACAGATAAGAACGTTCGGAACAAGATCAGTGACGCGGTTGCCGAGATTGCCAGACAGTACTACGATAGCAGTTCGTCTAGACCTGCCTTTCCTCCTAAATTGCGCCACCACTAACGTGCTTGTAGACGATTCCTGGCCAGACCTGCTGCAGGTGCTTTTTCAGCTCAGCCAGGCCCCTGATGCTGGCAAGCGCGAAACCGCCTTCCGAGTGTTCACAACTACCCCCGGCATTATTGAGAGACAGCATGAGGAGCAGGTAGCTGGCGTGTTCGCCCAGGCCTTCAAGGACGAATCAGTTTCAGTATGAAAGTCCTGTTTGGAAAATAGTTGAGGGTTTGTTGTACTGACATGAATAGGTTCGCCTTGCCGCCATGGAGGCCTTCGCTTCCTTCTTCCGCAACCTCAGCAGGAAGAACCAGGCCAAGTACTTTGGTCTCCTTCCCGAAATTCTCAACATTCTGCCACCAATCAAGCAAGCTCAAGATTCCGATGACTTGAGCAAAGGTTTGGTGGCCCTCATCGACCTCGCCGAAAGCTCGCCCAAGATGTTCAAGCCAAACTTCAGCGGACTCGTCCAGTTCTCCATCGCCGTGATCCAAGACAAGGAGCTTAGTGACCTTTGCAGACAGAATTCTTTGGAGCTCATGGCTACTTTCGCTGATTACGCCCCATCCATGTGCAGAAAAGATCCCAAGTACACCGAGGATATGATCACTCAGTGCCTCAGTTTGATGACCGACATTGGCGAGGATGACGATGATGCTGCTGATTGGCTTGGGGCCGACGATCTTGAAGACCAGGAAAGTGACAACAACCACGTAGCTGGAGAGCACTGCATGGACCGCTTGGCGAACAAGATGGGAGGCATGGTCGTATTGCAGCCCACCTTTGCTTGGCTCCCACGCATGATGCAGTCCCCTGCTTGGAGGGACAGGCACGCGGCTCTCATGGCTATTTCTGCCATCTCGGAAGGCTGTCGTGACCAGATGATTGGGGAACTCGAGCAGGTTTTGAAGCTCGTTGTTCCGGCTCTGAAGGACCCCCATCCTCGTGTCCGATGGGCCGGGTGCAATGCTTTGGGCCAGATGAGCACTGACTTTGCGCCGAAGATGCAACAGGAATTTTACGATGTTGTTCTGACCGCTATCGTGCCAGTCTTGGACTCGCCCGAGGCTAGAGTCAAGTCGCACGCTGCGGCCGCTTTGGTCAACTTTTGCGAAGAGGCCGAGAAGAGCGTCTTGGAGCCGTACCTGGACGGCCTCCTCACCAAGCTCTATGAGCTCCTCCAGAACGAGAAGCGGTACGTGCAGGAGCAAGCACTCTCGACCATCGCCACTATTGCCGACGCGGCCGAGCAGGCGTTTGCCAGATATTACGATACTCTGATGCCCATGTTGGTTAGCGTATTGCAGCGCGAGAACGATAAGGAGTACCGCCTCCTTCGCGCAAAGGCTATGGAGTGCGCGACTCTCATTGCTCTCGCTGTTGGCCAGCAGCGCTTGGGCAACGACGCCACCATGCTTGTCCAACTTCTCGGATCCATCCAGGACAATGTTACCGAGGCCGATGACCCTCAGGCCCAGTATCTTATGCACTGCTGGGGTAGAATGTGCCGCGTCATGGGCAAAAATTTCCTCCCTTGTCTGCCCAAGGTCATGCCTCCTCTTCTCGAGATGGCCAGCGCCAAGGCTGACATTCAGCTTCTCGACGACGAGGATCAGGTTGAGAAGTTCCAGCAAGAAGAGGGCTGGGAGCTGGTGCCTCTTCGTGGAAAGACGATTGGAATCAGAACTAGCTCCATGGAGGATAAACATATGGCCATTGAGCTCCTGGTTGTTTACGCCCAGGTTCTTGAGGATGAGTTTGCGCCCTATGCCGATCAGATCATGGAGAAGATCGCTCTCCCCGGCCTGGCATTCTTCTTCCATGATCCTGTCAGATATGTTTCTGCCAAGCTCGTGCCACAGCTTCTGAGCTGCGTCCAGAAAGCTTATGGACCCGCCTCGGACCAGCTCAGGCTTTTGTGGGACAAGACCATTGACAAACTCCTTGAAGTTCTTTCCGCTGAGCCCGCTGTCGATACCTTGGCGGAGATGTATCAGTGCTTTTACGAGTCTGTCGAGGTTATCGGTGGGCCCTGCCTTAGCCCTGAGCGCATGGGCAAGTTTATCGATTCAGTCACTTCTACCCTTGATGACTACAAGGACCGTGTTGCTCAGCGCGAAGAGGAGCACCGCGCTGGTGGTACTGACGATGCCGAGGATGACGCTGAGGAACTCTTGATGGCCATCGAGGACGACCAGACTCTTCTCTCGGATATGAACAAGGCCTTCCACTGCGTCTTCAAGCACCACGGCGAGAGCTTCCTCCCCTACTTTGAGCGTCTCGCCGACACATATCAAGGTTTCCTCAAGTCGGATGACCCAACGCAGCGTCAATGGGGCCTTTGCATCATGGACGACGTCCTTGAGTACTGCGGTGCCCGCAGTGGCAACTATGCTCCTATGATTAGCGAGGCGCTTGTGCGTGGTTGCCAGGACCCCTCGCCGGCTATCCGCCAGGCTGCGGCTTATGGCATCGGTGTGGCTGCTCGTCATGGTGGTGAGCAGTGGGCCACGTTCCTGGCCGGAACACTGCAGTACTTGTTCCAGCTTATGCAGGTCCCTGATGCGCGGAACGAAGACAATGTCTACGCCACCGAGAACGCATGCGCTGCCATTGCGAAGATCCTGCACTACAACGCCTCGGCAGTGCCAAACGCCAACCAAATCATTGATGAGTGGATAAATTACCTCCCCATCTGCAACGACGAGGAAGCAGCCCCATATGGCTATCTCTATCTCGCCGACTTGATTAGCAAGTAAGTTACCGCTTTTCCCATGAGTCATGTGATTCACAAGGTACTCTGGACTAACAGCTTCCTGTAGGCAACATGCTTCCATCGCCGCGCCCGGGCGGGCCGCACAGATTTTCGTCTACGTTGCACAGGCTCTCGAGGGAGAGACGCTGAGCGGGCAGAATGCTGCTCGTGTAGTGGCAGCGACCAAGCTTCTCTTGGAGGGCACCGGCACTGACCCATCACCACTGCTCTCTCAGTTCTCACCCGAGGCTCAGCAAACCATCCGCGCCCATTTCGGTTAGTTCCCAAGCCCGGTAGTGATGGACGCGATACCTCAGTACCTGCGAGTGAAGCTGTCCTTTAGCAAAGACACGCGTGTAAGGGCAGGCCGCGGATAGGAGTTTGGGACCCTGAAGGAGAGGGTCGGATAGTTGGGATTGAGAAAAAGGGCAGGGACGGAGGATGAAGTTTTTTTGGAGTTCACGGGCATGATACCATGTTTGTTCGTCCGATCGGTCATTGGCGTGTACGAGTTACATGTCATATTAGCCAGGTAAAGCCTCCGCTTCGACATGTCTCAGAGCGAATCAACATGAAGCGAACAAAAAAAAAACAGTTACATATTTCTAGGTCCCTTTGGGCGTAATCGTATATTCACATGTCTCTCGGCCAACAGGCAGAGTCCCAGCAGAGCAAGTGATGAAGGGTCCTTCTCAGCCCGCAATGCCTTGGTAGGGTCGAACGGCTTTGTATGACTTCACACGTCATCGGGCTCGAAGCGGACACAATAGGGGTTCGCCAACGCCGGACATGGAAGCTGACACGGGAATTGTGTAGGTCGGATTGCATCCCGGCCGAGAGAAAGCGAGAGACAGTTTTGAAGAGTGGCGGCAATGGATCTAGACCAATCGAACTGCCGACATATGGACGGACCATGGGCCGGATGGGTATGGGCGTGTGGCTTGGGATGATGAAGAAATGTGAGATGACAGATTGGGATGGGGATCATTGGGATGGGATTTGCCACAGCGGCATGGCATTGTCTGCTGCGGCGCGGGGAGCCGGAGACTGAGCATGGGGACCTATGACCTATGGGGGACTGGCATTGCATATGTCGGGGAATGGGATGATGGATGGAAATGCTGAGCTTCTTCCATCAGCAACTCTGAAAAGCGCATCCATTGTTTCATTCAGCCAATGAAGCCCTTGAGACGGACAGGCTACACAAGAGTGGGGTGTCTCTCCGGCAGGCTTACGTAAGGGGTTTGAGTGGCGTGTTCTCCAGTTATCCCCTCTCTCTGAGCAGCATCTGAATGGTCTGATTGGGCTCGGACGGGGACTTGTGAATCCCCACGGCCGCCGATGTGCCCTGGGTGGCCCCGCTCTGCCCGCTTAGGAATGCTGCCAGCGGGTGGGTTTAAGGAAGGACGGGAACCGGGGGGGAGGAACATCCGGGGACTCTAACCCCGTTGTGCGCTGCAAAGAGTCAACTTTCCACTCACTACTGCACCTTTATCATCAACCGCATCCCGACGACGTCCGACGTCCTCGTCCGCCTGCCGCCGCCCGCCCATCTGCATCGCACACTCTCGCCGTCGAATAGCTGCCTCGTCTCGCGTGTCGTGGGACCTGGCACCAACGCCCTGGCGGACCGCTTTCACACGCAACCAGCAGCAACAACGGCGCCAAACCTCGGACGACATCGTCCTTCTGCTTCTGTCTGTCTGTCTCCACGTCGACTTACCTTACCTTAACCCAGCATTTCCCATTCTCGTCCGCATCCTCTCCTTGTCCCTGTCTCTATACCTAAACCCTGCTTTGGGCATCTCGAAAACGGGTGTGTAACGTTCGATCTCTACCATCCGCATACTCCTCCACCATCACTGCCAATTTTGCTTTTTTGCTTCTTTTCCCCTTCCCCCTCTGTCATAGTGTTGCCGCAGATGGCATATGCTCGTTGGGCTCAACGAGAACGTCGGGGAGTCCGGGAGCTGATAGTTGACAAATAGACCGCCACTGCCGTATTTTTCTTTCTCTATCGTCGTTGCTTGCGTTTCGGAGCCCTACGCCAAATCCAGACCGCCTCGGGTCACTCTCCCCGGTAGCTGCCGCCGCCCCCCCCCCCCTTCCCTTGGCAGTAGTTCGATGCCGCCGCCCATCTGGTCCGATAGAGAGACGTCAAGGCCGCCCCGTCCTTCGATGGGGCAATGATAGCTAGGTTACCTGATTGTTGAGGGACAGACTTGGCTTCCCGGTCACACACACGCACACACACGCACCACCACACGCACCACGTTCAGATACGCACACTCCATCGCGCGCGCAACGATTCTAACGTGGTCGCCATGAACAACAACAATTTTTACACGACTCAGCTCGCTCAGGAGGAGGCTCAGCGCCGAGGTCAGCAGCAAAACGCCGGCCGGAACCTGGGCATGATCAGTACGACGGGCCTGTCCGGTGTGTCGGACTCACTGGACGAGATTGTCCGTCAGAACAATAATGAGCTTCAACGGAGGAGAAGCATACCTCAGTCTTTTCAGGGCGGCGCCATGCTCACAACCGATGCGGATCGTCGCCTGTCCATGATGGATTTTGGGAGCCCGGACCATTACCAGGACTTCCAGTTTGGAAATATGAATTCGCCTCAAATGGCGGGGTTCGGAGCTATGTCGACGAGCATGCCAGGGAGCTCTGGCCCCTATTCACAGCCTGGACTCATGGCCATGTCGGACCAAAACGACTTCGCTTCACTTTCACCCGACATTATGGGCAACATGATGGCCTTTTCAAGTCTAAACATGGAGGCGATGGGAACCGACCCTGCCTCACTCAACCTCTTTAACTCGCCCGGCCTCGGTCACCAGTACCCTCCCACGACTATGGATTCGGTTACGCCTGACTTTTCAATGGACATGGGAATGGGTACCACCCCTTTGACTTTGACGAGCGACGACATGTCGGGCGTGGAAGATGCATTTGGCAATCGCCCTCAGCAGAGACCGCATAATCTGACGTTGGACTCTCAGATGAACCAATTCCAGCCTAGCATGCCGCCGCCATTAACACGCGAGATTTCAGGCACTACAGCCTACCGCTCGCCAGCGTCAGGAACCAGTCACACCTTGTCCGGCATGGGTGCTGCCCAACCCAGTGCTGTAGCGACAGTGTCGACCCCTCAAACACCAGCCACCACGGTTGGTCCGGCACTCCCAGACAGCCTACATGCTTCCAAAGAAAAGAGCATATATTCCAAGAGCGGATTTGACATGCTCCGGGCCCTGTGGTACGTGGCAACGCGGAAAAACGCACAGCTTCAAATTGGTGCTGTGGACATGTCTTGTGCTTTCGTCGTGTGCGACGTTGAGTTACAAGACTGCCCTATCATTTACGTGTCGGATAACTTCCAGAACCTGACGGGCTACGTTCGCCACGAGATTGTGGGACAAAACTGCCGCTTCCTCCAAAGTCCCACTGGTAAGGTCGAGGCGGGCACAAAGCGAGAGTTTGTCGAGAACCACGCCGTCTTCAAGCTCAAGAACGCCATTGCTGAAGGCCGCGAGATTCAGCAAAGTCTTATCAACTATCGGAAGGGCGGCAAGCCCTTCCTGAACCTCCTCACCATGATTCCCATCCCGTGGGATGACCCTAACACGATACGGTACTTTATCGGCTTTCAGATCGACCTGGTCGAGTGCCCCGATGCGATATCAGGACAGGAGTCAGGGGGTGCCATGCACGTCAATTACGTCCACAGCGATATTGGCCAATACATCTGGACTCCTCCAAGCTCGACGCAATGGGAGCCCGAAAACGGCCAGACGCTGGCCATCGATGACGTATCTTCCCTTTTGCAGCAGTTCAACCCCAAGGGGGCCGTGTCAGATTGGCACAGGCAGTCATGGGACAAGATGTTGCTGGAGAATGCGGATGACGTTGTGCATGTGCTCTCGCTTAAGGGCCTGTTCCTTTACTTATCACCGTCGTGCAAGAAGATTCTCGAGTACGACACCAACGACTTGATGGGAAACTCGCTGGCATCTATCTGCCACCCGTCAGACATTGTTCCCGTTACGCGAGAGCTCAAGGAGGCACAGGCAAATGTACCAGTCAACATCGTATTCAGGATACGACGGAAAAATAGCGGCTACACCTGGTTCGAGAGCCACGGCACTCTGTTCTCCGAGCAGGGCAAGGGCCGCAAGTGTATCATTCTGGTAGGCAGAAAGCGTCCAATCTTTGCGCTATCAAAACGGAACCTGGATCAACACGGAGGTATCGGTGACAGCGAGATCTGGTCCAAGGTCTCAACCTCGGGTATGTTCTTGTACGTTGCGTCAAATGTGCGCTCGTTGTTGGATCTTGAGCGCAAAGATCTCGAAGGAACCAGCATGCAAGATCTCATGCGGAAAGAGTCTCGGGTGGAATTTGGTCGGACTATTGAAAAATCGAGGAGAGGCAAGATCGCCAGCTGCAAGCACGAGATTCAGAACAAGCGAGGCCAGGTTTTGCAAGCGCACACGACCTTCTACCCTGGGGATGCCGAAGAGGGTCAGAAGCCTACATTTTTGTTGGCTCAGACGAAACTACTCAAGGCCTCTTCTCGCGCGATTGCTCCTGCTGGCAAGACTGGTGCGTCGGTGGCGAGCGTATCCGACGATGGACAACAAATGACCGGCATCGTGATGGGTCACACCAAGACGATCAGCACTGAGGGTGCCCTTATCTCTCAACCTGCAGGTCAGCTAATAGGTGGAGCTCAAGATATCGCTCTTGCATCGGATGACAACATCTTTGATGAGCTCAAGACCACGAGATGTACCAGCTGGCAGTACGAGCTGCGACAAATGGAAAAGGTCAACCGCTTATTGGCCGAAGAGCTGGCTCAGCTGCTGTCCAACAGGAAGAAGCGTAAGAGGAGAAAGGGCGGCGGCAACATGGTTAGAGACTGTGCCAATTGCCACACACGCAACACGCCCGAGTGGCGGAGAGGACCGAGCGGGCAGAGAGATCTCTGCAACAGCTGCGGTCTAAGATGGGCCAAACAGGTATGTCGAGCCCTGACCAAGCGCCCAGCTTCAACAAATTGCTAACCACTGACAAGCGTGATGCACAGACTGGCAGAGTTTCCCCTCGCAACTCAAACCGTGGCGGAGACGCGCAGAGCAAGAAGAGCAACTCCCCCTCCCACGCCTCTCCGCTGCAGCGGGAGGTTAGCAGTAACTCGACCAAACCAGCCACGACAGACACGCCGCCTACCGAGCCTGGAAGCAAGTCAACGACAGCGACTCCCACCAACGTGCTTACCCCGAGTGACAACGGCAGCAGTGGGTTCCCCACCCCGACGGCCGGTGGAAACGGCAGCAGCAAAACCGGGGCCACCTCATCCGCCTCCCCCGACATCAAAAGCGAAAACGGAGGAGGAGGACCGCCGCAGAGCCAGCCGATGCTCGAGGGCGGCAGCGGTCTCGGTGGCAGCGGCATGGAAATGACGTCTATCCGGGAAGAGCGAGAGATGAGCGCTTAGGACGCGGTTGTCCCTACTGCTGTTGACCCTTGGGAGATAGACTGGCAGTATTAGCCCGATCTATATTTTCAGGCTTTGATTTGTCTGCTGTTGCTGGACAATCTTTTTGTCACGATATTTTGGCTTGGTTGGCATGGCCTGGTGGAAAATGTGTTGCATTTTTTGCGAAAGATTTGACAACTCAGGTTTTTTTCCTCATGACATGAATCATTGCGTTGCGGGTGCGTTATGGGGAGGGGGGGGGTGTTGTTTTGTCTTGTCGGGGGGGATTTTCGACACGGCCTTGAGGAGTAAAGAAGAGAATCTCTCAACTCTTTTACCAACCACGACATTCTCACTGTTTGTCATGATTTTCTTTTTACTATGGGCTGAAACCCAAATTCTCTTTGGAACATTTCCATCTTGTTTGTTTGTTTATTTTCTCTTCTAGTAGGCGGGGGTGTACGTTTTGTTGTTTTTTATAGGGAGGACATGGGATTTTTGTTATCGTCATGGTGGTTACTGTTAGGTATCACACGCACGCAGGCACAAACACATTGTTGTTGTTGATTTATCATTTGGGAATATGAAGGCGGTATGTTGGGTTGGTTGGTTGGGCTGGGCATCATCGGGAAGGGACAGGGAGGGGGTTGGGTGGGGGGACGGATGGATTACTAGATCGCACAAGAAAGACTTTTGATACCTACGCGGGAGGGTGGGAGGGCGGGAGGGGGTATACGGTACGATATATTGTGGGAAGGGGGTTGATGCCATAGAGGCCATAACGCAAATTGAGGGATGTGAAAGATTAGGGGGATATGAATTGAGACGAAAGGGATTTTTTTTCTTTTTTCTTTTTCTTGTTTTGTGGTGGAAAGAGAGAAACTTCTTGAGAGCTCTCTTTGTGTTTTCGAGGACATCTATGTGGAATTACCTAGGCCAGGAAGGCAGAGAAGAAGAAAAATGATGTAAAATATTGCAGTTGAGTTGAGTTTGTGTGTGTGTTCAAGTGGGAGTGATGACGTTGGTGATCTTGACCGTAAAGTTTTGAACCGGTGTGTTTGTTTTCTGCGGGTATAGCAAGTTCATTTGCGTCTGAGCCCTGTACCTTGAACTTTATAGGCGGGGAGTCGTGTTGATGAGAGTTGGAAGCTCTAAAGAGGCTGTGTGAGGGGCTGCAGTGGGCGGCCTTTTTTTTTTTTTTTTTTTTTTTTTTTTTTTTTTTTGTTTTTGGCTGGTGGACTGTAGAAAACATAGGAAAATTCTCAACAACTGCTGGCATTCAAGACAGACTTGAAGGGATAGTTGGTTGATGGCCCAAAGGAAGAATATTTTCCCTGATCGTGCAAGCGACACTTGGGTAGAAAAGCTTGATGGCCTGATGATGGCTGAATACCTAATTGTGTCCCCCTGTGGCGCTTGAAAAGGGGGCAGACATGTTTTCAGTGTCACCGCGTTATTTTTGCATGTGGTGATGATGTGTTCGCCTCACAGTGTAACAAGAAAGACGCTGACATCATGGGTCTCACTTCGGAATCCCCGCTTCTCTTTTCAATTCCTCCATTATGTAAGTAAGTGATGGTAAGTAACATGAAGTTAGGCAATGACGAGATGGATCCGTTTCAAGAAACTCTCACAAGTGTCGATGCGGCAAGGCGAGGTTGACTTACCCGGGCAGTGATTACAACATTGGCCGTTCAAGAAGCTATTTCGGATCATGCCATGGAATTTCGTTAATCTCCTTCATCGTGCATATGCCCACATAGAGTTGTATGTTTTGATCAGTACTCAGTAGTTTTGATCATTACTCAGTAGCTACCCCTCCAACAAATCACATCCTCCTCACCAGATTGGGAAAAGCGCGGCAGTGTTGTGGATGGACGAAGCGGGAAGGATTTCTTCCCTACCATGGTTCACCGCGTGGGAGGCAGTGCTCTCTCAACTTGGGACTGCTTCTGGCTTGGGATGAACACAACATCTTGGGAAACTGGACACATGAAACATCTCTCTCTCTCTCTCCCCGCGTCCGTGTCTTGTGTCTTGGAAATAAAAAAAACGCGGGACAACTGCATATATGTTGGTGAGATGTACCTGTAAAACTGGGGTCAGCAACGGAGATAACAGGGGGGGCTTGCTGCATAACTCAGCCTCAAATATTTGATTACCCCCTTTATCATCAACAATCCTTGGATGACAACGCTGGAGATCCAACGTGGGGTAACGTGGTAAAAGGAACTTTGAGGAACTTTGTTAGTAGCGGTTTCCGACTGACAACACTCCAGAAGTTGCCATATTTGGCGATAGTTGGTGGAGAAGGTCAGGTGGGGATGGGAACGGGGAGATCAAAGGCGTTGCACTGGTTTTGGCGATACGCCCCGGTAGAACCCATCAGCGGTTGACGTCCGGTCTTGTTGAATGATGAGCAAGATGTTTGAGAAGATCGAGTTTTTGATCGGAAAATAACTGACCTGTAAAGACACTTTCCACGCGCCGTGCTGATACAGACAATATCATCTGCACAAGCTTCAACTGCATGTGGCTTCACCAGGCAAACATATATCTCTGCTTGCCGATTGGATACCAGGGTTTGGTACTGCCCCTAGCTTTGGATTGAGTGATATTCGGTACTGCGATAATTCGATGAGCATGCTTGTATCGGAGCGTGAGCTTTTCTTCCCGAATCCTTCAACCCAAAAGGAAAAGTTCCTGGTTCCTGATTGGGCACACCGGATACATACAGCTAGGCAACAGAATTCTTTTCGGCGTTGTCAACATTCGGGACTGCGGACCAGGGCACACCTGTCGAAGGGGGTCACAGCTGCATGCAGGAGTGCTTGTGATGGCCTCTTGATGGGCACATGGGATGGACGGTATGTCGGTAGAAGAGGCTGTGACGGATGGAGGGGTACCTAGCGGCCATGGTGCCGTTGCAGTTGTTGGAGCGGAGCGGAGCGGGAATCCAAAGATCATCAGACAGATGGTGTTGGCCCCCTTCCTGCACGACAGGTTTTTTGCGGGTCTTCAACCGTCCAGAGTAGCCTCCTTTGCCATGAAAGTCACCCTAAGGGGGTTGAAGTAGTCGGCTACCAAGACTTTGACCTGGGTGGCTGCTACAGCAGAAAGTGAGAAAAGGTTTAAACCTCTTGGGGTCAAGCCATGCCGAGTTCTTCTGGTGAACCAGGAGTAGGAGCGAGTTGCAATCGTTACGGCTTTAACGAAGGAAGATACTCCGTATCGATGCTATGGATGCTGAGGATTCGCGGATAGTTGAGATGGCTGTCGCTGTCAGAAGGCTAAATTTGCAAAGAGGATGACTTCGGTGCTTACCGCCGTCAGTCCAGGCCCGATATCAAGCCGGCAGTCACATCTCACCAAAAGAACAACTGCGAAAGTGTCAGGTCGTTAGCTAAGAGATATGGATGTAGCTGCTGGAAATGGGTCCCCAACTCCGCCTCCGCCCCTTCATGGGGAAGGAACGACAAGCGCTGGCCAACGAGATTGGAAGGATTTGGCAGGGTGGACATCGACACCATCAAGGTAGGTAAATTTACAATTAATTCTATTTTTCAACATCATGTCTATCACATGCTGGCCAAGTGACTGACAGATCTCTCGTTACTATTCAGGAGCCAGCCATGTCACTCGGTACATCCTTCCCACTCATGCGTTTAGATCCTGGTAGTCCAGTAACCCCTTTTGGATGATCCAACTGATGACATTGTTTCTGAGCGGTGCTACCAGAACCACTCAGTTGTGTTCCAGCGGCCAGTGGCGGTCCAGATCAAATATGGGGTCTCAGGCGATGCAGCAAGAAGCCAACATGGCCTGGGCTCAACCATGTTACAGCTGCTGCAAGATATCTGGCAGCCTAAGGTTCCCTGCCTTTTCTCAGGACGCCCCCAGTACAACCTCGTCGACTATTTTTCTTCCTCATTTTACATGAGGCTACAAAGCCACATTCACACTGCATGATCGGAACTGTAAAGGCAATAACGAGGCATTCTACCTCTTGATCAGGCTTCTTTGTGATCTGACTGCTTCAGATGTTCCCACAATCGCAACGTCACAGACGAAACACACAGTGACATGGTAGAAGACATTTATCATTCAAAGCTCATGAGGCCAAAGGTTCGAGGGCATCGCCTCCTAGCTACCTTTCATACCCAAGCCTCGTCTAGACAGGGGATGGTAGCCACCTGAGAGACTGGCTACCGCCAAACATGCTGGGCCACGACCATCTCCACCCCATGAATAGCCGAGTAAAGCTCCCCGCAAACCTCCGCCAACTACCAGGTCAAACAACAAGGCCCGCGTGGTATTCTTCCTCTGGCTCTTACCACCAATGAGTTGCCAGCCAGTCCTGTGGAATGAGGGGTGGCAGTGCCCCTCGCCTTCATGGCTGACAGAGTGGGCCATCAGTCAAAGACTGCTCTGGCGACATGACCGAGAACTCGGCATGGGCATGGTCTTGTAGCAAGAATGAGTCTTCTCAAGCTAGAACATCTGACGGCTTCAACACTCATGTCCAGACCCCTGAATCACAACCTTCAAATGTCTCCCTGCTCATCATTCTTTCCACCGGCTACACTCTAGACCATCCTCAAGATCACGATGGATCAACCCCGGAGTAGCATCACCTACATTGCCCAAGAGACAAACGGGCCGAGTCCTACACAAACTACCTCCACCTCAGCAGTTCACCCTTTCCCCTGTGGCTATCGAGCAGCCGCCAGGCCCGCTAAGCCATCCACCAGAGCCGAGCTGGCGCCGCTGAGATACATCTGCAACGTTGTGAAGGCTAGGCCCCCATCGTTTCCTGCTCGAGCCCGAGGGCCACGGTAGATACCGTCAAGCTAGACCCACTGAAGACAGTGAAGATTGCCCAAGTCGCAGATACCACATTACCCGCTGCAAGGGCCGTCAACAGGCTCCAACAATACATCCCTGAAGTGGCATCAAACAGCCATAGCTTCACCGAAGCTCCGTTACGATAAGGTAATCACTGCAACGAGAAGGGACCTCCCGCCTGTAACCCACATCACCAAGCGGCAAGGGAAATAGTTTACTCACCAGGCCCTTTGGCTGGCGGGCCATCACAAGCCCGAATCTACCCCATCATCTAGCGTAGGGCTAGGTTCACAAACGACCATCTCTGATGAAGCAAACGAGAAAAAACCTCTCGGTATTCTCGGCGTCACTCACATATTCGTACTGTAACATCACGGCAAAGAGTGCAAGACGGAGAATAAACCCCCTCTCGCCAGGCCACAAGAAAGCGGACTGCCATACACCCCACTCGAGCAGCCCCCCTTTGCCATGCCATGGAGAGAGCAGACTACACCCCTCCCTCCTCAACCACTTCAGCCCGGCTCACCCACCACGGCCAGGCAGCTCCCAAAGATCAAACGCTGACAGCTGCAGGTTGTCGGCCGTCCGGGGATTCCCAAGCCGCATGCAAGTACCTATCATGAATCAGCTCCTCTCTGTCCAGAACAAATCTCTCATACCATACCTACCTAACCTCACGCTCAAGCGTTTTAGGCCTCCACATACCAACATCCCAAGCTTACCTACCCCTGAGGCTCTTCACTAACTTCAGTCTAGACTCTCCGATGAGTGCCTGGAGTCTCCAGTGAGGACTCAAAGGAAGGAGGAGGTGGGCGAGGGGCCACCATCCATTTGCACACACACTCCAGTTGCGCTTGCTAAGCTACAGACATGCCGACTCTAGCACAACGAAAGAATGAAGTTTCAGTTCGTCAACATTCCAAGTTTCTTTGTTGAGCAAGTAGAGATGTTGTTTTCCGTATTTACATTTATATTCCCCTTTTGAAATTCGAGACACATTGCCTATCCCTCAACATCATGAATGCTGTTCTCTATTTTCGGTATCTATCTGCAGAGGGGTCGGCTGGAAACCAGCATTTCTTGTCACAGGAGTAGCTTAAGACAAAATGACAGTAACAGAATACATCTTAAACATTGGATATCGCCAATGACAAAGCCACACTGTATACAGGCGGCTCAGCTAAAGAGACAAGTCACTACCAAAAAGAACCCCCCCAAAAACTCCAAATCAAGACCCAAAACTCCCCAATAATTCCACAATACGCTTTTCTTCCAAAAAACACATTACTCACGTCATAAAGCCGAGCGAGTCCCATTCATAGATACATGTACATTAGATCACATTAATAAATACCAAGAAAGTTGAACAAGAAAAAAATGGAAAACCCTCCAGAACACTATTATGCCCGTTCAGAAAACCACAGCTCTTCCGACCTCGTCGACAACGTCCGCTGAAGTGTGCCAAAACCCAGAGCAGGGCTCGCAGCTTCCGTGATCGGAGAGACAAAGCCGGTCTGGGCCAGGGAAGGAGTCTGGCCGCTGACGGTGGCACTCATCGTCTCGGGGCTGCCTATGGGCTCTGTTGACCAGCGGTGCAGCTGCACATGCTCCGGTGTTCCTGGCCTCGGTGAATGCAGACTTCTGGTTTCGTTGGCATCCTCGGCGACCTGGGCTCGCCGCCCTTGATACCACCACTGATTCTCGAACCCGTTGTCGACCGTCATCATGGCTGCCGAGAGCGCCTCCAGTTCCCGTACGCGACCAGTGTCAGGTTGGTCGGGAAAGTGTTCGGGACTGAATGGAGATGTCATGACGGAACCAGATTCCACATGATCGCGCGCGTGGGTGGTGGCTTGGGCGGGTTCGGGTGAGAAGGTAGAAACCTCGGTAGGGTTGGATGCCACCCATTCTTGTGGTCGTTGTGCCGAGTCTTCGGGCTCATCCTGCAAAGAGATTGTCGGATCAAAGCCCGGTGGCAGCGACCAGGTTGACCATGGATCAGATCCCTCTCCCAAGCGGAACTGGGAAGGCGCCGGGGGCAGAGCCTTTGTCTGTTGTCCTCTCGGGACGCTCACGTCCCACGGGTTATCGCCAATGGGTGGGGGCGCTGAGCTTCCTCGTTCATGTGAGGAAACCGACTCGGCTCGAGATCGACGTTGATCTGACTCCTGCTCCGGCTCGTGGATGACGGGAATCTGGTGCTGTGGTCTCCCCCGTGTGTCCTCCCGGTAGTACTCCTGCAACTGCTGGTGGGCTCTTTGCTGGCCTTCGGCAAGTAAGCTCCGGCGTACTGCCTGTCTCTGATCAAAGTCACGGATGGCGGCGAGGTAGTTGGTGTTGGGAGCATGAACCTGACGAGGAAATACTGGGGCCCTCTCACGACTGGCGCGAGATCGGTATGTAACGTGGTGGTTCTTGACGGGCTGTGGCTTCCTGGACCAGGCGACCCTAAACTCGAGATGGAGATATATTTCGGGACCCCTCCACTCAGACCGTTCTTGTGACGTTGAAGCTGACGGGTTGGCCATTGTTGTGTCCCTTGTGTTTGCCATGGCCGTGAAAGCCCTTGGGAAGGAAGGAGAAAAGCGGCTACCAAAGGATCATATAGGTAGGTTGGTGAAGGCACCACTGGCTGATGATATAAGCTGAGAAGGCCGCTAAGATATGTCTACTCTCGACTCGGTAGTTTGATGCGGCGGTTTGCGGGCGACACCCGAAGTATAAGGTTTTGGTAAACGGAATGTTCAGGGGCACAGGGGCACACAAGGGCACAAGGGCACAAGGGGGGTTGATGGAAAAGGCGGGCGGCCCAAGATGACCGCTGCGATGCGCGTGCTGCTGTTCGGGTGGTGCACCGCCGCCGACAGGGGTGGGATTGGGATTGATGGGTTGGTGTGTTGGAAAAACGGCAGCCTGGCGATGCTGGCATCCCTTGGTCCTTCTCTCACCTCACCGGGACACTGGCACGCTGGGTTCGGCGGGCAGAGGCGGATTAATCAATCAATCTTTCGAATTACTTCGTACCAAGTTACCAAAGCAGCCCCGCGCCAGAGAGATTGACTGTCACCAAGGAACTACCTCGGACAAACGATATCTTGGCCTCTGCCGTTTGAAACTAGCAGCGATCCTCTCGCAACTTCGCAATCCACAACTCGCAATTCAGTGTTGGGGAGTTGGCCGAGGCCGAGGAAAAGGAAGAGCCGAAAGTAGGAGGCGAGTTGGGAAGCTGATCCTCGAGGCTGTGTTGGTACTGAGAAACAATTTAATCTTGTATTACCTACAAGACGCTGCAATTGTGCACCTGAACCAACGAGGCCACTAGGCTCCAGGTATAGTGCCCGTAAAAAACCGCCTCCCGAATATGCATTTACCGCAGCATGGCATGGCATGCAGGTGACAAGCAGCAGCGTCTCATTGCACGGGGGGACGAGGGGACGAGGGGCCACGGGGGCGGGCTGTAGTGTGTTTGAGACGGTGCAGATGCTAGAAACGAAACAGACATTTGAGGAGCATGTCACCTTGGCTCGCGTCACGGTCGTGTATCGTGTATCGTGATCGTGTGCTGAGAGGGTTGAGTGAGGGTTGATGTTAGCTAGCAGTCAGCAACTCGCAGCTCGCGCGTGGACGGGGACATGACAGCGGAAGGATTCAATGCCCGGCTGAGTTGTCAGGCGGAGAAACCACTCGCCTCACAAAGGGAATTGACAAATGTAGAGAAAAGATAGGCACCCTTCGGATGCTATTCCGGGCACTGTTTCTGACTACCGACAGCAAACCGAGTGAGAATGAACATCTTCAACGGCGTTCAAGCCACCGACCGTGCCCCGCCAAGCCAAAAGGCAAACCCACACAGGTGTGCCACCAACGCCACACTTAGTATGGACAGTGCTCTTTCATCAAGCCACAATGACAGGCACACAAACCTCATCAACCTCCAGTCTAGAAGTCTCATGGTGAACCCCGTTCCCAGCCACATTTTCGCGTGTCCTTCAAGTCGAATCAATTTTATGACCGAAATGACCGATAGTTCTTCATCTTGGCATTGCCTTTTTTTTTTTCTCCGGTAGAAGTTGCTGACGCCAGATGATCTTCCGCCATCACCAGCCCGGCTTGCTTGCTTAGTGGCCATCAAGGATGAAGGATTCTCAAGGGTCCAACTGGCGGTTTCTCCCTCGTCATGAATGATAAACAGAGCTGCTGTTCAGATACTTGACAAAATTGCAGTCCCACTTTGCTTGATATCAATCGGCTCCCAAAGTCCTAAATTTCGAGGCTTGGCTAACACACATAGACCTCCAAACCCCCCAAAGTTTGGCACTTGAAGTCGCACAATAAATCCTCGTGTGGCATTCTCGTGTTGGCCTCTGGTCGCATAAAACAACGAAAATGGACCTTGATATTTTGAGGCCATCTCCGGGGTTGGTCGTTAGGACTTCCGCCCGTTGTTCGTCCGTTCGTATCATGGCCAACAGCAAGCCGGCTCCGAGTTCTTGTCAAGATCGAAACAGCATTGGGACGATCAACTTCAAGAATTCGCAATCAACGCTCAACACGATGACTTGTGCACGTTCAAAAAGTCTATACATCCTTCCGAGGGACCAAGCCGCCCTCAACCCCACCCTATGACCGCAGCGGCTTCTAGAAAAAGACCATGAAAAACTACACGCTCATCTGTCGGATTCCTTTGAGGCTTCTGAAACCGCCTCTTCCCCGTCGGCGCCTCACCGCTCACCGCATTATACGATCGGATCTCGGTTCCCCTTGAAGAAACAGGCAAACAAGCATCTTGACGCCGTACGCCAACGGAGAATCCCAAAACACCGGACCGAACCTCGCACCAGCGATTAGAAGTGTTTGCCTTCCTTCCCTTCACCGCTCGTCCTGACCAAAACAATTCCAAACCATCAACACCCATCCTTCCCCATCCGTTGTTCCCCATCCCCATCCCAAAGTTCACCACCCTTCTTCCTCCCACCCAACAACCCATGCACATCAAAAGGATCAACAAGCGTCACCCAAAACGGCCTCCCGTCCTTATACCCCGGCCCGTCAATCTCCGTCGCCCCATCCGCCCTAGACAAGTACGTCTTTGTGCTCTTTGGCAGCCACATCCTCGGATGCCTTACATTCAGCAGCACATGATTAATCAACATCAGCATCGCCTCAAACACATAAAAAAAACTCTCATATCTGATCGCCGGGCTCAAACTCTTGGGATCAAACCCCGGCTTCCAGTAATCATGCTCAGCGATGGACCAGTACTCCACCACCCGGAAGATTGTCCTTGCAAAGAGCAACGCGGTGGAGATGTAGAGCGTGTAGAGCGGGTTGTAGAGTTTGGCGTTGCGCATCCCTGACTTATAACAGCGGCGGTGGAAGATGGCTGCTAGGAGAATGAAGAGGGTGATGACGAAGACTTGGATGAGGAGGGATGCTTTGAGGAGGGCGCGGCCGATGTCTTGGCGCCAGGGGGCGAGGGATTGGTTTGCTGTTAGGGAGACGCCGTTGCCGTTGAGGGCTTCGATGACGGCGGAGATGAAGGCGAAGGTGGTGATTACCTGGCCGGGGTGGATGGGGGAGTGGTAGGGGGCATAGTAGAGGATTCTGTCGAGTATGTTGTAGTTTGCGAGCTCCAGGAGGGGTCTGAAGGGGGTGGTGGTGCAGGTTAGCGGAATGTGTAGATTTGGGGGAGGGGGCGAGGAGAGAGGATGGGGTGTCAACAACGTACGGTGCGCCGTAGATGAGGCAAACACTGACTATGTACTTGACGAGGTTAGTGTAGCCAAAGGCTCCCCAGGCGCGGACGACGAAGCCCCCGGCGAATAGGACGGCGCAGAAGACGTAAAGGCCAGTTAGGCGCCAGCTCTTGTAGTGGCTGGTGTTCACGATCAGTATTGTTAAGTGATGACAGGTATAGTTGAATCCTGTTCGTACATGCACTGGTAGATGTGGTAAAAGCCAGAGAAAGCAAAAGCTATGGCGAAGAAGATGGCAGCTCCCTTGTTGGGGGCGTAAAAGTACACACTGCCAGGGACTATTGCCTTGGTTGTAAGTAAGCACGGACAAACTCCATCCAGAGAAAACATACCGTATTCTCCTGACTCCATCGTGGTTTCGATCTTGTGGTGCTCAGTGGTGGTTGAGTATGACCAAATCGTTACTCCTCATCACATGCCGCAGTGGGCGTCATGAGCGAGATATATACATTTCCATATTCATCCTATTTCAGCCGCAACAACACCCTCATCATATCTCGCGATTTTCCTATCCCCAAAGACGTGCGTCCACATGCAGCAAAGGTGGTAAGCCACACACGTCCAGTGCCTCACTCTTCCAACAACCAATCGCATCGCCCCCCCCTGAATACGATGCACAGAAGCACAGACCAATCCATCTCTTGGACGCCTGACTGACGGCACATGGAGAAACTGATAATCTGATTTCATCTCCCATCAGTCCAGCCTTACCCACCAATCTGGTAGTCGGCACGATAAGACAGAGCCTTGCCGAAAGACTGACGTCGGCACTGCCCTGTCTCTCGCCCACGGTCTGTCCGCACTCGTACCTCCTCCAACAGCATGCTTTCCAGTCATGTTCCAGAGAGCCTTATTCTCCCATCATCTGATCAAAACCCTTTTTTGAAAGAGAGAAACACAGTTGACTACCTTGACGTGAAGCACCTTTTCTCGATAGACACATAACGACAATAAAGAGAGAGTAAAGTCCAATAGCAGCCAAACACATCCCAACTTCCAACCCTCCCCCTCCCCCTTTCCCCCTCCCAAGGATCCCCCAACCACCCCCTCCACAACTCCTCCAACAGAATCCCCAAAGGCCTATACACCCCCCTACACCTCCTCTCCACCTCACCCATTCCAACCTTCCCCTCCCACCCCCTCCACACCGCCATCCGCTCCCTCGCAAACCTCACTCCCTAAATCTGCCAGCCCCCCGTCAGGTACCACCCCAAGAGCACCAGGTCGAGAACTGTCCCTCCTGTAATACCTTGCAACAAAATCCGCCCGTGCAGCTTCATAAGACTGACCGTGTCTTTGTCGAAATCCATGGGGAGGAGAAGGCGTAGACCACAGAATATGAGCGATATGTTGAACCAGAAGACGGGCGCGATGAGGATTTTGAGGAGGATCTGTCGCTGGGGGGTGCGAGGGGAGGGTGGGGGCGGGCCGGGGATTTTGTAGGGTATGAGGAGGACTTTGGTCACGGCTTTCCATCGTTGTCGTAGTGTTGATTCGGGGGGCGGCGGTGGTGGTGATGATGGGGTATTTGGTTGGGGGAGGTCACTGGTTGTGTCACCCGGGGCCTTTGTGTCGAGTTTTTCCATTACTACTCGAAGCAAGAGATGAGAACTGTCTTTTGTTGTTTGAGGGGTGTGTGTGATGCCGCTGTTGATTGTGGCAGTATCATGATCCGAGGTGAGGTCGAGATAGGTTGTCACCATCGAGTTCTTATCTGTGCTCTGAACTCGGATCGGCTTTTCAGAGGCTCGCTCCTTGTTTACGATCGCTTTCTCAAGGGCCAAGGTCGTCTCAGCAATTTGAAACGCCTTTAAACCTCGGAGAGATTGTCGGGAATTCGATTGAGTAGTGAAAAAAGCTTTCAGCCCACCTGGCAAAATGTGTCAAAGCTTGCAAAGACGCCAGCTGTGAACTCAAAATTTTTGGAAAAGCGAACTTTAAATTCCCTCTTTCTCTATCCGTGCATAACCAAAAGTGCCATGATTTTTTGCCCAAGTTTGAGGTTAGCACCTATCCCCAAATCTGTCTGGCTGCTACCTGATGGTCCGAATATGGTTTCAATTTTCTTTAACATCTTCCAGAGTGTGTAGTGACTTTCTTTAGGTTATCTTGAACGATCACGGAGTTCAACATTTACGCGGTCATATCTTCTGCCTGGAGAAATGTGGCCAACCCAGGATTTGGTGGTCCCAAGCCATGCTTCAATTACTGCTCAGGGGTGCTTTCCGCAGACAGGAGGGCAACACATGCAATGGGACTTACCCTCGGGACCAAAGACCACCCGGTGTCCTGCTCTGTTCTTTCCTCACGGATTTTCAGATTTGTGACTTCCATTCCCCATCTCTTCCCACCAACGGACAATTCGGAGAACTACCAGCGAAGTTCGACGTACTGGGGAAGGAACTACGCCTGCAAGCGGGGACCAAAATGACCTCAGTAATAGGAAACAGCAAGAACGAGCATGTTTCCAGAGCGGCTTCAAAACCCAAGTCTCCGGCCTTGTCACATTTTCTCTTCTCTTTTCTCTCTTTGCCAACTACCGAAAGCAAGAATGCCATCCTTCTCTTCCCCTTCTTCTGGAACACGTGGGCAGCGTGTTTGCTACGCCCTTCTTGTGTTCCTCCTTTCCAGCAGTATCATTACCTTGCCCTTTAGGGGGGTCTATCGTTGTGTGGCTCTATGAACGTCTGGCTCGGCGGAGGACCCAGCCCACTGGCTCATCGTGTGGGGTGCGGCCACCTTGGTCCTCCCCTCCCTCGGTGTGGCTTTGGAATTGGTGACACTGATGCCTCATGACCCACATATCCAGACTTCGATGTCGCCTGGTACTTTCGCGGAAGGGTGGTGTCTGAAGCATTACACGGCTGCAGCAAACTCCATCCTGGCCTCACCGTCACGGATGTTGCAGAGCTCTCCTTAAGTGGAACTTTCTACGACTCCTAAACGACGTGGCTGCCCACCACTAGTTGCGGGCTCGGGACACTTACCTGGACTCGGCTCGCTGGATTGGGGTGGGTAGTCGGTCGGCTAGACAGGGTGGGTGGGCGAACAGCTTTTTTTGGTATCAAATCGTTGTCGAATCATCAGCTACAAGGTACGTGCATTTGTCCCTTGCTGGCTAACATCACAAGGTCTTCGATTACGGGATAGTTCTCTCGAGTGGAAGCCGTTGGGGCTTACTACAGGTATGTCTGACAGCCAGAATCATCTCGATGTGTCTTTATTAACGACTCTGGTATGAATAGTGAGACGACACGGCGATTCCCACAAGCAGACATTCCCCAGATGGGAGCGAGTTCAATGACGGGTATTTGGTGGTGGAATTTCGATGGGGCCAGTTGTCTGTGATGAGGTTCTGGAAAACCGGCTGTTTGATGGAGGGTGTTTTGATGGAGGGTGTTTTTGATGAAGGGTGTTCTGGTGGAGTCTATTCTTATGGGAAGTGTTCTGATGAAGGGTTGTGATGATGGCCGATGGGGGACTGTTCAATGGATGGCAAATTGATGAATAGGCCTGAGATAAAGGAGTACCTGATGGGTGGGTGCGCCGATGCTGTCTACCGGTTGAGTTGTCATACGGCTTTTCGATGGGTTACTCTGGCGAATATAGGGTGTCTGATGTCGATGGGAAACAAGAGATGAGATTGTGTTTTGAAGGTTGATTGGTGGGGGCGAAGTGAACAATTGAGCATGTTGACAGCGGCGTGAACGAAGAGTACACACAATAAATCACGATGAACAAACTGTTTCCTCGTCTGTGCTCTGCGATCTCTTACAAGGTCCTGGTTCACTTACCCAAAACCACCCCCTCACTCCCCCCCAACCTCAAATAAACCACCAACCCCAAAGGAACATACCCATCCTCCCCCTTCCCCCTTGAACAGCTCACCTAATCCCCCTCAAGCTCCAAAGTTACCACCCACTCAAAAAACCAAACCCCAACCCCCCCCCAACATCATACATCGACCCACCCCAAAAACAACCACCGTACACCAGGCAACCACACCCCCTTCTCCCACCATTATCCCATATCCTCAAACTCCCTTTCCAGAAACAATGACAACCTCCCTCCCCTCAAAATGACCGGCAGCAGCAAATCCCGGATCTCACAAAGATAGGTTAAACAACAACCCACCCAGAGAAAAGCAGCCCACAAGAAAAAAACCAGAAGACGGGAGTGAAGATGGGAGGCAGATGGGCCAGGGGGTATTAAAGGGAGTAGGTGGTGTCGATGGTGTTGATGGTGCGGACACATTTGACAACACTGAGTCGAGCTGGGGGTTCACATTTCCAGGTGCGGTTTGACCATCGAGATGGTCTCTGTTTGGGTCGGTGCGGCTCATTTTTTGGTCAGGTTTTTGTAAACGAGGCGTTGGTCGAGTGCTCAAAGTCGATCATCAAAGTTCATCCTACAACTGGCCCATAAATCCTGTGGGGGAACAAAATCAAGGCTTCAGACCTTTTTCCAAATTGCTGAGCCCCGATCTTCATCTGCTATCATCGTCATGCTAGTAGGTACTTCCGCCTAGGTGTCCCAAACCACTGACAGACAACAAGCATCGGATTCATCTGAACAAACACCAGTCACCAAGTTCTATTCTCCCCCAACCCCTATAAATACCAACATCACCCATTTCAATTTCCCACAAAAACGCCGTGCTATGGTTTACCTCATTTATTACAATCCCAGAAAATAAAAAAATGTGACAAAAACCCCCAAGATAAAATACCAATTTCTTTTGTCAAGCGCTTCCTCCCAAACCCAGTCCTACATCCACCAGTCCACCCACCATTCATATTCACCCCCCCCCTACACGCCTCCCATCAATACCCCAACTTCTTCTGTCCCTTCCTATCACCCTTCTCATCTCTCCCCATCGTCGAAAAAGCGCAAAACTTATCCTTGATGGCCACAACCTCGTACGTACCCTCCTGGCTCGCCCGGATGACCTTGCTGTGCTCGTGGCTAATATCGTGCCTCGTCTCCAACACAACACTCTTCTGCCCCTTCTTCGCGTTCGTGCTACGAGTATACGTAAACTCAAACGGAGGCGTGCCCCAGAACTCGAACAGAATCTCCACCTCTCCACCTTCGTGGATATCAACGCGAGCGTTCTTGCCCCTGCTGATCTTGACGGCCGGCATGGGGTGGATCGTCTTGGCCACATTGACAGGCGCCTTGCACTCGGACGACTTGTCTGAAATGGTCGTGATGACAAACTCACCAGGCGACTCGGCCACGCGACGGAAGTTAGTCGTGGTTGACTTGGCTTTGCGCTCGACGCCGTCAAAGGTATACCAGACGTCGAATGGTGGGCTGCCTGACAAGGTGTATGAGATACGCTCACCCACGCAGTAGTCGGTGCGTGTCTCGAGCGGGTAGATGGTGGGCGCCTCAAAGAGCTGCACCTGTATCGAAGGACCGCCAATGTTGGCTGTGGCCGAGTGGCAGCCGCTGCCATCCTTGACATCGCGGATGCGGATGTTCTGGGTACCAAGGCGAAGCTGATGCCGAGGGATCTGGATTTCGTACGTGTTCGAGTTGATGACGGGGGTCCGGTAAATCTCGGGGAGGGCGGCGCTTTGGTGCTTGATCTCGACCTCCAGAGAAAATGGAGGCACACCTGAGAGGACGACAGGGATTCCTTCTTCCGCACCCTGCTCGGACTTGCAATACTTGAAGGTTTGTCCAGGTTTGGCAAATGCCGCCGTGGGCTTGCTGTTCACCTTCTGCTCTACGAGCACGGGCTTGAAGTTTCGATCGCTGTTGTACAGGTGGTCTTCCAACGCCGTGAACTTGTACGTGTATGTGCCGGCCTTGGATGTGTCGGCTTGGATTGATTCCTTTCTCAAGGCGACATCAAACTTCTTCTTGGCAGTAGACGCTGATCCTTGAGGGGGCTTGTGGCGAATCTCGTACTCAATCGAGAATGGGGGAGTTCCTATGACAAGTTAACAGTTGATCGAATTACCACAGTGATGGAGTATCGACTTACCCTTCATGCCCACCTCGAAACCAGACACATCACCTTCGCAGACATTATCCAGGCGGTATCCAGTCTCCGTTCGCTGAACGCCGTGAGAGAGCAGCACAGACATGTCGGGGCGAGAGAACCAGTCGACCTCAAATGTGGAGGTCTTGGGGTCAATAACACCATGGCATTGGTTGTCCCAAACATCCACAAGCTGGTAGGTACCACGTTCCCGGACCGAAAGATAACCATTGTCGTTTCTGACAGTCCTCTCTTGGCGCGTAGCCGCGTCGTCGTTGAGCTTGATGTACGAGACCTTCCAGGGTCCCTCACCAGTGAGCCTCAAAGGCAGGCTAAGGGGCGAGCCCTCGACGCCCGTGATCTTGCGCTTGTGCTCAATCTGGCCAAACGCAGCCCTTGGGCTTTGGCGACGTACCGAGATCTTCAGCTCTTGCTTCAAAAAGTTGCGGCAGCCTCTCTTGTCCTGCACGCTGCTCAATGCCAGAGTGTACTCGCCACCCTGGGTCAAAGGCGGCGTCGAGATTTGGTACTCATTCCCTTCAATGTTGGTAGCCTTGTGGGCCTTTCTCTTTCCATCGTGGATGATTTCCCATTCCAAAGTGAAGGGTGCGTCTCCCAGGAGCATGACGTCCGCCGTCACGTGGTCTCCCAAGCAAGCCTTTTTACCAATGGTCTGCTGGAGAATAGCGCTCGCCTGCGGCTTGACATCCTGCTCCAGGGTGAATTCTGGGCCCGAAAGTTTGACTCCCTTGTAGACATCGTCACTGATATGAGTGAAGATGTACTTGTGGTGCCCGGAAACGCTGGGGATCAACTCCATCTGGTGGCGCAGGCCAGGGATCTTAACCGGGTCCGCGTGTCTCGTTTTTCCGTTTTCAATGATATCGTATCGAAGGATGAACGGTGGGGTGCCAATCAAGTGAAGGTCCACCTGGAGACCGATCGAGTTGCCAGCACATGTGTCTGGAATTTCTTCTGAACGCAGTGAGAGTTTTGGTTCGAGAGGGTTCAAAAGCAAGCAGGAGGATGGCTCCCGCACTTCACCCTCACATCCACCGGAAGATACAGACTTGAGAGTGTAAAGACCGGGAGCAGAGATCCTTGGTTTGTCCCTGGCGTTTTTAGCATTGAAGGTGCCAACCGAAACCACATCTCCGTGATCTCCGGTATCTGTAAGGGTGTCTATGGGCGAGAAAAGCCAGCTCAGACTGTGCGCTGTCGAATCAGGCGTACCGCCAATCCCAAACTTGACCGGCAGCTCCTTGGAGTCACCCCTGGCAGCCCTCAACGGGTTCCTCAGATCACATCCATCAAGTTTAAGGATTGGGCGTTCTTTGACGAGGAAGTCCTGGACCAGTTCCTTGGGCTTGGCTTTGCCCTCTGGATCTTCCGAAGGGGAAATGTACTTAACAACGTTCCCAAATCCGTCCTGGACCTCGTCAACAGAGTACTGCCACTTTCCGCTGGCGTACATGGACTCGTTGACACTGACAGGAACGCGCTGGGGTCTGGCCCAGGAGATGTCTTCATCGTCATCCTGCACCAGACTCGTGGGCCGTATGGCGCCGAGAGGACTCGTGAATCCCTCGGGCTGTAAGCTCTGAAAGTGAAAGCTGACATCCTTGCCATTGATGGCACGGCTGTAAGTGATCTTGAGGGGCGGAGTACCTTCCACCTGAAGAGTCAGATCCGAGAGATCAGCGAGACACCTTCCGGGGGTTGTCGTGGGCCCAACCCAAGCCTTTGGGCAAGGCACAACAAAGGTTGGGGGACCAGGACGCTGCACCTCCAACTTGTACTCGTCCAGTACTTTTCCGAGTTGGTAGGCGCCAGGCTTCTTGGCAGGATATTCAAAGTGGACCACAGACTGCATATCATCAAGGTCGCTATTCTTCTTGGCCTTTCGTTCGATATCCCTAAGATGCACTCTGCCGAGCTTGATGGACTCTTGATGACCCGTTTCGAGATCGGTGCGAAGCAGCTCGACTTCGACCGGAATGGTAGCGTTGAAAAACATGGGGATGAGCGCGGTCTTCTGGTCACTGCTCAAGCAGAGCGGGTGTCGTTCGGGGTTGAGCACCGCTGAGCCCTCGGGTAGAATGTTGATGATTTGCTTGCCCATGATGAGCGAATGGTTGTGAGTAATGCTGGAAAGCTTGACGTTGTGCTCAGAAATAGCCAGTTCGCGATCATAAAACATCTTGACAATTCCGATGATCCATCCCTGCCAACCAAACTGTTCAAGACCCAAAGTCAGTACCAAAACACCTCCCTGGAGAACGGACACAACATACCCCAAGGTTGAACATCAAGGACCAGTCAATGAAAGCGTGAATAAAGAAGGCCGATATAACGAAGGGCTGCGATAGTTCCAGCCATGGTATCCTAAGCTCTGGCAGGCCGAACAAGAAGGCGCAATCTATGGCAACCCATTTGAGAAACAGCCACAAGGACTCGGTGTCCTCCTCCACCACGCCGGCCCAGTCGTAGAGCTTCCATGCCAAGAGCGCAGCATAGACGGCAACCGCGTACAGACGCTGTGTCGGGGCATCGAGGATGTTTAATGGAATGACGGGAGGGTTGGCAGTGGGGGGTGCGCCGCCTGCTTGGGGAGCCACGGGCAGCGGATTGGGGTTTGCCGGTGGTCGTCGGGGCTGGTGTTGGAGGGTTGGCGGAAGATTGTTGTTGAAGGGAGTTGGCCGGGCACGCCCTACTCGGGGTGCCACGGGGGTCTGAGGAAAGGCACCGACGCCGGTCATGGCATGCCGGGTTGGGTGGTGATGCTAATAACTCGATGCTCGGTTTGTTGTGCTTGGGTGATGAGGGATGGACGATGGGTGGAAGCGCAACAACGATAGTACTTTTGTAATGGCGACAGTATCTGGCGACAGGCGTGTGTTTTGTGACGGCCGCTCGTTCGAGAAAGATTCGGCTGGCTGTTCGTCGTGGAGGTGATGCAGGCAGCGCAGTGCGAATAGAAAGCTGCCAAAAATTCCTGTTGCTTTTGTTAGCGGCACGTCAAGACGCGGTCTCCAGTTTCCATCTGGGCCGCGCTGGCAGGGTCCAACGACAGCCGATGCTGATTGGTTTAAGCTCAAGCTAAGGTCTCCGCTCTTGACTTTCATCACAACTTCCAGAGCTTGATATTTCTCAACTCCATACCCTGCCCTGGTTGATCTAGGAACCCAACAAGATGCTCTGCAGACCAATATGACTGTGAGCCTGAAATTAATCCTCATCGGCAACTTCCACAGCCTGCTCAAGGTATATTTCTTCTCCTCATGAAACGGACGGTAGTCCATCCGTCCACCTCCTACCACCAACCGTCTGTTTGAATATCCAAGATACTCAGAGACACCCACCTCATGCACCGGATTAAGACATATTTTGATTGTTATTTTTGATGAGTGTATTGTCAAGACCAAGCGTCCAAGGTAATGGATAATTTGGATGGGTAGCAAAGCGCAACGGGCCGTCACCAGCACCTGCCAAACATCCAAAGTTCAGCCACGGCATCTCATGGCTCTGGTAACTTCCCAGAAAACTGACCTACTCGTGCCTCCTATTCCAGGCAGGCCAAGGCACCAACTCCATACTGCTGTCAGTCAGCCGGCTTGCGCCAACTATCATCAACCTCTTCCTTCGTTTCAGCAGCGTTGATCGGTATTCTTTCTCTCTTTCCCAAACGCAACACGGCATATCAATCCAGCATGGGTCCGAGAAAACCACCGAACAAGCATCCATTTTATGCACCAGAGGACTCCTCCTCTCTAAAACACGTCACCAACGCAGAGGATATTAAGGATTTCGCTCCTCGTCGCTCGGGTCGCGCGACTAAGAAGCCCAGCTATCCTGGTGATACCGAACAAGAGCAGGCGCCTGCGAAGACTAGAAAGCGGAAGGCAAATAACCCAGCACTTGATGAGCCGGAGCCTGAGGCAGAGCAGGATGAGGGGCAGCAATCTGGGCCCGACTCTGATCCTGACAGTGAACCTGAGCCCGAACTGCCCGAGCACGTGATGAAAGACATCATCGCGGCATCGCTCGAACCATGGAAAGAAAACGAATTGGAAGAGTGGGATGGTTGGGCAGAGGTGGTGTCGGATCCCAAGCTCTTCACCGACATCTTAAGAAAGCTGGGTGTTGAGGACGCAGAGATAAGAGAACCGCTGGACCTCGAGACGCTCGCTGCCACTTTTGAGTATGATTCTCAACTCCTGCGGATGGTTCACCTTGCTAACAGCCCCTCCAACAGGTCTCCGGTTTATGGGTTGGTATTCCTTCAAAGTTACAGAAGTATGCGGCAGGTTTGGCTCCCGCGTCAGCCCGACGACAAATCAGATCTGTGGTTCTCCAGGCAGACGGCTACGAATGCGTGCGGGACCATTGCCCTCCTGAACATTGTCATGAATGCCAAAGATCTTGCTCTCGGGGGAAAGCTGAGCGAGTTCAAGGAGCAGTCCAAGGACTTGAGCCCCCCGTTCCGAGGCAACAAGGTCGCCACCAGCACCTTTATACGAGCTGCCCACAATATGCACAACAGCCGCCTTGACCTTCTAAATGCTGTTCTGGAGCTTGAACAAGACGCCATGCGGAACAAGCGGGCCCGGGCGGCCAAGAGGGCAAGGGGAAAGGCAGCATCTGCTAATAGAAGACGCAGTAGTGGTGCTTCTAGTGCAGCCTATCATTTTGTTGCTTTTGTGCCCATCGGTAACGGCATCTGGCTTTTTGATGGCTTGGACACGGAACCGGGATACATCTGCGACATTGAGAATCCCGACAACTGGTTAATAGACATTCAGTCGACTCTGGAAGAGTACATGAGAGGGCGGGAAACCGAGTGCAACCTCATGGCCCTCTGCGGGAACACCCTAACCGACAGCGACAATAGGGCTGCCAGCCGCCAAAACGATTTCGGACTGGCCATTCACGAGTGGATAAAAAGGTTGAGCGAGTCTGGTGCCCTTGACGAGCTCGTCGAGAATTAGTTGATCTTGCAGGAAGCGGAGAGATACCCGGAAAATGTGGAATATGAGGATGGGGAGTATGAAGATGACGAGTGCTGTGAATTCGAAGACGGCTATCGTTGGGATGATGATGATGATAGTGGAGAAAACAATACAAGCAAGAAGAGGGCCAGGTCGCCGAGACTTGACGACGAAGAAATACGACGGAAAAGGCGGAGATGGTTGGCCGACTTGACCGGAGACTTGAGGCCGCTTCTGTATCAACTTTGGCAACACCTCAATATGGATACGACGTTCGTTGCCCTGGATCAGTTCAGGCCAGGGACGCAGGGAGAGATTGAGCTTCCATCTTTCCTTCTCAAGAATCCGACTGTGACGGATTGGTTTGATGTTTTGCAGAACAAGAAAAAGAATAAGAAAAAAAAGTAACTGTCTTGATAGCGAGAATTTATATAGACATAAATAATGCAAATGAAAAAAAAAAGGGGGGGGGGAAAGTCCACGAGGTGTGTGCCAGCAGAATGTGAATAGTTTCCATGACGTATTATGCAACACACTTAGCCCAGCAGAAAAGTGACGGCATCCCGTCCTGGGCGCATAAATCCAGACCTTCTGGCAGATGCTAGACCGTATGTGGCAGGCGGTCAAAGCGCACCGTTCACGGTTCAGACCATTCGGGCGGAAAGTCCCCACTGTCTGTGTCAAAACCAACTCCCGCTCAAGCGTCCGCCTGCGCCGTTCCTGCTTGTTGCTTGTGAGAGAGAGCCAACAAAACAACATACCTCCGACCTGCCGACCCTGACGCAATTCCCTTGATCCAGTACATACATTGCGCTGCGCAATCCATCGTGGCCTTGTTTGTATTGCGCTTTTGTTTGGAGCAGCAGCACACCTTCATCACAGACATACTACATACCAACCTCTCTCTTTTTACGATACCTACCCTGCTCTCCTCCCACAGAACCAAAGCCGGCAGCGCATACATTCGAACCAACACCATCATGTCAAAGAGAACAAGCGTCGCGGCCTCCGGGTCTGCCGCCTCCTGTAGCAACGATGCCAACGTCTCCAAGTCGCCAGCGCGTATGTTCATTCTCCCCCTCCCCCGCTATTTTCTGAGCTTTTCTGTCCCAAACTACCACCCAGTGAAACTAACGCCCCACCCACCAACAGTAAAAGACAACAAGCAAGACCTCCTCCTCTCGTCCGATGTAGGCCACTTCTCCCTCGTTCGCGCCCTCCACCTGGCCGACCTCATCACCGAGCTCAACGGCCTCTGCGGCATCCTCTCCGTCTTTTCCTCTCTGCGGTACTGCATCGCCACGGGCCCCCTCGCCTCGGCGCTGAACACGGAAGCCCACTCGACGCTCTACTGGGCGCTGGGGTTCCTGCCTCTGGGCTTGTTCTTTGACTTTTTCGACGGTAAAGTTGCGCGGTGGAGGAAAAAGAGCAGCATGATGGGGCAGGAGCTGGATTCGCTTGCCGATCTTGTATGTCTTCCCCCCATCTCCCAGCAGCCCACCTTTTTCTTTTACTGACAAGCTTTGTGTCTTGCAAGATCTCGTTCGGCGTAGCCCCAGCCTCAGCCGCCTTCGCCATGGGCCTCCGCACACCAGTCGACCACCTCCTCCTCGGCTTCTTTGTCTTGTGCGGCCTGACGAGACTGGCCCGATTCAACGTCACTGCCGCCGCCATCCCCAAGGACGCCACAGGAAAGGCAAAGTACTTTGAGGGAACCCCCATCCCTACAACGTTGGCTACCGACGCGGTGATGGCGTATTGGATCTCTAAAGGCTGGATTCACGAGGCGTTGCCTCTGGGCACTTTGTTCACGGGCACCCTCCTAGAGTTTCACCCGGTGGCGCTCATGTTTGCTATTCATGGGTGTTTGATGTGCAGCAAGACGATTCATATCCCTAAGCCTTAGGTTTTGTATGGAAAAGGGTTTTTTGAGGGGCAAAATAGGAACTGGGATTATTAGTTGGGGAAAGAAAAATGATAAAAAAGGGGTGGTTTTTGTTAAAAGATACCTGACGACACACGCAACACACACGGGACTCATGAGGCTATGCATGATTTCACACTCAACTTTTTATGTAACAAACCTCTCAGTCCTCTTTTTCTTTTTTTTTTCTCATGATGGAGGGAGAGAGACTGGGGAACAAAATGGGAAGGGGGAAAAAGGATACCAATTCAACATGATGAAGTAGTACGATTAGCTTTTGTTTTTTGGCTTTTTGTTGCGGCTTTTGCGTTGTTTGGTTGGGTTGTCTTGTAGAGTGCCTTGCTTTGGCTTTTGAATGATACCTTTTTTTTCATTTTTGGACAGCTCTCTTTAGTCCGTTGTCGAGCCGACCAACTTCCAGGCAGTATTGCGAGCTACCCCTGAATTCTTAGTAAACATGCTTGGCTTGCATGACAACCAATATCTCGAGTTGGTTTGTTTGTCGAAAGGGTTATTTCACCTCGTATTTCTGCTACAAACACCACACCACCACCACCACCAACACCAGTGCTCCCCCAAACCCCTGCTTTAAGCAATACCAAAAAACCACTGAAAGCTACAGATTCATGGTATACCGGCAGACAAGAAACAGGTTCGATGGAATAACTTCTACTTTTTCTACCCTCATTTTATCATTTCATTCATTCATCTAAGCCTTGACCTCCTCCTCCTTCTTCGCGTCGGCCACATGAGGGAAGGGGTTGTACATGCCCCTGTCAGACTTGAGCTGCCTGAGCTTCTGGATGGCCTCGTCCAAGTCAAAAGGCACATCTCTCGCCTGGGTGGAGGTGTCGTCGCGATAGCGGATGTTGACCTTGCGGTTGCGCATCTCGTCGTCGCCGACCACGAAGACGAAGTTGTCTAAAAGACCATGTTAGTTTCTCTTCCAGAATAAATGCGCTTGGATTGTTGTAACTTACATTGGGCGAGCTGGCCGTTGCGAATCTTCTTCTGGAGGGTGTTGCCGGAGCTGTCGACATCTTGGAATCACACAGTTAGAATTGATGTCGAAAATAGGGGTGTGAAGGAACAACATACCGGCATAAAACTTCTCCTTCTTCAGCAGGGCAGCGACCTCCTTAGCGTAATCCAAGAAGCCCATGCCAACGGGGATAACGATAACCTGGCGAGGCGACATCCAGAATGGCCACTTGCCGGCAAAGTGCTCAGCCAAAATGGCAGTGAAGCGCTCGATACTGCCAGCCATGGCACGGTGGATCATGACAGGGCGGGCACAGCCAGGAGAAAGAGCCTTCTTGATGAGAAGAGGCTTCTTCTTCTCCTTGCCGTCCTTGTCCTTCTCAGCCTCGGCCTCAGGAGCAGGAGGAGCAGGCTCCTCAACAGCAGCCTTGGTCTCACCCTTTTGCACAGCCTCGCCAGTCTGGTACTCGAGGGAGAAGTTCTGGGGCTGCTGGAAGTCAAGCTGGATGGTGGCGCACTGCCACGGTCTGTTGAGGCAGTCCAGCACAGCGATATCTATCTTGGGGCCGTAGAAGGCACCATCACCAGGGTTGAGCTCCCAAGAGACACCACCATCCTTGTCAGAGGCAGCAAACTCGTCAAGAGCCTCCTTAAGACGAGACTCGGCGCGGTCCCATGTCTCGATCTCACCAAGGAACTTTTCTGGGCGAGTAGAAAGCTTGAGCTTGAATGTGAGGCCGAGGATACCGTAGAACTTGCGCATGAAGTCGAAGAGATCGGCAACTTCCTCCTTGATCTGGTCCTCACGGCAGAAGATGTGGGCATCATCCTGCTGGAATCTTCTCACTCTGGTGAGACCGCTGAGCGCTCCGCTGGCTTCGTTACGGTGGAGGACACCGAAATCGGCAAGGCGGAGGGGAAGTTCCTTGTGACTGCGCTCTCTGTGACGGAACATCATGGCGTGGGCCGGGCAGTTCATGGGCTTGAGACCGAACTGCTCCTTGTCCACGTCAAGAAGGAACATGTCCTCCTTGTAATGCGCCAAGTGGCCAGATTGCTCCCAAAGAGACACGTTAAACATATTGGGTGTCATGACCTCGTCGTAGCCACGGGCCCAGTACTCCTCCTTGATGTAATCCATAATCGCATTATGGATGCGCATACCGTGGGGCAGCCACATGGCCGAACCGGGCGAGCACTCCTCAAAATAGAACAACTCTTGCTGCTTGCCAATCAAGCGGTGGTCACGCTTAGCGGCCTCCTCCAAAAACTTCTTATGGGCAGCCATTTGCTTCCTGTCGGGGAAAGATACACCGTAGATTCTCTGAAGGGAGTCGTTGTTCGCATCACCGAGGAAGTAAGAAGACGAGTTCTTCATGATGGCAAAAGCCTCGATTCTGCCAGTGTCGGGGACGTGGGGGCCTCTGCACAAATCGATCAAGGGGCCGTTCCTGTAAACTGTGGTCTTGGTGCCATCCTCAATCTTGTCCTTGATGATGTGCTGCTTGTACTTGTTGTAGGCAAACATCTTGAGCAGGTCCTCCTTGCTCATCTCGAGTCTCTGGAAAGGCTGCTTCTCCTTGACCACCTTGCTGACAATGCTCTCAAGTGGCGCCCAGTCTGTGGACTGAACAGCGGCACCATCCGGCAGAGCCATTTCGTAGTAGAAACCATTGTCCACTGGGGGCCCAATGCACAGTGAGCAACCGAACCTCCGCTCGCAGGCCTCGCCAAGAATATGTGCGCTGGAATGCCAGAAGACAAACTTGCCCTGGTCGTCGTTGAAGTCCAGAAGCTCAAGCTTGCAGCTCTTCTCGAGGGGACGCTCGAGATCCCACAATGTCTCGCCATCGATTCTCGCAACAACAGTGCGCTTGAAGAGGCTGTTGGAGATGCCCTTGGCAATTTCGGCGGGGGTGGTCTCGTACGATTTGCCGACCTTGATGGTGCCATCTGGCATTGTGATTGTGATGTCCTCGCGAGGTCTACTGGCGATTTCCTCCTGCTGTTCCTTGTACAGGCGGTCGAACAGGTCGATACGCTCCTGGATGAAGGATGGAGGGGGGTTCATCTCGAGTGGGCCGGCGCTAGCATCGGCGGCAGGGGCGGCCTTCTTCTCCTTCTTAGCCCTCTTCTTCTCATCGCCGTCGATTGTGGCCTTCTTGAGGGCTTCGGTGACCTTTTCGACCTTCTCCATGGTGACGATTCTCCGGGACTGTCGATGTGGACGGGGTGTATTTGGTGTTGCCTGTAGGTGGCTTTGGAAAGGGATTCGGTCGAGGGCGATGGTAGTGGCCTAAATGGGAATATTTTGCGTCCCCTGAAACCGAAATAAGGGACCTGTCAGCCAATCCGTGAGTCACGGTCCGGGAGCAACTTCAGATGAGAACAAGGGACGGGGAAGCAGAACGGCGTGGTGGTGGGCGGTGGTGGAGGGGCTCCAGGAAATTTGACTGCTACCCCGCGGTCGATAGGGGATCCCGGCCAGGGATTGCCGGCTGGGACGTTTTTGGTGGGCGGGGCTCCATGTCTTGCAGCTGCGCAACAGACCCGAGGGGCCCAACAACATTGAGGAATGAGGAGCTCGGGCCACCCAACCGCTGCGCTATCGAGAAATTAATTACCACTGATAAGCATTTCTACATGAGGCCGGTCTGGCGATGACGCGCTTTGCGCCTGCGCAAGTCCCGAGAGCTAGCAAAGTAAGGTTTGCCAATGGCAAATGACTTCAAACTCTTCCAGAGCATCCCCGTCTTTGAGACTCCCGTGTATGAGCGGCCGCCACTGGTATAAAGCGCTCCCAGGTTGAACCATCGCGCGCCGCTGCTCCCTCTCGAGCTCCCTCCGACCATCCGAACCACATAAGAGAATTCCGCCAGATCGCCCTCGAAACTACACTGCGATGGCTCAACTCTCCGACTTCCCCGATGAGATCATCCGTCACATCCTTCACTTTGTGTCTGCTGAAGACAACCTCCGCAACTTCCAGCTAGCATCACGACGCCTACATAATATCGCGAACGAGCCCCTGCTGTGGCGAACTCATTGTCTGCGTTGTTTCCACTTTTGGGATGCGAGACACAACCTCGAGAAGAAGCTCAAAGCCAGAGCCTCTTCGGTTGGCTGGAAGGACTTGTGGCTGAAGAGGCGGAGAACAAACTTTCGGGTGGAACGATGGCTGGATGGTATCGTGAGGACCACCAGAGGTCAGGCCAGGAGGGTAGCAGCCATCTGTGAGCTTGGGCTAGATGTCAAGGACTACTTGCTGGATCAGCGCTACATTGACGACTCGGACGAGTATGTGTTGGCGAAGAAGTACTGGGCGCAAGCCACCTTGGACAGTCTTCATAGGGGACTAGCAGTGGAGGTATGGTTCAGTTACCAAGGGCGTCTCAACAGCAGGGAACATCTCGATGCTGCGCTGGGGGCTTTTGACATGTTTGTCTTGCACGACCAGGATCATGATCTTAACTACGTAAGTTGTTCCTATAGCTCTACTAGACTTATAGCTAATAGCTTCCACAGATCGCCCGGACGCTTGATCAGTACGCCATCCAATACATCACGGAGCATCCACATTCCAAAAGGTTCAACACGAGAGACAAAGCCATTAATCTGATGCGCTGGCTTCGACTCAAGAATTACATTGGCGCCGAGTTCCCCATCAGCGAGTATCGCAATCTGCAGTACTGCCTTATTGGACACGTCCTATCCGAAAGGGAGCACGCGTCGCTCCCCCTGGTTGCGGCTGCCATCTTCGTTTGCGTGGCCCAACGGTTGGGGATAAATGCCGCCTGTCTCAACTTCCCAGGTCATGCCTATGTCAGCGTCGAGCCGCCCGCCGGCGAAGACCTGGACGGCGAACTTGTGTGGAGCAACAAGCGACCGACAGCTTTGCACCGCATGTACATCGATCCCTTCACCTCTGATCACGAGGTGCCCATCGAATACCTTCGCGCCAAGTTAGTCGAACATGGCTGGGAAAGCGACGACGACTCTGCCAGTTTCCAGCCGTCGCCCGTGCCCATCATCGTCCAGCGAATGGCAAAAAACCTCAAGGCCTCATGGGCTGAGGTGTATACGCTTCCCGAAAACGACCCCAAGATCATCTCTACCGGCCGCCTCCGTACCGGTGTTCCTCTTCGCAACCTCAACACAGCCAAATACGCCGCCATGTGGGCTGACCTCATGTCCAAGGATCCAGCCACCTTTCGGTGGAGTGACTCCCTGTCCAGGCTCCTGGCAGAATGTTCACAACACTGGTCAGAAGATTTATGGATTCTCGAGAAGTATCTCTCGCCCGTGTACGAAGCGTACGACTCGTTCCTCAAACGCCAGCCTATGGCCATGGATGACCGCGTCGGGTGGCAGCACGTTCCGGATATCATCCGAATGATGAACAATCTCGACAACCGGGGGTCAACAGCGTGTCATAGAAGGTACACAGAGGACATTCAGCGGTCGGTGCACTACAAGATTGGACAGGTTTTTAGGCACAAGAGGTACGGGTATGTGGGCGTTATCAACGGGTGGAGAAGCAAGAATATGATGCTGCCGGATCCGCATACGGTCTCGCATGAGGATGCAAGAGTGGAAGGTGGAAGATTTGATATGTATTCCGAGATGGGGTATGGCCGGCGGCCGACTGACAAGATTTTTTATACTTGCGTGTAAGTAGCCCCCCGCGCAACGCCATGCTCCCGGTTTTTTTTGAGAGTGTGTGACTGATTTGTTGTAGGAGACCGGCGTATTGTCGCCTCAGAATTGCGCAGGAGAATGTGGAGATTATCACCGATCCGGCTGAAATTCCAGAGGAGCTTTTTATCGCGGCGGGTAGGTTCTTTAAAAGGTTTGATCGGGAGAGTTGTCGGTTTGTTTCCAACATTAAGGAGTACTACCCTGATGATTGAGGTCTGATTTGTGTTTGCTTTTTGCTTTCTTTCTTTTTAATATGTTGGGAAGGGCTCGGTAGACTGAGCAGGAATGGTTTTTTTTTTTTTTTTTTTTTTTTTTTTTTTTTTTTGGGGGGTTGGAAAAGGAAAAGGGTGGTGTATATCCAGGGAAACGGGAGCTGGTTAGGAAAGGATACGGGGGGTAGGAAAGGTATAGGATTGGGAAAAGTCACTCCGCTTCGTTATTTGTTCTGTTTTATTCTTTTTGATATCCTGTATTATTTTACGCGGAGATTGCTGTGGCATCGGGCATTGGTAGGTAGTTGTATATCCATTCCTGGTATCAGCGTTTGAAATAGAAAGTTAATTTGGTGGGAAACCACACTGGATGTGCGAATGAGGTGCAAGTCAAGATGCATGTCAAGGTGAGTGTTGTGACGTACAACACTTTGGATAGTAGTAGCCTGGTTGCCTCCCTCAAGTGTGTTTATTTCTTTTGGTCCAACTCATTGTAAAACCCCACATAGCCATATCGCAACGTTACCCTTTTACCCCTTGAGCACATCAGATATTCACACACCACCACTCACAAAGCCCCTTCTTCATCTGATTTCAGTATAGACAGAGGTGAACCAACCCCCTTGTTCAATCCCCATCTATATACCTAAAACAACCCAACTCCATCAAGCAATAGTCATTATTTCCTCCCCTTGCCCCTTCTTTTCCCAATCAAAATCATGTACGCTTGTATCATAGCCATATTCTTCATCCATCCAGCACTCCTGTATCCATGTATTCCCCCCATTCCCCAAACGAATTCCAACGATCATATGTATGTATGTGAATGGTATCAACTGTGAACGAGTGTACAAAAATCAAGAGAGCGTGTGATGCAACATAAAAATCTCCAAAAAGGTGGTATAAAACGGGGTATCTTTGGAAGCGACGTAAAGGAATTTCCGAAACCGAACTTCCTCCAACTTTTCTTTTCTTCCACACATGGTCATGGTCATTTTCCATCGTCGTGGTTGAGCCTTCTCCTTTATCTCCATGAGAAGATCAGCAGGCAGAGACCGTTTCACGCAAACGCCTTCCCAGTCAACCTACCCGCTGCCTCCCGTTTCTCCGCCCACCCCTTCAACGCCACCAGCAAAATCACCCACGCCATCATCAACGCAACGAAGCCCATGGTAACCGTGTACATGAACATCGGGTTGAGCTGATAGTGGATCATGCCGTCGACCGTGTCACTGGAACTAGCCATGAACATGAAACCGCCAGCGGTAAGACCAAAAGCCGTCAACAACTCCGTTGGTGGCCTCGAGGGGTAAATCGTCTTGGGCGCCTTGAGGTACATAACAACATAACTCAAGCCGCGGGAAAGCGACGCAGCAGTGATGAGATCGCCCCATTGCTTGTGGACCATGGTCGAGATCATGCTCTCTTGTGTGTGAGAGCTCATCATCAGGCCCGTGAGAATGATCACAAGAGCCGGTATTGGGTTGAGAGAAAAGGCGTATGTCTCTGGCTCGCGGAGTTGGTCCCTGTCTATGTGATCCTCCTGGGCGGTTTCGACAACATGAAAGTTCAAGAGATTGCGAATGCGTATCGACTCGATGAGCATACCGCAGAGGCCGCCGCCAATGAACAAGACCGTAATAGAGACGTGTTCCAAATCTTGAGAGGACCACTCACCACCCCAATTGCCGAGATGCTCGAGGAAGACGTTAGTCGATCCATAAAAGAAGATGAGGGCACTTTCGACGAATTCGGCAGAAGGACACCATTTCTGGCCCGCCTTTTTCGGACGGACATTCCAAGCCTAAATATGGTTAGAATAGGGGTAACAGATTTGAAAAAAGCAAGAGGTCTTACCCATCCAAGATCGCCAAAACTGCCAGCCCAACGAGCGAGCGTCCACCATCCCAACCAGATAAAAACACCCCCTTTGATCCAATGTGCCAAACCACTAAAGATCCCGTTGCCCTCCTATCATCATGGTTAGCATCTATTCTCTATCACCAGAAGACTTTCAAACTCACAAAGAATCGGGCGTAGGTGATAACCCCTGTGCAGAGTGCAATGAAGCTAAGGAGAAGAATCGTCCGATCAACAAAATTATAGGCAAACATGAGGATTTTCCAGAAGCGATCCGAGATCTTGCCAGCCACCTTTGCCATCATCGAGAGAGCCTTGCCAGTCTTTTTCAACGATGGCACGTTGTAATCGAGATCTTCGTCCTCAAAACCGTCGTCATGTTGGTACTCTTTGTGAGCGAGATGTGAAGGGATAGTGGGAGAGGTTGGAGGTGACGGGATAGAGTGACTGCGGAGAGTTTCCGAGCCGAGCTCTGTGCCCTGTCCGCTGTCATGGGAAAACCGACGGTAGGGACCAGGAAATCCTGATTCGTGGGCTTGAATGGCCTCAGTCGACACGGGGATGAAACCCTGGCGTTCCCCCACGTTGCCCAGCTGTCCCCTCTTCATCATGCCGGCCACGCGTGCCAAAATTCCAATGGCCACCTGGGATACGGCAGCGATGGTGACGATCCATCCGGTCTTGTGGTGGGCATTATTTGGGTAGAGATCCGGCGTGCTGGCGTTGTAGACGATGCCCAACAGCATGCCACCCGTGTTTAAAGCGAGGAAGCTGAACTGCACATAGAGGGTGTATCTTGAGCGAGCAAGGGATAGCATAACAGCTGCGGGCAGTACAAACATCCAACCCAGAACCATCAAGACAATATGTCCGTAGATAGCCGCTTTGTGGTCCGGATGGGCGAAATATGTCGGTGGGTATTGATCCTCTGGGAGAGGCTTGTCGGCTTCTGTCATCTCCATGCCGCCATGCCCCCCATGTGCGAGGGCTCCTCGGGCGAGGCTGAGGGTTACCCAGCCCGTAAGGGCTGGCATGAGGATACCAGGTGATCTCAAATGTGCCATCATCTGGACTCTCCTAGCTTATACATGACACGCTGTTTTCGAGGTCCCCAGGAAGTGATGCTGGCTAATGGATGCTGGTCAATGGTATGTGGTCGTTGAATATAATATTGTGTAGGCGGATGTTGTTGTAATAGCGAATACTGATTCAAGGGCTGAAGATGGGATAGAAGTGCCGTTATTGTCATAAAATTGGAATCAAGTTCGACCCAATGAATTCAGACCCAAGGTATCGGATCAGATGAAGGACAAAGACTGGTGTGGTTTGATCTGGGGAACAGACCGTTCTGCAACTAGAGGGTATGGGCAGGTTGTGGCCTGAGAGACCTTATAAAGGAAGCTCCAAACATTGCAAGCTTCATGTAGAGGTAGAAAGGACCCATCATAGCTCTTTCCCTGATCCGGTATACAAGGACATAGTGATTTGTAATTCCAACCTCTTTCTTGGGGCCAAGATGGGCAAGTGTTCTCCTCGATTCTACTCGTGCTCGGTCTTTGCAGCGAAGCGGCTTCCATATGTCACTTCCACGGCTTGTACTCATCAACTCCGGTACATCCGAGCCTTCTCGTGCCTTTCTGGGGCTGGACGTCGTGGAAGGTTGTCGATGAAGGGTCCACAATGACGCTGCACTGTGTGGGGAGTCATCTTCAACAGACGCCCCCGACCATGTCACCGCATCATGAACGCTATCCAATCAGGTGGCAGGCCCTCGTGTGATTCTTTGAGTCAGCCTTGGGGGAAGGGAGATGGTGTTAGTCTTGGGTGTCACAGCTGTGGCATGTGGTCGGTTCTGATACCTAACTTGGTGGCTTTTTACTTGGCTACAGATACGAAAGAGCGCAAATATTTCTTTTCATTCGTCCAGGGTTTGATGACGGTACAATATGTTGCCGATATCTCCCTAGCTCGTTGGTCGTGAGACCGGAGTTAATACTCAGCTTACAAGGCTGATGAATCAGTTTTCAAGCGGGGTCTTAACCGTTGGCGGTTCACCTCACCCAACCCACAGCTTACACCACAGTGTAAATTCTTTCACCAGACAGATATCATATAAGTTGCGCAACTTCTTTTCGTCCAGCGGAAAGTTGTATGAGGCTGTATTCAATGGAAAAGTTTACAGGCCACAGGTATTACCAAAGGCCATATAGGGACAAACCGGGACGCTCTTCACCCTCCATGAAGCCCTTGAACCCCTCCATCGCCAACCATCGGCTTACTCCACATTTGTCCATCCAGGATCTGCCCCACATGATGAGAAACAGAAACTGACAACGCCAACTCCCGCTCACGTTTTTTTTGCGCCCGATACCACCCTCGGGGCCGCTCTACCGAGTCTCGGCGCATAAAAGCCGTGACGGCCTCATCTAGATCGACGATCTGCTCAGGGAGACCACGATATCAGTTCGCGGGCTCGGACTCGAGACAAGAGCCCGACCAACTGTCCTTCCCTGGTGGCTGGCCTTTTGATACGCAAACAGAACAGAGGCTATCCCCCAGAAAGTTGCCCCTTTTCATGGGATGGGAAATGCAAGACCAGATCAGCAAAGAGAACTATCATATCGAGCTATCAATTCGGCTCATTTCTACCCAACAGCATGATTAGAAATCCGTCAAAACTCTGTGGTGGTGCTGTCTCGATCTTTTGCAGAATGCAGGGTTCCGGATGACTCGATGGGGAATATCCCGGCAGCGTCTTTCACTTCTTTCTTGCGCTATCCTTTATTGTCGACCTCGACTGCTATAAACTCCGATTCGTCCACCAAAAAAAACATTCACACCATTCCCGGCGTCGGCAGCCAGAGATACCGACAGAAGGATTTGTGCAGCTCTTAATACGATCTGAATACGCCGGACTATCGCAGAACCAACAGGGTCAAGCAACCACATGCGAACATCACTGTTTGTTGGTAGTCCTCATGTCAGCACTTGTCCAGCCACCGTACATGTTGGGCTACCAGGCAACTGTGGAGAAATGTGAGCGATAACTGACCCAAAAAATGACAAAAAACTGCAAATTTTGACCTCCTGATGATTTGATACTAACACTGAAGACCGCGGACTCCGAACTTCCCGAGTGCCGAATCGAGATCGCATTTATACAAACACAACCCAAGCAAACTTGGCGAGGTCCTCTTTTGTACCATGTAGATGTTCGTACTGTGTGATCATTCTAGCCTCTGCTGCTGAACATCTCTACATAGATGTCTTGGTATACCATCAAGATGTGCATGAAGAACATGAGAATTCTAGCGAGGCAAAACGCCAGGCGCTACCTAAGAGTATCTGATAGTCGTTGAGACGTTGGATCTTCAGCAAATCTCTAACAACAGTAACCCACTCACTGCTGTAATAATGATATCCTCCACAGTCTTCCCCCCCAGAAAGGAAACATGCTAGAACGCTACAAGGCTGAATCCAACACCACACTCTTTCCCAAGCGCCAAGCCATCACCTTCACCATCATGACTTCATCACTTCATTAACCTCCCTCTCTCGCACTTTCCTTTCAAACCCGACAGAACGGTTCCCAAAACCATGGAACCCACCCACCTGGCTCACCCGGCCTCACTCACAGCGCAGATCCCCGGCCCGAGCCCGTTACCCCCTGCCGTCCCACCAACACCCACCTATCCTCCTCACCACCACCCCTCTCTTCCAACACCCTCACCCTCCCCTCCCGCTCAAGCTTCTTCAAAATCTGCACCACCCCCCCAGCAGCCGGTACGTGAAGCGCCTCAGGAACATCCTTATAAATCACCCTCACCAACCCCATCAACGTCCACCCCTTCTCGCTCCCCTCCTGCCCCCCCGCAACAGCGACATCGGGGTAGGCTCTCAGTTGCTGGACCACCTGATCCTCTCTCTGCTGCCTGTGCCGGATATATTCCTCAATCTTTTCCCTGCCCTGGTCAATAACCGGCCCATGACCCGGGTAAGCCTTCCCATCAACCAAACTCTTCATTTTTGCCAAAGAGGTGAGATAAGCAGAAAGGTCTTCAAACACAGCGGTCCCGTGGCCGAGGACATTATCCCCGGTAAAAAGACCGGGCTGTTCTTGCTGAGATGAAGAGGGGGGAAAGTATTGTAGCACCATGTGATCTTCTGTATGGCCTGGGGTGTGAACCGCTTTTAACCTCGCCCCTCCTCCTCCCTCCTCCACTTCAAACTCTTGCCCGTCGGAAATGTCCAAAAAGGGTATGTTGGTCGGGTTGTGGTAGTCTGGCCTGTGCTTGTAGATTTTGATGCTGGGGAAGGCGGAGAGGAGGTCGGGGATGCCGCCTACGTGGTCATGGTGCCAGTGGGTGATGATGCATTTTGATATTGTGGCACCTGAGGAGGAGAGACAGGATTTGAGGGCGGTGATCCAGGCTGGTTTTCCCTCGCCGGTGTCGATTAGGATTCTGTTTGGGCCGGTGCCGACGAGGTAGGTGTTGGTGCCTTGGAGGGTGAATTTGGAGGGGTTGCCGGCTAGGATGCGAGTTATGGAGGGGGCTAGGGGGGTTACTTCTGGGAGGGGGGGTAGTTGTGCCATTTTGAAGAGGGGATTTGGTTCGGGGATGTGGGTTTTATCGTGGTGGTGGTGAAGGTGGTGAAGGTTGTGAAAGTTGTGAGATTGGCGGCGGAGGAATAGGGGGAGGAGGCGCATTACCAAAACACCAAAACCAGCTTCTGGGTCTTGAGGTAGTAAGAGCTTGATGGTGGGATTTATAAGTGGGATAACGACGCGGGGTTAGGGGATCAAGCAAAGCGGCTGCGGGGTAAAGGGGTCTCGGTGATCAATGTCCGGGTTATGGGTAGACGCAAAGTAAGTAACAGTTACCCGAGCATGGGGACGGACATGTGAGGTGCTTTTTGCAGGGCTTTGTTCGAGTCTCACTCAGCTGCCGGGAGTGGTGATACCTTGAATAAATTTGGGATGGAGGAATTTGATTCTGATACCAGATGAGATGACGAACAACACTGAACGTTATAGTTGACTTTATGTTGTCATGTGTTTCGTCAGCTCATGGAGCCTTGTTGATGACATACTAACACTGTTATGTTCACCTATATACACTCGAAAACATGCGAATGGGAAGATGAGTTCCAGAAGCAAGAGAAGAGCTCAGCTGTGCCGAGGCTGATGTTGATGCTGTCTTGGCGGCATGTCGCCATCCAGTGACATCCCACCTTAGCGCCGGAAAGCTGAAGGGGTCCACAGCGTATCGATAAGCCTTGCGGGCGGATAGCGATAAGCAATTTCCAGCCAGCCGTGTGGCTGTTGGACGCCTGCCTTGCCGTGGAAGCAACTGAGATCGCTGAATCGGCACAATCCCAGCAGCCAACATCTTTTGTTTACTTTCGTGGCTTAAAGCTTTCTTGGAACCCTTGACCCGGTCGAATTGCACCGGAACGAAGAGTGAAAGCCGATATTTTGACTCTGAATCCCTGTGAAAGCCATTGAGCTTTGATCGCCGCGCGCCACGGTCAAATAAGACTATTTTCAGCCCCGGTCGACAAGTTCGACTTACACGGCCAAGCACCCTGAAAGCTATCCCAACTTCGCGACGTGACCCCTCTGGACCAACCCTTGCCGACAAGTTTTCTTGGGTACTTTGAGGCAGGAAAAGTCATCAAAAGATCCAACGCGGAAACTGAAAAAGTCTGTAACTCCAACAGCCGCACGATAACTGTGACTGGCGCATCTTGATCTCGCCAGTGTCCCCTCCCCCTCCTATTCAATCGCGGGGTTCCCTCGACCGAGCCAGCCACACCAGCTTGGAAGTGTATCACTTCGTATAGACTCCAAGACTATTCAAGATGTCATCCGCGAGGCCCTCCACACCGGTGTCGCCCAAGAACTACAAAGTCAAAGCAGCCCAGCAAGGCCAGCCCATGTACGGTTGCGGTAGGTCCTTCCGGTCCCCCGTGTTATTGCATGATGTTTGCTAACATCTGGGTCTCGATAGAACACCTACAGAAGCTCTTCAACCAAGATCAAGTGACGACCAACACATCGATCCATCATTACAAGATGATTCTCCGTACAATATTCGACCAGACCCCGGTCGTCTCCCAGACGGTGAAGGTGGTGGACACTCAGCAAGTTGTCACCACTCTCACACCGACCTATCTTTGTCTTCAGTGCCCATCAACGGTTACTGAGGAAGACCGAATAAAACATGGAAACAAGAAGTCGCACCGTTTTTATGTCGACTCGAGAAGCGCCGCTCTTTACTGCCAAATGTGCGACGACATGGTCTATGACCCAACCTTTGAAGAGCTTCGGTTGAAGAAACTCGGCACAAGCACATTCTCCAACAGTATGCCCTCTCTTTTCTGTCTGTCTGTCAGCCTAGCTATAACTTATCTTTATCTTTATTGCAGCACGGAAACGCAAGCAAGACGAGCTCTTCTCGCCCGATCCTGTCAAAGATAGCCCCGCCTACATCTCCCAAAACACCACGACAGCAACCTGCAAAGCCAACGGTCTCCGAGGCATCTACAACGCAGGTGCCACCTGCTACCAAAACGTCGTTCTCCAGTCGTTCCTTCACAATCCCATCCTCCGAAACTACTACCTGAGCGACGGCCACTCGGGCTGCGACACCCCCCACTGCCTTTCCTGCGCCATGGATGACATGTTTCAAGACTTTTACGCCGTGGAAAACACCAATGGCTATACGGCGGCCAATATCCTCAGTGGATTCTGGATCTCGGAGCGGAAAGCCTTTGAAAATCTCGTCACGACCAAGGAGCAAGACGCGCACGAGTTTTTCCAGTTCTTGGCCGAGGAGCTGCACGAGAGGAACGGCGACGGGAAGAAACCAGAGATTGGGAGTGAGCACAGCTGTAACTGCATCATCCACCAGACTTTTTATGGTAAACTGCAAACGCAGACAACGTGCCAGAATTGTCAGGGAGTGACGAACCAAGTACAAAGCTTTTTGGATTTGAGTCTGCCGCTGGAGAATCTGACGCAGAAAAAGGGAGGGAAGAAGCTGCTGGGGGGCAAGGGGACAATGACGCTGCAAGAGTGCTTGGATGAGGAGTATGTCAAGCTTGATAAGTGCGAGTATAGGTGTAATGGATGTAATTCGACGCAGCAGGCGAGGAGACAGACGAGTATCAAGCGGTTGCCGAATGTGCTGTCGATTCAGCTGAAGGTACGTTCCCTCCTTCCTTTTTGGCGAGCAAGTGAAAGTGGCCACTGACACTTGAATAGAGATTCGAGTACAAGCAAGGCCGTCATGAGCGAGCAGCCAAGATCGACACCCCAGTTCAGTTCCCGCTGCAGTTGAACATGCTGCCTTATACGACTGTTGGCCGGTCTGGGGACACAAAAGATAGCTACGAGCTGGCGAGGCAGTGCACGTATGATTTGTTGAGTGTGGTGGTGCACGTGGGGGAGATTGATACGGGGCATTATGTGTCGTATTGTCGGGTTGGTGATCAGGTATGTCCCTTCTTTTCACTTTGGAAGATGGCAATGCTAAGAAGACTGAAAGTGGTTCGCTTTCAACGACCACAAGGTGGAAGTTGCCCAGAAGTCGGACGTGCTCAACGCAAAAGCCTACCTCTTGTTTTATATTGTCAGGTCGTTGACGTAGGAACCTTGCTGGGCTTCTTAGGCAGAGCTGGTTGGATTGTCTCCATATCGTCCAACGGAACGAGGCCAGACCTTTTGAGCCGCTGAGTCGAAGTGATAGTTGGTTTTTTTTGTTAGCTGGCTATTCTTGATCTTGTTGTTCTTCCGCGAAAGCGAAAGAGACCAGCAAAAATGGATTGTTGTGGTTTTATTTGGTTTTATGGATGGATGTACGGGGATGTCTTCCAATGAAGGAAGGAGCGGCATTTGTAAATACCACTTCTTGCACTGTATAAAAAGCATTCATTGATATGAAATACTGGTTGGGAAAGGGGTAATAGATTTGGTGTGGTTCATTGAGCGCACTTTCGAAGCACCATTACAAGACATGCGGAAAGGTTGTCTGTCATGAAGCCATGCTACCTATATCTACAAAGTAGGTAGGGAATTTACTTTTCCTCCCTCCACTTCCACCCCAAACTCTCAAAATTAGCATAGCAGTAAAACTCGTTACTTAGCCCCCTGGCATGCACAGGGTCGTAGTCTGTGGTTCTAAGACCGACGGACTTGTAGAGCCGGGTGACGAGGGGTTCCATCCTCTCGCCGGTGCAGACGATGAGCTTTTTGTCGTCAGCAGCGGTGGGCTTGAAGAGCCAGTTGACGGTGATGGCGGCTTTGGTTTGGCAGTCTTCTGAGAGGAAGGGGGGGTCGCAGATGATGCGGTCACAGGAGGATTTTAGGTGCGCTAAGGGGTGTTAGTTAGGGGAAAAGGGGAGGGGGAAGGGGAACGTACCAGGGAGTTTAGTCGGCTGGGCGAAATCGTAAAAGGAAAACTCGGGAAAGACGGCGAAGCGGTTGTCGTGTTCGAGGAGGATGAGCTTTGGTTTGGGCTCTTCTGGGTTGGCAGCATTCTAATTTTCCTTTTGTTAGTGATCTTGCAAGAAAGGAGAGACGGAATAGAGAGAGCATACCAACATATTCTTCAAAGCCACAAAAACACTAGGAGCAGAAACGACACCAATCGTCATGTCTGGTGTTGCGTTGAGCAGGAGCTGTTTGGCGAGGAAGTTTGCTGTTTCGTCCGAGTACTGTTTTCTCACAATGTTAGCATTTATTTCTGACCATCATTGAGAGGAAGTTATGCTGACCCAAAACTGAGACTCGTTCCAGTCCTCCCCAAACGCCTCCATCGACAGCTTCTGCTGCTGCAAATCATGCTGCTCTTCGGCTTTGGCCTGAAGCTTGGCGAACTGCTCCTGCCGGGCATCGCGCTCGGCGTAGAACTCCTTCAGTGCATCGAGGGCGGAGGAGGAGAGAACACTGTGATAGTATTAGTTTCACATTCAACTGTTTCTCACAAACAGACTCACATCTCATCATCACTATCTTGGCCGGCCATTTTCGGGTGAGTTTTGGTTGTGAAGTGTTAGTGAAGCAAAAAGGTGTGACTGGATGGGGCTGTTCGGTTGAAAGTGAAAGTCTGCAGCAAAAATTTGGACCCATCTGTGGAAATCTTGCATTTTTTGGCAAGTCCAGAGCCCAGTTTTGAGGGTTGCAACAACCTCTTTCAACTGCAACTACTTGGCATCAAAATTGAACAACAACAACGACGGATCTCTTCTTCGTCTTGTCTTTTGAACCCACACAAGCCAAGGAAATTTCTAGTTACATAGGTATGTACACTCTACGTGGTGTCCGGTGCTCTCCACCCCAGGCCCCTGACAACAGTTTACTCATCCAAAACGTGGAGATACTTTCTCTCCTCCTTCTTCTCCTTTTCGGTGGCAGGCGGCAGGTCGTAGAATGTTGAGGAACGGAAACCTTGCTGGAAGGGGGTTAGTCGATGCAAACAAAGCAAAAAGGGGAAATTAAAATAAAACGTACCAGATAATGGTAAGTCCACTTGCTGATGTCGGTGGGCTCAATGTCCAAATCCTTGAAAGTCTTGGCCGTCTCGTCAATTACTTGGTCGTGGAACTCGCGCTCAATCTCGTCGGCCGACATGATGTCCCACCACAAAGCCTTATTGATGATGGCAGCCGCAGGCTTGAGGATGGCTTTGGGCACGTTGATGTGTCTGCGCTTCTTGAAGATCTCACGGTCAACCAGCTTGGCGATTTCAGCCATGGCGTATTGCTTGGGACCGTAAAGCTCGAAAGTCTGGGCGGCAGTGTTATCGTCCCAGAGCATCTTCTCCAAAGCCTCGCCGACATCGATGACGTGTACTGGCCAGAACTTCTCCTGCATGTTGTTGGAGGTGAAGAGGTTGACAACGCTGGCAAGCTTGAGGAGCAGGTTATCCTCGAAACCGAACATGGGAGCAGGTCTCACGATGGTGGTCTCGGGGAAGATGCTGCGGACAATGTGCTCAGCACGGCCCTGTGAAGTCTGTTAGGCCTCCGCACCTTTCCACTTGGCTGTTCAGGGGCTACATACCTTGGTGGAGTAGAACTCGGAAACGTGGTTAGGGTCAGCGTTGTACGAAGAGACGTGGATGAACCGATCAACATCGTACTTGGCAACCGCCTCCGCGATCCTCTCAGCACCCTCAATGTGGACATCCTCATAGGAGAAGTTCCTGACCTAGTTAGCCCCCTTTCCCCCTTTGCCCAAGACCAACGTTACCGCACTCACTTGGTAGGGTAATTCCGGCCAACCAAGTTGTAGACAACGTCAGAGTGTCTGACGCTCTCCTCAATCGACTGGGTGTTGCGCAGGTCGTATTCCTAGCTCCTCTTTAGCATCATGGCTCACATTTCCTTTCCTGAAGACTCTCTCCATACCACGAAGACAACCCGACCCAAATCACCTGTCACCTTGAGATGGCGCTTGGCCATCTCCTCACGGTAGGGCACAACGACAGTGCATCCTTGTCTCGCTACACGCAACATTCCGTCAGTCCCCCTTCATAATTGCCTCTGCCCCTCGGTAGTTCGAACCTAATCTGTTGACAATATAACGACCGAGCTGGCCAGTGGCGCCGAAGACGGTGGCAGTGTGCTCGCCGAGGGAAGAACTGTCGATACTCTATCAGAAAGGCCCCTTTTGTCTCGGTCAAAAAGGAGAAGCAACGGACCGGCCACCCTGGGTGCGGATAAGAGGCTTGCCGGTGCGCGTGATGTGGACGTCAGAAAGGGCTCGGCGCTGGTGGTGAAATGCGCTCCTGGCGATCTTGGGCGCCGCCGTCCGCACGGCGGTCGGCATGGAGGCCATATTTACTGGACTGTGGACGTTGAGATCGCTAGAAGCGCTGGGTCCTCTCAATTGACGTGAGGGTCGTCGGGAAATACGGAAATATGGGAGCTTCGTTTCGTCAATTGGCATTCAACCACCACCAAGTTGCCCGCCCGCTTCAAAGCTCCCAGACCCACTACTGCCCCGGTCGTCGATGACGCTAGCCAATCAGGGGTGGGGGGCTTGAGCAAGGCAGAGGGAGCACGAACCAGCTCCCGCCAGGTACGTACCTCATCGATAGGCTGCCCTGCCGCGTCAAGAGGGAAACTGGGCTCAGCAGCGGGCAGCCTCAAGCAGTTTCCATCTTCAACTTTAACTTCCAACATTTCAACTTCGATTGATACCCCCGCGAGTCACATATTCGGAAGGAATCCAGGATTGATAGTGAACACACCATCTAACCCACAATATTAACCACACAGTGGACGGCCATCATGAACGTCGACACCATCTCCGACTTTCTCGCCGAGCAGCGGGATAACACCATCGATGAGCTCCAGGGTCATGTCCTGGAGTTCGAGACGTTATGGGAGCGCAAGCTCTGGCACGAGCTCACCAACAACCTCATCGAGTTCTTCAACCACCCCAGGAGCGCCCCCCAACGCCTACAATTCTACAAGGTCTTCATCTTGAAGTTCGCCGACAGAATCAACCAACTCAAGCTCGTCGACCTCGCCCTCAAAGCCGCCACACAATGCCGAGGTAGCTTACTTCGCCTTCATTGAACTTCCAACATGACGCAACAATACTAACCCACCCACCACCAGACAATAACGAGCGCCTCGCCTTTATGCAATCCGTAGCGACCAGAGTCGACAAGGAAAACTCCCAAGACGCCCACGTCTTCGCCCTCATCGCCGTCGCCCGCGTCAAGCTCGACCTCGAAGACCTCCCCGGCGCCCGAAAAGATCTCGACAAGGCCGAATCCATCCTCGACAAGTTCGACTCGGTCGAGACTATCGTTCACTCCTCCTTCTATCACGCCCAGGCGGATTACTACCAAGCCAAGCAAGACTTTGGCGCCTACTACAAGAACGCCCTCCTCTACCTAGCCTGCATCGACGTCAAGAACCTCCCGTACGAGGAGCGCCGCCACAGGGCACACGACCTCGCCATCGCCGCGCTCGTGAGTGCCTCCATCTACAACTTTGGCGAGCTGCTCCTCCACCCTATTCTGGATGCGCTCAAGGAGAGGGAGGAGGACAAGTGGCTGAGGGACCTGGTGTTTGCGTTCAACAAGGGGGATCTGGTGCAGTATGACCTGCTGGCCAACCAGATCCAGGCTCATCCTCTGCTGGCGGCGCACTCTAATAAGCTCAGAGAGAAGATTTACCTCGCTGCGCTTACCGAGGCGGTGTTTAGACGTCCCCCTCACGACAGGGCCATGTCGTTTGACACGATTGCGTCAGAGACAAAGGTCAAGCCACACGAGATTGAGCATCTGATCATGAAGGCGCTTAGTCTGGGGCTGTTGAGGGGGACGATTGACCAGGTGGATGAAGTGGCGCATATCAACTGGGTGCAGCCCAAGGTGTTGGATATGACGCAGATTGATAACATGAGGTCGAGGTTGAAGGAGTGGGATTCCAGTGTGGAGCAGCTGGGCAACTGGATTGAGAAGGTCGGGCAGGACGTCTGGGCTGCTTAGTCGGATCTTAGACGGGACAAGACGTTGATGGATGAGGAGTGAGAGAGAAAAGAAACAGCGAGCTTCGATGCTGGGCTAGACTGGCGTGTGGAAATCATGGCATAGAGTAGTAGCCTTGTACAACGCTTGACGTAATTAGACAAATGATGAAAGTCTGAGCGTTTTATGATCTTATACACTGAAGCTTGGGTTTTGATGTTGTATTTGCAAACTTGGCTTGGGTACTGGTGGATATGGTATAAATTATGCACTCCTGTCTCCTGATGTAAATATTTCCCATTTTTTTGCTGTCTTCCATGATAGATGACGAAAAAAAAAAATCAACGCCAACAAAAACAAAATCTTTTTACTCCGTCAAGTCTTCTTCACCTTCTTTTCCTCTTCTTGATCCCGACCCGGCCTCCCCAAAACACAAACACACCCCGCCAACCAAGCCGGCCACCAAACGCACCAGACCACCACGGCCGAGTACGTCCCCGTCACATGCCACGCCACTGCTACCTCGCGCAAGATGTCACCGACGTTGAGACCCCAAATCGCCGCGCTGGCGAGCAGGACAGCGGGGGGGCTGGTGAGGTTGAGGAGGACGAACCCGACAATGCGGGACACAGGGGAGGAGGAAGGTTTGACAAAGGAGAGGGGGGCGGATAAGAGGCCGATGAGCATTGCGAGGGAGAAGTTGAGGGTTGCGAGGGAGGAGAGGAACATGCCCAGGAGCAGGAGGGAGAAAGATTTGACGAGGTGATATTGTTGGAGGGTTGGGGAGAAGAGGGCTGTTATGGTGAGGGAGAGGGTTATTGGGAAGAGGGTGTTGATTAGGAGGAAGAGGTAGAAGAGGGGGGTTAGGGCCTAAAGGGAGGGTTAGTAAAAAGAAAGAAAAAAGGGGGGGGGGGCACGGGAGGGGATGGCTTACCGATTCGGGGACGTGGTTGAAGATGTAGAGAGGGATGGCGGAGAGGGAGCCGGATAGGGCTACTATCGCCAGAGGGAGAAAGAGATCACGCTCGGTGGTTCGTGTTGGGGCGTCGTCCTTGTCGGAAGACTCGGTGGTTGAGGCGGCCGGGATCTCAGGTTGTCCGCTCTTCATCCAGAGGAAGATGGCCATGATGGTGAAGTTGGCGGCTACGAGCATGGCGCTGGGGAGGTAAGTACCGATGCTGACGAAGCGCTCGCGGTGCATGAGCAGGTAAAAGAAGAAGCTCTGGTGGAGGTGCTCGAGGAGGTTGTTCAAGCTGCGGAAGGTACCCTCAACGACACGGCCCATGGCCATCTCATCTTGCCAGCCTTCGCCAAAGGGTTGAAGAGTAACGGCGTCGACGTGGTAGGGGATGAAGCTGCTGTGAGGACCGCTGGCAAGGCCAAGACCCTGCTTGAGCATACCCCGAAGCATGGTGCGAAGACGGTCAGGGTACTTGTCATTGTGGTTCCACATCTCCTGCAAAGCCACGCCCATACCCATCTGTCCTCCGGCGATATTAACAACGGAGTTGATCAAGTCGAGGTTGGGAAGCTGCCCGTTGACGCCATCATAAACAATATGAACGCTCTTGAAGCGGTTCTCCTGAACATAGTCAATAGCAATAGCCCCCTGAAGAGCCCCCGACTTGATAGGCAGGCTGGCCACCCGGGAGCTGTCGTGCGCATCATGGTAAGCATCAACCCAAGCCTGAGGACCAGCGATGCTGTCAGGACTAAGAAGGATAATAATATCCTTCGACCAAAGCGACCACCTCTTGAAATATCTCGCCAAAGTCAACACCAGAGGAACCCCATTCTTGTTAACCTCATGCTTGACATTCTCCCAAGCAGCCACCAGAACAATGGCCTCAGTAGCATCTCCCCTCGGAGCCTGAAGGATCGCATAAAGGTTCTCCCCCTCAAACGTCCGTCCCGCCGCATGAAACATAAACTTCTGCCTCGCCGTCTTGAGCCCAAGACCTCTGACTATCGACTCGAGCTTGTCGTTGATCCTATTCCTCTTGTCAGCCCCCCAACTATCCAGCCCGAGTCAATCCTATGCAAGCACCTACTCGACATTACTCTTCCCCACCAGCGTGTTCACCTCCTGCTTATACGCCCTAAGAACATTCTGGTCACTCCCCCCAAAATAAGTATGTACCTGTCCCGGTAAAAGCGCATTTTCCGAAATATATGTCCGTCTCGAGTACTCGTTCAGCGGGAGGAGGAACAGCCACACTGCACCAACAAGGATGCACAGCAACGAGAGGTATGGTGGGATCTTTAGAATTCGTGGGTCGCGACGAAGCGCCAGCGCGCTAGCTATTCAGGAAACAAGCCGTTAGTAAGCTGTAGTCGTCCCAGGACTCTGAGTTACTCACATAATAATCGCGGCATCTTGACTGCAGTGCCGTCAGTTGCATGCAGCGGGAAGCTCTCTCGTGAGCTGTGCTGTCAGATGCGCCTACTGAATCAGGGGTCGCGCGTTTGTGTGATTAACTGGGGACCGAAACCGTGGCGCGCTGTTTCATGAATAATACGCGGTTGCGCTAACCTGATTGGGTTAATTATTAACCATAACGGCTCAACAGCTTCTGGGGTTTGTTTTAAGAAAATGTTGACTTTGGAATTCGAGTTTAAGAATGTCCAACCCGAAGAAGAAGCATTACGTATATCATATCTATAGCAGGGCCCACCTTCCAGCCCAAATTAACATAACCCTTATCCCTCCCATCTTACCTCTCCAACACCATGGTATATCCAGCGTGCTAGAATTACATTACAAGAAGAACATAACCCAACACTTTGTTCATACAAGACATCGCCTCATAATCCCAATCCCCGTCCCCCAAATCTAAGGTCCTAACCTCTGGGTACTCCCGACCAACCCCAACGCAACACCTGGTGAAGCAACAGCAGGGGTGTTATTCGAAGGCAGCACTCCAAACCTGCCATACGTCTTCTGGTCAATGCTCACATAGTGCGGCAGTCTCCCCAGCAGATTCAGCTTCCCCTCGATCCATCTCAGAATCTTCTCTGGTGGCGCAAGGAACTTAACATAGCCCAAACCAGCTACACCTTTCACGTCAGCACATTGTCTCTTTTCTTTCTTGTTAAGAGTTGAGGAAAACATACCACCATAACCAACCACCAACCCAGCCGCATGTCCCCAAAAGCTCGAGCTCGGCACCAACACCGCCATCGCAAACAGCACCCCAATCGGCGTCGTCCAAGTAGGAATACTGTACGTCCCAATGACAAAGTTCGGATTGACCTTGTAAGTCTTGACCGCCTCCACCCCGAGCAGCAAAAACACCCACATGCTCGCTCCCATGACCGCAACGTTGTTACCGAAAACGAATTTCTCCAAACCGACGTACAGAAACGCGGGGATGGTTGTTAATGCTATTATTTGTCAGCCGTGTCACTCCATAGTGCTCACAGATGGGATACTCACGCCCAAAGAATAACGCCAGGCAGTTCAGCGTGCCGTACTCAGCCTCAAACCTCTCCATCAGAGGTGTCAAGGCGAGTATGTTCATCACAGCGTGGAAAATGTTGAGGTGGATAAACGGAAAGGTGTTCATGCGGTATACTATCCCCAACGTTAGTCAGCCCTGTCTTGTTGTCCATCTTCTTTTGGGTTATTGGGCAAGCATACGAGTAGCAAGTCCCATCTCGTCCGGTATCAGCGCCCCCCATTGTTGAATATCAACGATGCTCTGTAACCCCGCCAGCCAGAATCCAACAATCGCAAGTATCACCACTCGTGTAAACAGCGGCAGCCGGAAGACGTAAGTTCGCGCGCGGGTGGTGTTGAGCGCGGTGATGTTGGGTGGCATAGTGTCTGATTTGGTTGTATCTATTCCCGGAAAATACGGTAAGTGTTGAGAAAACGTAAAGTCGTGATTAAACTGTTATATGACCGAATCGTCGTGATGTTCCAGGACCAATTACTGCGTATCCCTTCTCTTCTGGTAGGCCCCTTTTCCTGCGTCGCTTTCGTTGGGCTGTTCGACCGGCTCGCTTCGTTGCGATTGTGGTCGTCGTCAGGTCATTCGCTTCGTCGCCGGATGCCTCAACAAAACCTCGCTTCTAGCGTATACGACATAGAATCAAGAGTGTGAAAATGCGGGAAGAAACCACAATAACCAAAGTAGAAGAGACCTCAGCCAACCGCGCATGCATCAAGGGAATTGGACGGATGCGCGATGAACCCTACCTCATAATCCACCCGTAAACATGCTGACAGCTGCACGGCGATAAGGATAACGGTTGGTTTGGCATTTGATCAACCCGGTAAATGCATAATATGAAAAATGGCTCTTGCCGGCCGGCATCTTCGCCAATATGTAGCGTAAAGTGAGGTAAGGATATCCAACCCAAAAAAAAAAATTTATTAACTACGTGCGGTCCCCGCCACGTTGGTGCATCTTCGCCAAAATTAGTAGCATAAGGCTGATACAACACATGACGACATTTCAAGATATTACAACGGGTAGTTTTCTTCAAATCTTCATTCATCGTACGTAAATGATAGCGATACACCAGCGGTATACTTACACCAAAGAACGCGGTGTTCCCTCAACTCCAAGTGTATACCGGTGAAATTCCAGATTCCACACAAACCATTGAACAACAGCCCAGACACCAGATTCATATAAATGACAAGTACCATTGAAATGCAAGGCCATGACTATACATACAAAAGGAAACAGTTGCTGCGGTTACGCCAATTCCCATAGTTCCAGAAGCCGCCGATCATTCCTGTCGGCCCTCACACCACCATTCTCATTCTCCGATTTATGACACACGTCACATTTTGGGGTATTTTAGTTCTTGGTCTTCTTGGCCATGGTGTTGAGAGCGGAACCGTTCTTGAACCACTCAATCTGGGCCTCGTTGAAGGTGTGCGAGAGGGGGATCTCGAAAGCCTCACCGTTGGCGGGCTTGACACGGAGAGTGATGGGCTTGCCAACAGCAAGCTCAGTGCAGAGGATGTCGACCTTGTCATCGGGGTTGATCCTGTCGTAGTCGGCGGGGTCGGAGAAGGTGAGAGGAAGCATACCCTGCTTCTTGAGGTTGGTCTCGTGGATACGAGCGAAAGAGCGGGTGATGATGGCGAGACCACCAAGGTGGCGGGGCTCGAGAGCGGCGTGCTCACGAGAAGAACCCTCACCGTAGTTCCAATCACCGATAACGACCCAACGGATGCCCTTGGCCTTGTAGTCACGGGCAACAGCGGGGACGGCATCCCACTCACCAGTGGTGAAGTTCTTGATCTTGTTGGCCTCGCCGTTGGCAGCGTTGATGGCACCAATCAACATGTTGTTGGAGATGTTGTCGAGATGACCACGGTACTTGAGCCAAGGACCGGCCATGGAAATGTGATCGGTGGTGGTCTTGCCCTGGGCCTTGATGAGGATGGGCATGTCAGTGGCATCCTTGCCGTCCCAAGCGTTGAAGGGAGAGAGGAGCTGGAGACGGTCGGAGGTGGGGGAGACCTGGACAGTGACGTTGGCACGGTCCTTAGGGGGGGCCTGGTAGGTGTCCTGGCCGGGGTCGTAGCCTCTCTCGGGGAGACCGTTGCCGGTGGGAGGAGAAAGCTTGAAGTCCTTGCCATCCTTGTCCTTCAGGGTATCGGTGAGGGGGTTGAAGGAGAGAGAGCCGGCAATGGACATGGCGACGACGAGATCGGGGGAGGTGACGAAGGAGTGAGTGGCGGGGTTACCATCGTTACGGCCGGTGAAGTTACGGTTGTAGGAAGAGATGATGGAGTTGGCCTCGCCCTTCTTCACGTCCTGGCGATCCCACTGACCAATGCAGGGGCCGCAAGCGTTGGCAAGAACGACACCACCGAACTCCTCGAAGGTCTGGAGCTGGCCATCACGGGCAATGGTGGCGCGAATCTGCTCGGAACCGGGGGTGACGGTGAAGAGAGCCTTGGACTTGATGCCGTGGTTGAGGGCATCGCGGGCGATGGAGGCGGCGCGGGACATATCCTCGTACGAGGAGTTGGTGCAAGAGCCGATAAGACCGACCTTGACCTCATCGGGCCAGTTGTTGGCCTTGGCAGCCTCGGCGAACTTGGAGATGGGGGTAGCAAGATCGGGAGTGAAGGGACCGTTGATATGGGGCTCGAGCTCAGAGAGGTTGATCTCGATGAGCTGGTCGTACTCGGCACCGTCATCTTGGCGGAGCTCCTTGGCGTAAGAGCGGGCGAAGTCACCGATCTCGGTACGCTTGGTGGCCTTAAGGTAGTCGTACATGCGGTCGTTGAAGGGGAAGAGGGAGGTGGTGGCACCAATCTCAGCACCCATGTTGCAGATGGTACCCATACCAGTGGCAGACAAGCTGTCGACACCAGGGCCGAAGTACTCAACGATGGCACCAGTGCCACCCTTGACGGTGAGAATGCCAGCAACCTTGAGAATGATATCCTTGGGAGAAGTCCAGCCAGAGAGAGAGCCAGTCAGCTTAACACCGATAACCTTGGGACTATGAAAATGTTAGCGCTGCGCACATTTTAAGCTTTACGCTAAAAGCACTTACGCCTTCAACTCCCAGGGGAGGTTGGCCATAACATCGACAGCGTCAGCACCACCGACACCAATGGCAGCCATACCGAGACCCTATTTGCTGTCAGCGCCTGATTTTCCTTTGCCATCGCATTCAACTTACACCAGCGTTGGGGGTATGGGAGTCAGTGCCGATAAGGAGACCACCGGGGAAAGCATAGTTCTCCAAAAGAATCTGATGAATGATACCAGAGCCGGGCTTCCAGAAACCGCTATAATCATGTCAGTAAATCGTTCTCGATGGCAGGAATACGCATATGTTACATGTTATATTTAGCTGTTTAATATGTTAGTATATTGTTCTAAACCAAGTTGAAAGAAGTGCTGAGAGCACAGGGAGAACATACCGCAAGCAGAGGCAAGGAAGTCGTAGACCTCCTTGTTGATACCAACAGCGCGAGCCAAATCCTTCTCACCACCCTGCTGAGCCTCAATCAAGTGGTCGCAGTGAACGGTAGTGGGGTTGGCGACGGAGGGCATGCCGGCGGACATGAACTGAAGGATGGCCATCTGGGCGGTAGCATCCTGGCAGGCAACACGGTCGGGGCGAAGTCTGAGGTAGGAGACACCACGCTCGATCTCCTGTCCATGGGGATCGTCCAAGTGGGAGTAGAGAATCTTCTCGGCATAGGCGAGAGGGCGGTTGAGTCTGGAACGGACAATGGCGAGGTTCTCAGACATCTTCTTGTAGTTGATGAAGTTGCCCTCCTCCCAGTTGTTCTGCTTGACCTGTTTGCGCGAGCATGTGTCAGATAAGCCATGATCACCAGTGCTTCCCAGGTTGTCCTCCCAGCCGGTCGAGTGCTCACCTTCTTGTCAAGGGCAGAGTCGGAGACGGTAGCCATGGTGCGCCGGAGGCCCAGGCTCGCGCTGCCGACAGCGCGGCTCCGGGCAGCGCCCAGGAGCTGACGAGTAGCCATCATCTTGCCTTACGATCAGCTCGGTGAGCGCAGCTTCACAGAGTCAATTGAGGTAGAAGGTGTTGACGTTGCAAACCAGGTGGCTTCTGGAGGAAGAGAAGAGCGAAAAAGTGGAGGAGAATTTAAAAAGATAGCAAGAAACTCGCAAGGAGGGATTTTAGGTCATAAGTGGCAACGGGAGGACCTGTTGCTGGAGCTGCTGCCACCGTCATAGCCGAGAAAGTATCTCGTCCGGATGGACTGCCAGCTGGCCAATCAGAACCCCGCCGATTATGCTCTCCCGCATTGTGGGGGAGCACTGGATCGCAAGACATGACATCGCTGCCAGCTCGAATCAGGTTAGCCCTCTCCCCAATCCCTTCCCCTTATGGCTGTTCTTTTTCCGATCAAAGCCGCGTGAGTGGTCTATGTCGCATGCCCAGCCCTTATTGCTGCTATCTGTCTATGAGTCCTGAATTGTCACCACTGTCTTTTTGATCCCGTTGCCGTGGCCTGGGGGACGCCAAGCACAAAGAGACATTGGGCGACCACGGGCACACACACACACGACAAAACACCAGGGTTTCCGGGTTGGCACCCTGAGAGACTAGCGAGAGGAGGCTGCAGCTGCGAGCGGTACCTGGCCTCGCAGACGCTTGCTCTGCTGTCAATGAGGGGCAGGGATATCGGATGAAGGGTAACGACAGCACCTAGACTCCGACCGACGCGAGCACGAATAGCCGAGGCAGCGACCTGTTTCCCTCCTGATCTCTAGAGGTATTGGCTACGGAGACAACAAAGAGCTTTGAAGCTCTTCTCAATCAAACATGGAATTTCGACTCCCTCAAGCTTCACAGGGGTTGTGGTTGTTTCAAGCCGGAGCTTACGACCGGGGTATCTGAGGCTTGGGGGTGCTACGGTGCTGATGACATGTGCTGCAGCTGATTCATGTGCCTCTCAAGCCGCCAACAAGCGCTGGGCAAGATCACAGCCTCTCCTGAAATTATCATAAGCTGACATTGGGACAGGAGCTCTTCTGATGAGCTTCATTTCCATCACGGCGAAATCCCGCAGCATTTTCCGCCGGTCACCGAGCTCGAATCCATTCCCAAGTTCCCCACGTGGGGTCTTCTTCAAAGATTCTAGCCAATGCCGGGGATGGTATAACCAATCACCGACCACTTCTACCACAACTTGTAGGACACATAGAACAGATATTCGAGGATGGGAGACTGTTTCCGCAGCTCCAAGCGTCCTGTACATCGTTCACTGACACAGCGCTATGAGAGGAGACAGACGGCACGCTTGCGTCAAAGCCTGTCAACTACGGGCGGCATCTCGAAAAAACGCGGGGTGACACGCGATAAGAGCCTCTCGCCAACCCTGAAAGGCTTAAAAAGTGACGCAACAACCCCGTTGATCACAACCCCGCATGCCGCCTGGTATAAAGAGCACCGGCCGCCACAACGACACCGGTATATCCGTCGGTGCACCGGGACAGCGCAGCTGTCCTCACAGCCAGCTAGTTGTGCTGTTTGGAGGTTCCTGACGGGTTCGGCATCTGGTGGGATCCAAAACGGGTCTCCCGGTTTCGTGGAGCGGGTACTTTAAACGTTATGGCGCCAAAATATCAAGAGGTCTTGGCGCGCGGGCACAAGGAAAGCTGCCATGAAATTTTCTGCTGACCTGGAGACCTGAAAGTGGGGCCACCCGGGGCCTTGCCGGCTCGGCCTTTGAACCGCTCGGCGGAGACATGGAGATTCGAGGGCGATAATCCTGTAGCTCCGTTGCCGCTCAGCGTCGGAATGGCGACGTTTTTTTGAGCTGAGGCGACGATTTTGGACGTGGCGATGTCTTCTGAAGGTGAATGTCAAAATTGCAAATATTTCACTTTCAAGAATGCGGCTCCAAAAGAACGTCGTTGAAATGTTCGGACATAACGGCGCTCCGCCAAAAAGCTCGGGCCATATCTAGCTGTAGCACAGAAAAATGCTACTGCCAAAATCTTGCCCCACGTTCAGAATTGAGAATCGGTACCAATTGATACCGCCAACGCCCATCCAGCCCACCACGCATTTGTAACTTGACACTCGTAAAAACAGCCACACAGATCGAAAATCCATCGATAAAATGGGTGTCTTTGCAAAGCGTTCGATGGCCAAGACGAGGCGGAGACGTCGGTGAGTTGTGATGCACAGACCAAAATTACATGAGAACAGGATATCAACTAACACTTCTCACAGCGACCTGGACCAGGTTGCCTCTGACATTGCCTCTCCAAGACATCTTGAACTCTACAAGGAGACCAAGGATGTAGAGGATCTCCCCGGTCTGGGGCAGCACTACTGCATCCCATGCGCCAAGTGGTTCGACACTGAGGCCAACCTAACCTCTCACAAGAAGGGCAAGCCTCATAGGAGACAGTAAGCGACATCTCAGCAATGACCTGTCGAGAACAGTCATGCTAACAATTTTGATAGATTGAAGCAACTCAAGGATGGCGCTTTTACTCACAAAGAGGCGAACGCTGCTTCGGGTCTCGGGGTGGACAACGGCCCTGTGAAGCCCAAGATGGCCATGGAGATCGATATTGCTTAAAGGCGTGTTCATTTTCAGTTCCATTCATGATCTTCATCAGTTCCATCTACGGTACGCTTCTGCGGTTCACATCGAACAAAGACTAGGGCAAGGCGTTGTATGGGGAGGTTCGTTTTTGGCGTTGGTTTCGAGAAAAAATACTTGGCTTTTCCTTTGCATTGTATGGAGAGATATATACCACAGGTCGCATTATCTACTTGGACCGCCTAGAAGGGATGAAGACACTAGCAAATTTGATATTAGGTCGCTCGAGTTGACCACATATCCGCTCGGAGACTTGAGGTTATAGACATGCAATTATAGGTGATACGTCCTGACTCGGATAAGTGCATATTAGAGACTTACAAGTCCCAAAACTCAAACTTGGCTTCCGTGGCTCGCCCCACTCTTTCCAGACATCCATGCAGCCTGCAGCAAGGCGAACGTGAAATTGTTAGCGCCTAGTTCATCGCCTTAGCCTTTCGTCGTCGCAAGTGATGAGCTCGCCATGGTCCTTACTCCTGCAACACGTCTCTCGTAAGAAAACATTGGTACGACAAGTCATGGGAACATCAGCCTTTTCCGCCTTCAGCAATGGCAGTTTTGGCACCGCCAGTCAAGCCAATGGCAGCAGTCCTGCTGTAAGCCCCCAACATACTGTCACTGCGATGGGCAGGTGGTCCATCCTCAACAAGCAGCTCCCAGGTTCGTTCGCATTATCTTGAGTGGTCCCTGACTGAGTCGGAGATGAGTACTAATACCGCGTCGCATCATAGCTGTCGACAAGATCCAGGCGATTCACATCTACGATTTTGATAATACCCGTAAGATGTCCCTTGGTGCATCCTCGATATGACATAACCAGTCGCTAACAGAACGCGCTGCGCGCCAGTCTTCAAAACCCCTTTACCCAATCCCAAGATCTGGAACAACCCAACGATAGGCACACTCTCGAACCCCGATGCGTTTGTAAACGGTGGATGGTGGCACGATTCCCGGATTCTCGCCGCGACGGGCGAAGGCATCGCGAAAGAGGAGCCGCGCGCATGGGAGGGATGGTGGAATGAGAAGATTGTCGAGCTCGTCCAACTGAGCACACAACAAAAGGATGCTTTCTGCGTCCTGTTGACCGGTCGATCCGAATCCGGTTTCAGTGAACTGATTAAGCGGATAGTAAAGAGCAAGGGTCTCGAGTTCGACATGGTTTGTCTCAAGCCCGCCGTCGGCCCTGATAACCAGCATTTCACCAGCACACTCGACTTCAAGGAGAAATTTCTCAGAGCTTTGATGGAAACATACAGACATGCGAAGGAGATTCGTATCTACGAAGACAGAATAAAGCACGTCAAGAGCTTTCAGACTTTCTTGGCGAGCTTCAACGAGCAACAGAATACCTCGCCGACGAGAGGCCCGATCAATGGGGAAGTGATTCACGTGGCAGACATGGCAGCCTATCTCGACCCGGTGGTGGAAGTGGCCGAGGTTCGATCCATTATCAAAGATCACAACGCGTCACTGACCAAGAGACGACGCGGCTCCCGAGGCGAGCGCTGGGTGATCAAAAGACAAGTTTTCTGGACGGGGTATCTAATCTCTAGCGCCGACACGCGACGGTTGCTGGACCTGATGCCAATCCCCAACCTTCCCGACAGCGAGATTAAGCTGCATGCTAATAACATCATGATTTGCCCTCGTCCTTGTCCGGATGATCTGCTTCGGAAAGTCGGTGGCTGGGGCAAGAGGATGAGCTGGCAAGTCAGTGGCACGGCTTGCTTTGAAGACAACGTCTGGGCTGTTTCTCTGAAGCCTGTCCCTGCAGACGCGTCATACCACACTGGAAACCCGGTCCCACTGGTCGTCCTCGCCCTCAGGAGGGGCGCGAGACACGCGGATGCCGCAAAGATTCAGCACTGGAAGCCGGTTTCTCCGGAGCAGGCGTTTGTGTTTGAGACAAAGGTTGCCGAGAAAGTGCTGCTGCGCATTGATGGGACGAGTCATAGGGAGGGTTCTTACGACGGCGGCTACTTTAGAGGAGCGAAGAGGAAGCATACCGCTCATGAGGATGATTTCCGGTCGAGACAGGGGAACCATCACCACCATCCTCCGACTGGTCCTGGTGGCGGTGGGAAGAATTTCAATAGCAATAATAACAACCAAAATAACTTTCCACAGGTCAGTCGGGGAGGGAATCGGGGAGGTGGCGGTGGTTTTGGTCGGGGTGGTGGAAGAGGAGGTGGTGGGAACTTCAGGGGCCAACGCGGAGGGACTCCTAAGGGGGCCCGCGGCGGTCGTGGTGGGGGAGACAGGGGAGGTCATCACACTCATCACTACAAGTCGCTTGACGATGTTGGCGGGAGAGATAGCCAGGGAGGGTTTGCAGCCATGTACGAGGATACACAGCAGCCTATCCCCAAGGGGCCCTCGAATCCCTCTAACCCTGGATTCTACCATGCGAATAATCAGCAAAATAACAAGCCAAATAATAACGGTGGGTATCAAGGCGGCGGCGGGGGGGGGTTATCAAGCTGGGGAGGTGACGGGGTAGGAAATTTTTACTGAAGAGGTTTGGGTTGAAGAAATATTCATGTAGGTTTGTATCTGTACCTGGAAAATGCTGTACATCTCTAGCGCATCGTTTCCATTTTGTTGTCATTACTTGGGCATGGAGCAAGTATGGGCCTGGCATTCATGATTACGTGGGGCATGAATTGGAGTTTTGTTTCCTCGGAGGCTAAGGAACGAAAGAAAAGAGGCATGCATGCTGGGAATACCTACTGATGTAAGTTTTAGCTAGCTAGTGTTTCCGTATTCCTATTGTAAATGTACATTGCTGAAGCCTTTGGGCGTTTGCGCGGTCATATAATTGCCGATAATATAATCAAAGCAGGTGAAATATAAAAAGAGTCAATGATTTGTCTCTATGCTCACAAAAAGATCTCCATGATAATGGATGAGGTGTGGAAAAATGCAAAAGACTATCGTCAGCAGTAGGGTTCGAACCTACGCTCCCGAAGGAATTAGATACCTGAATGTGATGGATATTCAAGTCTAACGCATTAGACCACTCTGCCATGCTGACCGATGCTGACTGTTAGTTGATTTAGAAAAGAGAAATGTGGCTCATGTGTGATATCAACCCCACCTGGGCCTCCTTTTTTTTCAATTTTTTTTTTTTTTGAATTGCACCACCACATAACTTGGGCAGAGAGGCGCCCGTTAATTATGTCCATTCCAATGAATTGCAGACTAAATAAGCCATGGTGATTCTAAGGTATTTTAACGAGGCGGCAACCTGAGATACCTCAGAAGAGCTAAATGCGTGGGTTTATTCCGGGAATTATGGGAGGGACTTGGTGAGAGTTGAAGACAAGAATATAGTTCTGATCATCGGAAAACATTGAATTATTACATAAACATGACCCTGGTGCCTACTAATATGATTCAGTTGCACCGTTTACCTTGGGATTGATAGCTGTAAATAATACGGCAACGTGCATAGTAAACAAGGGTACAGTCTACTCTGTAAATAAATCTTAAAACTGCGAAGGTTGGAGTAGTCAGATGAGTCGTGATTGTGTTACCGGAAATGCCACAAGATAGGTACCTTAGTTACATATAACTGTCATAAAATGGAGGGACTTTGGCCAAGCAATCTGACGGTGCACTGGGTGCTGTCAACGGTTTCGTGATCTTTAGGTCTTGCGTGGAAGGGGTATTAAAACTAGGATGGTTGACATATATGGTACATTTATTCCTTACATTATACTGCTATTGATCTTGAAATAGTTTGGCTGCTTCGGTTGGGCTTACAGGAGACTCCCACCGAGTTGGGTAGAACTGATGGCTTGCATGTATATGATGTCGACCACAATAGAAAGACTTTTGGCACAGTGCTAGATTTTGGGTTTGAAGATCACTGTGTCAATTATTGGCTGCATTTTATTGCTTAAATATGTTTATGGAAGGTACGATTAGTACACCGACCTGGCTCTTGCCTGGTAAGATCCAGTTAGTGTAAAGAAAAAATTCGCAAGAGGAAGTCACGCTCAACCCGCGGAAATTTGTGACCAGCACTTTCATCATCAACAACCGTATAATTTTATTTTCGATGCGAAATCGGCAGAGAAGCACCAGCATCTATACCAATGAATCGGGTGGCGAATGTTGGGAGCTGGCACCATCCAAATTCACTCTCCGATTCCTCTCACGTACCTCATATCTAACCATCTCCGAGATGGCTCAATCATCTACCAAGCAAAGTTGAGATGTTATCGACTTCTGGGCTTCGCTTATATTGTGTAAGCATCATCCTGAGCTGCTTACGACTCCCAACGCTAGCTTCCTTCCAGAATATATGAGACCAAATTGTTTTGACTTGGAGGCCGTCTACTCGTGTTCTTCGAAGCCACCAACACAATCCCCGACACTCTTGTGCTGGCTCGCCAAAGCAGCAACAGTATCACCAAGTAGAAAACGCCATCAGCTAAGTTATCCGAATTTGCGATCATGCTCAGATGGCTATCCGTGGCGATGGAAGCAACCTCCATATACCCCCCTTGCTTCTGCCAACGGTCAGCACCCAATTGACATATGTGGCTGGCGATGATACTGGGAGCTCATCGTCTCACCTCCAACCAGAGCATCCGCTGCCTGAGCACTCGGATCGAGGATCTGATTCCCGTCAAAACTCCCCGGCCTGAGATTTCACCCAGCACAGATGGTGAGCTGATAGTCAAGTCAACTGAGTTTACTGAGGAGGATATTATGTGATGGGCCTTGATTAGCACGATCTGCACTAGTTCCGAGGACCATCCGCAGAACACAGACAGAAAGCTTCTACAAACAGCTAATCAGGGGCAAGGCTGTTCTCTGCGGCATCGATGTGTCTAACATGTCCCCTATAGTTCTCATAGGGGCCAAGATCAACAAGGAAAGTATCGAGAAGCATGTCAAATCGGACTGGATTACCGGAAAGAACTCTGGTCTCGCCAAGCTGAATTGTGTGTCTGGACAACGGACAGACTACTTGATCCTGATGGTAAAGTACTGGCGAAAGGACGCCCTCGAGAAAACCAAGCGATTCCTCCTGTATTTGTTGCGCAAGCAGTGGTCTACAGAAGACACAGACTCTTACACGACAAGAGATCGGTGATACCCAGCGTGTTTTACTGGAACCTGGTGGAAAGAGTGAGGCGCCAGTCGTAGCATATCTCAAGCAGGAAGACAACGAGTATCGTGCGGTCTATGAAATGAACCCCGATGCCGAAATCGAGAATATCGTCAAGCCCTCGCCGGACCCATTCTCCTGCTTCCAGTTTTCGACCATATCAACAAACAAATCTGGCAAGTTGTCATTGAGACCCTTAATAAGCTCAGAGATGCCAACCCGATGCATCTGATGTACCCCGCAATGGTGGTTCAACGGCTCTACCGGTACCAGTATTTCTTCGCAGAAGAGGAGTTGGGGATTGAACCGCGATTTTCGAGCAGTGCAGAAGGGAACGATGGGAAGTTCAAACCTCTCCGGCCTCGGCTTGAAGACTTCTTGGTTCTCGGCCGCTAGCATGTAGCCGTACATCAACTGGCACAGTCAGCCTGGTGGTTACATCCATTTCAGCATTATTCCGAAACCTGGAAGGCCGAGGCACATATCCAGCACCCAAGTAGTATTCTTGAGCCCGAGAGGACTCAGGTCCGTAATGCTGCAAGGGCAACGGCAACTGGGGAAGACGTCCAAAACTCTACGTGACAGATCACTGACGGGCACGACCTGCATGAGACCATGTATGTTTTGGACAACCAAAACGGCCGTGAGATGATGATTGCGTATGATATGATGAAGCCAGTTCAATTCGAAGACCTCATCTACCAACCAGCGTCGGATGCTCATTGAGAAGAGTTCACGCGGCCAGAATGTTTGCCACAGTTCGAGGAAGCGACAGTGGCAAAGGCCGGACAATCAGAACGGCTATAATAATGCCCCTCAGAAGACATTTTGGTCATAACTCCAAGCCCGGCCATCTCATGAGGCTCACCGATTATATTTCAAGGTATGGCAGCTATCGTTTGAGGCGCAGTAACTATCTTTTAGGATACATTAGCTCGCTTCGCAGGCACACCGACTGTTGTGCAAGGCCGAGGCACTGCTTCTCAACATATGGTCAATACTGTAACCGCGCGTCAGGGTTGATTGCACCTATGTCTCTTGTCGTTACAGAGGAGCGTGGTTGACGCTGTTATGAGGTCTGGGATTATATCGACACTGACGTCCACCAAGAACCAGACTGCGGACCCAGACCCGATCACTACGTCAACAGTCTTAGGGACGTCAAATTGATGTGGAAGGGCCTCGAGGGCGTAACCTCGAAACATCAGCCCAGTTGCTCTTAAATGCACAGACTAACTCTACACCCCAGGAAGGAGTTCCCAGACGAGAGGTGGAAAGGCGATGCCCACCAGGGCAAGATTACCGAAGCAACATTTGTAGCAGCCTTTGGAAGATACCCTGAGGTATGATAACAAAATCTTACCAGTTGCTGGTAGCTTTATGGCAACGCCATCGACTCCTCCGAAATGGACCAGAGGTGTCGGATGATATTTGGCGGCTACTATCTACCTGATTCTGGATCATCCAAAGTAGTCCTTGATATCACTAGGAGGCTTCAAGCAAGGTTCTGGATGCAACTAGACGGCTTTTTTGATAAGGTCGTCGGCCAGATCAAAAAAGAGATTTGTTGGATGGGAAGAAAGGGTTGTTGCTCAGGAAGAAGACTGGGTAATTACAAAGAAAGATAGAGGGAAGAAGGGGAAGGATGGGGTGGAACGTAATCCTTGGTTTCTGTGTATACCTCATGTATTTTCATGTATTGGTGCTGTTACTTCCATGGCTGTTTTTAATTTTTTCCGAAAGGTTTAGCTTTTTGGTCCAAGTGTATCGTAAACGGATTGGTAGTCTTTAGAGAGACCTAAGCAAGGTGTCAACGCATCCTATTATTAGAGTTGACGATTATAGATCGTGAGTATGAATGGACGGCTGCTTGTACTGGTCACCGCGTTGGTGCGATATCATGTTTGTGTCATACTGCCACCCCCTTCGCCTGCTTCTGATATTGCTTGTCATGTAGTCAAGGTCTATATGTGAGACATGCGCATTGCAGCACCTATACCCTCCTCCTACAAACTCACCTTACCCACCCCCATGACCAACATTTGGGTGGTCAGGAAGGGAGGCAGTGCTGAAGTCTGTTGGTTGCCGAGATAGAGCGAGAGTCAGATCTGACGTTGATGTGGGAGTATGAGTAGCTAGCTGACAAGTAGGAAAGTAGGCTATGGCCTTTTGCATCTCCGATGGGGCATTGTAAACCAAGATGGTCAGCTGCGTGCTACCCCGGATTTTACCCGTAGTGCCCGTCTGAGCATTACCACCGGAGGTAACCAGCCTAGAATTAGAACGAAGAAAACTTGATTTAAACCGGATCAGGGACCGAGAAAGAGGATCCAGCAGGGTGGTAGCCAGCGGGAGAAGTGTGGCGCATGCTCCCAGGGATCTGGTAGCATTACATGATGCACATCCAGCTGTCATCTTCGGGAGCTAACTTGTTTTGCTTTGATGGTGGAGTGGAGAGAGTGTTGCTTGAGGCTTCTTGGGGACAAAAGGGCCGTTTAAGGCCTCCTCCTGGGTTTCTCCATCCACCGTTTTTGTCATCAACGCTGTGGGGAAACGTTGCACAGCCCTCGTTCGCCGTCTGAGACGGGGAGGGCCATCTAAGGCATTCAGGGACCAGTACCTTGTGAGTCTTGAAGTTTCTCTGCGCTAGTTTGTAGTCTTGGATGCTGAATGGCTCGGAGAAACACAAGGTTGGGGTCTGTGAGTGTGTGGCTGCCATGCCACAGCTCCGTTGTTTTACATAGGGCTGTGCAAGAGCGTGTGGATGAGCTTCTATGTTTCATCCGGGCTGGCGGGTATTTTATATCAGTGAGGGTGCATGACCACGATGCAATGAGTGCTATGCAATGCCATGTTCTGATGTGACTTCGGCCTGCCCTCGATTGGTTGGGGATTCTTGGAGTTGGGCTGTTAGATATATCGAGATTCCGGACCTCTCAACTCTTTGCGTTATTATGAAAGCGAAAAGGTGGCATTCGCGTGTTGAGACGTCTCACCTCGAAACGAAATCTCGCTCCCGCCAAAGAAGACAGAAAATGCTCCCACGCGTGGTTATCAAGATGGCGTTTCTGAGAGCTCGTTGGAGGATAGAGATTGGAGGTTTGATATGGCCCAAGCTCGTCTGCAAGCCACCTGCTGGTAGCTGAGTCGTGAGTGGTCCACGGGGGCTGTTCAGCAGCTCCACACTGACAATTTCGAGGATCCAGCCAATGGAACCTGCCGGTGAAGACCGGAGCTAATCCAACTTGGGCGTCATACATCAACGCCAATGTACATCTCGAACGACATGTCTTCGTAGGGACTGGGAGAAAGCGGGAAGTCGATGGTGAGCAAAATCCCTTCATGGCCCAATGGTGTCTGGAAGCGGATGTGGCGGCTTGCTAAAGGGTTAGTGGTGTCCGGGGCTGCATGTGCACCGCCGGCACTTGGAGCACAATATCTCGGGGGGGATCCCTATTTCAGTGTAATTTGTGTGATGATGCAGGACGTGCTGGGAAAGGTCTAAATATGAGGTGCTTCCTCGGTCAACTGATCGAGATGGTGAGAGAAATTGAAGGCTGTGGTGAGGGAACTTTGACTCCGGCATGCGTGGGGGGTGCCATATCCCGAATCTGTTGATTGAAGTCTTTTGAGGTCGATGATGATTCGGAGGAGAGGCTCCTCTTGGATAGCACCCCCGAGAGATCTAAAGTTAAATTCAGCTAGGGCCTATGGGCAACGCTTTAATTGTCCGGTAGCTGATAGACTTTGTGATAAGGTAGCGACCTAAGCATGCACAGCTGAAAACGGATAGCCTCGACGACCAAGCGGCGCGTAACGTGCCCGCGGCGCATGTACAGGAAAGGGGCAAACCGTTCCAGAGAGCGTCTTCTGGATGGGGATTGGGAATTCCTGTAAGTCTGGAGATTGAATGAGACATCAGTCATGGGCGATAATGGAATGAGGGGCAGTCGGCAGCCTGGCAACAGTCGGTGGTTTCTTGTCCTTACGCAGTCGACCCTCGGAACTCCACGTGCTTGGCAGTGATCAGCATGAACCCTGCACGGCTAGCCCTGTGCCCAATCGAAGATCTAGATTGCCCGCAACCAGCCATCATCAACCCCACCCCGGTCTTGACTTGTCCACTTGCTCGCCTCACCTGGCTTTGCTGTGTTGTGCTGTGGTTGCCAACCCGTTGGCCAGACTCTTTTTCTCAAAGCTCTCTCTCCTCTCCCCGCCACAATCGCCGCTCAATCAACGTTTCCCCTCGTCCCAACTGCGCTTGCTTAACGACGCTTTCCGTAATTCCTCCGTTCCTCGTCCGTCCCCCGAATCCGAATCCCAAGCTGCAGGTAAGTCGATGTGAACTGCCCTTGTCCTGTCCTTGACCGCTCCGTCGGGAGCGCTCCAGGTCCTTTACCGTCCTTCGTCGTATCGCTAGACGCTTGATCCCGCACGCCACATCTTGCCTCGGAGGGGCTCAGCGCATGCTCATGCGAATGAATTGCTGCGGCTTGCTAGACATCAACATTGACAACCCTCGCGATTACCGAACCCTTTCCCCTCCACCCACTGTCCCCGTACTTCCACGCCAAGAAGGGGCACCTTTCCAACGCGTCTGTCCCGGATTTTTTTTTGGAAGGAGCATATTTAACTTTGTTGACGACCTGCCCAGAGCTCTTTTGCTCTCTGCTCTCCCAGTCCACAGATACACACCGACGCCGCGTCCTTTGCCGCTCGACCAAGGCCTGTTGGCCGCCCGCCGATAACAACAACCCCTCCCTCTGTTTCCCTTTTGCTTTCCTAAAAGAATGTCTGGGTTTCCTGGTGCCGGTTATGCGGGAGGATACGCTCCTCCGCCGCAACAGCAGTATGCTGGCTACTACCCGTACGGCCTTTACACCCGCGTTTTCAAAACTCGACCGTCTTGACTGACATGGGCCTCACAGTCCCCAGAGCTACGGTTACCAGCAGGCCCCTCCGCCGCAGGGCCAATATGGCTACCAACAACCTCCGCTAGGCCAACAATATGGCTATCAGCAGGTGTGTTCTCCGTTGGCCTGGATCAGAGGATCTTGAAGCTAAATACATATGGTATAGCCGCCTCCACAAGGCTATCACCAAACCCCACCGCAACAGCAACCACCGCAACAACAACCACAATACGGACGACCGAGTGAGTGGAACCGGCGATTGGGCCCCAAGTGAGGGAGACATATATACGCACATTGCTAAACATAACATCAGACATGCCGACCGTAAACTCCAACTCTTACGTTCACGGGAACCACGGTGCCCCTCCTCCGCCACCCCAAGCTCCTCAGCACTTTGGATATGGTGCTCCGCAAGGCTATGCTTTCCAGTACTCACAATGTACAGGGAAAAGGAAAGCTCTACTGATCGGGATCAACTACTTCTCGCAACGCGGCCAGCTTCGTGGGTGTATCAACGACGTTAGGAACATGTCCTCGTATCTGGTGGAAAGATTTGGCTACAAGCGAGAGGATATGGTCATTCTTACGGACGACCAGCAGAACCCCATGAGTCAACCGACCAAACAGAACATCTTGAGGGCTATGCATTGGCTCGTCAAGGATGCTCGCCCTAACGACTCTCTTTTCTTCCACTACTCTGGTCACGGTGGTCAGACGAAGGATCTTGATGGTGACGAGGAGGACGGATATGACGAGGTCATCTACCCGGTCGACTTCCGGCAAGTCGGGCACATCACGGATGACGAGATGCACAGAATCATGGTGCGCCCACTACAAGCAGGCGTTCGCTTGACGGCCATCTTCGACTCGTGCCATTCCGGAACCGCGCTCGATCTTCCCTACATCTACTCCACCCAGGGTATCCTCAAGGAGCCCAACCTTGCCAAGGAGGCCGGCCAAGGTCTTCTCGGTGTTATTTCCGCCTACAGCCAGGGCGATCTCAGTGGTGTTGCCAGCAATATCATGGGCTTCTTTAAGAAGGCCAGCAATGGCGAAGATGCCCATGCCCGTACCCTCGCGACGAAGACCTCGCGTGCCGATGTTGTCATGTTGTCCGGAAGCAAAGACGACCAGACTTCGTTCGTACCCCCCTTTTTTTCATGAATAACATTCTGTGACACCCATCCCCCTTTTTTGCTTTTCCTATTTGATTTTGCAGGGCCGATTCGGCAGTATCATGTGACGAGACATGGCTTTTTTATTATTTCTATTTTGGTTTCCGTTTGTTGGTCCAGAGTTGCGGCCTTGCTTGGCATTTGGGGCCGATGAACTCGGTCACCCCTTCACTAGTCACCCATTCCTATCAGCAGCAACCGTGAGCTAACACACACCATCTACAGTGCCGATGCCACGATTGCTTCTCAAGCAACTGGAGCCATGTCCTGGGCCTTTATCAACTCGCTCAAAAAGAACCCCCAGCAGAGCTATGTGCAGCTCCTCAACAGCATCCGCGACGAGCTACAGACGCGTTACACCCAAAAGCCGCAGCTCTCGTGCAGTCACCCTCTTGGTGAGATCGCGCCCTACCTTGTGACCACGTTCAAAGCGCGTCCGGATTGAAGAGAACAAAGTTTTTACTAACAAAAAGGGGATGTGTTTGGGGGAGTTTAACAGATACGAACTTGCTCTTTGTCATGTGAGGGCGTTCCTACTAAGATAATAATCACTTGGCATGAAATTGTATATACGATTGAGGGTTTTTCTTGTATCCCCTTTTGGATGTCACACAAAAGAAAAAATCTACTGGTGGATTTTTTGGTAGGGAGAAATCGAAGAATCTTTTGAGTATTTGGGATTGTTTTTGATGTATGTCATGGCTTTTATTGTAGGATAGGGATGCAGGATTTATGTGAGGGTTGGTGATTTGTTCAGAGGAAAAATGATAAAAATGATGATATGAATTTTGGTTCTTTCTTTCATTTTGGCTGAGGAGCAAAAAGGGTCGCTCGCTAATTGCTACAAGTCTCCTGGGGGTACATGTATATATGTCTCTCACTTTCTAATGTCTGTTGTCTCTTATTTCTTGCCACTTTGACGGTCAAGCAACAAATGTTGGGTTCTCTTGCTTGATCTTGGGGTTTTGACGATGTTGATGACTTATGAAATCCTTTTCACCCTTTTAACATCAGAATAATGCAACGAGTACACCGAAATGACAGATATGTGGTACCCTGTCCTGAATCCGCTTTTATGCTTTTTTTTTTTTTTAAATCCTTCCATCTGCTACATATATATCCATTGAATTTCCACTTCATCTTTATCCTTTCATTTCCAACCCCCTCCCAACCTCAACCACTCATAACCACATCCCCTCCCCCCTGCCCCGTCTCCTCCTCCCTCATCAACCAAGCCATAAGCCCCCAAAGCAGCTTCACCGCCTCGATCCTCTCCTCCACCTTGAAAAAGTCAAACCACTGACTCCTTCTCACCTCAATCTTCCCCCAGCTCCTTCCCCCCCTCTTGTCAATCTCGTTCAAATCCCCCTCTAGCACTTCCAACAACCTGTTTGGCACCCTGACGCGGACAACGCTGATGTGGTGGAATAACCCCGAAATGACAAAAATATCATCATACCCCGCTGCTTTGACCCTTCCAATAGCAGTATACTTTGCCTTTTTGTCCCACGTTGAGTTAGGAGGTTGAACACGGCGGTACGCGTCATAAATAGGGTTTTGCTTTCCGTCTTTGCCCGACTTTGTCTTTAGACGTTTCGAGCTTGAGCCAGAGCTGGAACTACTTCTTGAGGAGGAGGGAGAAAGCGAAGAATAAGGCCGGCGGGCGAGGGAGCTGGTTATTGATGGTGCCGAGGAAGGAGGGGGTGCTGGCGAAGAGGGGATAGCAGGAGAAGGGAGGACAACAGGGGGAGGAGGGGCGTCCTTGTCGCCGAGGATGACGTCGTTGGTTGACTTGGCGGATTGGGCTTCGATTTCCCTTCCTATGGGACCTCCTGGACCGCCTCCCCACCTGGGCTTGGTGGCCCACCAGGCGTTTTCCCCGATGCGTTTCTCTGTTTTCCCTTCACGGGCGCGGTGCTGGGCTGTGATGAGGGCTGCGATGAGCTCGCGGGAGAGGTCGAGGAGGGATTCCCTGTCTGTTGAGGGGGTTGGTGGGAAGGCGGTGGTGTGCCGGGCTGAGACGGCGGCGAGGGGGCCTTCGACTACGCCGGCGCGGGCGGCTTCACGGGTGGTGGGTGAGCGGAAGAGGAATGTGCATCCGGAGGTGAAGTAGGAACTGCGAGACCGGGGGGAAGACTGGTTGGTGGTGATGAGGAGACGGGGTTCGACACGGGGGGAGGTGACGTTGCAGCCAAAGTCGTAGGCTACGAGCTTGAGGAAGGCGGTGACCATGCCGCCGCGGTAGTCGGGGGGCATCTTGTCACCGGAAAAAGTCCTCACGTATTGGGCTTCCTTGGGGGTGTTGGCATCGTCTTCCTTCTCTTTGGCGTCACTTTCTGCGCCACTGGCAGTTTCTGAAGATGTCGTTTCTGCTGGCTTGGGCCCAGGCGGTGTTGGTTTCGAAGTGTCATCCCAGTAGGGTGTGAACAGCTCGAGGTGACGGTAGAACTCATAGGCATTTCCTAACCGAGCTTGAGGTTGACCTTTGGGGGCGGGCAACCTACGGACGGTCCGGTAGGCGGCATCATTGTCGATAGACAGCTCACGCTTCCGGTCCAGGTAAGTCTGGCAGCCGGGGGACAGTGCGCCATTGTTCAGACGTTTCCTGGTAGATTCATTTTTCAGATGGGCCTCCTCACCTGAGAAGGCATCCCAAGCAGCAAAGTCCGGGATGAAGGACGGGTCTGGGACGAGCTCCTGGGGGGCCGAGTCCGGGATGACGTGCACTCCCAAGGCTTCCAGGTGCGATATGGAAAGATCAGTTGGCCGCACTATGCTCTGCAGCAACTTCGTAACAGGCTTCCGGGCCCGGCCCTCAGGAGCCGAGTCGGTTTGTTGCTGATCGTCATTCTGGACCTGGGGATAGCATTGGGGAAAGTTGATAGGTGTAGGCGGTGGGATGTCCTCGGGCTTGATGTTGGACAATACCGGCGCGGCAGGAACTAAACCATCTCATCAGAAAAAGCCCAATGACGATCACACAGCGGACGTCAACTGCCGCATAAACCTTAGATACGGATGGAAGCTAGCAACTGGGCAGGCAAAGACAACTGGCAACGGTTCTTTCCGCGACGCCATCCGACGCCGTTTGGGTCTGTTTGAACTCATGGCTCATGGACACGGCAGCCGCCGTCCGGTACTAACTAGCTAGCCAGTGCCAGTGCCAGTGCCAGTGCTTCCGACGGACGGAAGGAGCGGTCTCTCTTGTGTCACGCCAAGGGGGAACTGACTTGACTGATGACTGATGACTGACTGTATGGAAATGAGTCCAACGATGATTACTCACTGAGGGTATGTAGACTTCCAAACATTTTGATTACTTAGGTAAGGCTGTTTTGCGGGGAAAGGAAGCGAGGTTGATCAGGAATCGAAACGACAGACGCCTAGGCACAGGGGACCTAGCTGTTATCGCCGATCAGGTCTGGGCTCACACACAACAGTGTGTGTGTGTGTGTGTGATGGAAGCACAGGAATTCGATTAGAATTGATTACTCCGTAGTCTCTCCTCTCTACTTCGAGGAAAAGCAGCGGTGGTTCTGGCGGCGGTGGAGAGCTACGAACACACCTTCGGAGGGGCGGGAAGCGGGGGAGTCGACATTCGTTGGCGTTGCATGAGATAGCGTGCCGGACCGAAATGAACCGTGCGTCCACGCAGCCAAAGTGATCCGATCCGGGGTCTCGTTCGCCGGTGGGCGGATTCATGTATTATTCGTTGTCTTCCTCAGTTGGGTTCATCTCAAGTTCTTCGTCTCAAACTGCCACGTAAGCGACGACTGGAAGCACCACCCAACCGCATTCTACAATCTCCTCTCCGGCCTGAACGGGGATGGCGGCGTGGGGTCCGAAACTTGGGCTCCGCTTCCCGGGGGTTCGGTCGGACGTGCCCGTTGTCGCGGAACCTCGCGCCATCGCGTTCGCATCAACGACCACAGCTAAACCCAATTGGGGCATTTTGAGCTTGTCAACTGGTGGTGTGGTGGTGCACTGAAGTGGATCCGGCGTTTCCCCTGCCGAACAGTCCCTGTTTCAGAAGATGCTCAACCATCTGCGCCTCTCCAATGCCAACCTCAGTCTGGCTGATGAACATTTGGCTAAGGTACGGAGCAACTCTCACTTGCTGGGCCTCTGGAGTGAGCAGCACCGACATCTCTGACAATATACATGTCGACACTCGCATCCTACAGGTTATACGCATCTTCACCATGGTTCATCCTGTCTTTGACTGCCTCTGGCTAACATCACCACTGCCCAGAACAAGCGCCCGTTCCCCGCAAAAAGGGGCAGCGGGGAAGATGCCTCAAGACTGTCACAGGACAGGGGTCAGCACCACCACAACGTTTCTGGAACCACACTCAGATTAAGAGCCTCACGGGTGATCCCCTGCGCGTGCTCTCCGACATCTTGTCCTCGTCCAGCCAATGACAGCTCGCCCAGAACCCCTACTGTCGTCCATCAAACCACTGCCCACCATCATGCTGCCCGTGCTGAATGTCAGAGCCGTCCCCTTTGGGACATGCTGCCGTCGAGCGAGGGGCACATCGTGAGAGCGCCAGTCGTGCCTCTCTCACCACCGTGCCCTATCCCCAACCCCAGATCTCATCCTCTCCCTCCCCGTCTCCTCGTCTATTCACCCGGCATCACCGCTTTCTGGGTGCTGTGTTGAGTTCAACTTTAGCCGCAGGCCGTCGCTTGTTTGCCATCTCCTTCGACAGGAGATACCTGCCCGTTCTCTCTCTCTTCTTTTCATACTCATCTTATGATTGTAGCAATGCTATAGAAGGCCCTAGAGGCCAAGCATCTTCGCTTCTTTTGAGTCGCCCTTTTTTGATTGTATTTTTAGACCTTTCCTTCGATAGCGACTGGCCTCGCCGAACCGAACAGGATTTCGAGAGAGTGTGTGTAGGGGTTTAGAAAAAACAAAGAGAACAAGATGGCATCAAACAACCTCCCAGCGGGAGCGTTCTTCACATCGATCGAGGGGAGGAAATGTACGGCAATACCCAAGGTGGCAGTTGCGTCGCCCGACGTGAACACGCCAGCCCCCGTTCAGACGACACCGCCGCCAGCCATCATCGAGGTCCAGCCGACGCCGACGCCCGAGCCAGCACCAGCCGAGACGACAGCAGTGGTAGTGGTAGGGGCAGGAGACAACAGAGCAGATCCTGCTGCCAACGATGGCAATGAAGTAGAGCAAGAGATTGTTGCTCCAAGTACGACGAGCTCCCCCCCGGCTGTCATCGACTCACCCATCATCACACCTCCCAGCCCAGCGCCAGAATCGGTGCAAGTGGTACAGGCACCAGCCGAGATCTCTCCGCCGCCGGTGGGCCCCCCGCCGCCGGTGTCATCGTTGTCTCCTCTGCCTATTGTACTCCAGCCTGATGCTGGCGCTAATCTCCAGTCCTTCACTGTCATTGCAGAACCTGCCCCGTCTCAGCAGTTCATGGTTGAGCCGTCTGCCACGCGGAACAGTCAGACTGATAACAGAGTAATAGCCTCTTCTACCAATGCGCTGCCAGGGTCTTCGGAGACGGACAGTTCGGATTCTCTATCGCCTCCCCCGGGAGTCTTTCCTGATGGGGGCCCAGCAGCAACACCGGTCTCGCCCACCATTGGGGGCGTGCCGCCTCAGGGCACGGCTGGTGGTGGAGCCTTTCCCGATACCGACATGACAGCAGGTTCATCAGGAGCTTCCAACAGCAACGCAGTGCAATCAACCTTGGCCGTGGCAGGAGGTGTCATCGGAGGTGTGGTTGCCCTTAGCATACTGGCCTTCTTCTTCTGGTGGTGGAGGCGTCGGATGCTCAGGAAAAGACGGAGCACTCTTCTGACTCCGCTCGATGCGACCTCCTTTGACAGAAACGAAAAAGGGGGCCCCTATATCATCCAGCGAGGGAGCATCGGTCCAACCCCAGTGAGCGAGAAAGTCAAGGCGGCCCTGGGGATCAACTTCAACAAGTTCCGCGTCCACGTCAGAAACAAGACAGGAGGAGGCAGCAGCGCGCACTCGGTCAACCTGGACCGGGGCACGTCGCAGTTCATCGACGCGAACGACATCGCCCACAGCAGGAACGGCTCAGCAGGAGTCAACACCCGCGGAGGTGAAGCATCAGCCAGAGACCGATTCGTCGACTTCTTCTCCCGGATGAAACCCGATATTGGCTTCAAGAACCGAGACCCGGCAAGTGACAACCTAGCAGCGATGGGCAACTACAACGCCACCGCGGAGAAGAACGCCATGGCCAACAACCTGCCTGGCCAAAACCAACAACAACCCGACTTTCTGACCCTGCTAGGAATGGACGAATCCGAACTCGACCACGAAGCCCAACGCCGCCGCGGGTCACTGTCGCGCAACAACCGGAGGAGCACCTCTAGCACAGATCACTTCCTCTCCGGACTCAACCTCTTTTCTTCCTCCACCTCCCAAAACAACAACAACAACAACAACAACAACAACAACAACAACAACAACAACACCGACCCCTTCAGCGACGCCAACGCCGTCACCCTCCCTCCCCGCTCCTCAGCCCAACCCCCGCCGTTGAACCCCTTCTCCGACGCCAACGCCATAGGCAAACCAACAACCTACATATCCGACATCCGCCGCTCCCGAGGCCAATCTTTTACCACCACCGGCGGTCCCCCCCGCCAACAATCAACCCTCTACCGCGACAGCCTCCGTGACTCCTTCACCACCACAGTAACAACAACCACCATCCCGGGCCGCAACAAATTCCGCTCTGACCCCTTTGACCTTGAAAGGCCAGAGTTCCTCGGCATGGGGAATATACCCCCTCCTATCCTGATTGAAGGGAAAAAGGCGAGCATTATTTCGTCTACGGCAGGGACGGTGGGGACAGGGAGCGTGAGTGGGAGTGTGGTTATTAGGAAGCCACAGTCGGCGGTGGTGGTGAAAAGGGGCCAGAGGGCGGAGAGCTTTTCGAGCAAGTACTCTAGTGGGGTGAGTAGTTTGGGGGGGTTTGAGGAAGGTGGGGGGTGGAGTGATCCCGGGCCGGATGTTGGGCCGGCGGTTGTGGCTAGGGGTGGGAGTCCGACTACTGGGACGGGTGGATGGAGGCATGAGGAGGAGGGGGTGATGGAGGGGATTAGGAGGGTGGGGACTGGGGGGAGTGGGAGGAGTGTTGGGAAGGCGATGTAGTTGAGGGGAGTTATGTCTCGTTGTTCTTTTTTCTTCTTGTTTTTTTGGTAAAGTGTTTTCTCTTCGTTGGTGCTGTTGTTTTTCTTGAGGAGGGTGTTGTTTGTTGTTGTTGTTGTCGTTGCCGTTGTTAACGCAAGATGGGGGATACCAAGAAGGGAAAGTGAGCATTGGGTATGGGGAAGGGTTGGGGGGAAGAGGGTGGTGATGACGATGGGATGTAAGCACATCGGATGGTTGGGAACATTATTACCCCTTTTTGGATGGAGTCAAGGGGGTTGGGTTGCTCGTGAGCTGGGGTTGAGGATAGGGGATCGCTTTCTCACACAAACACAAACACATTCGCTTTTTTACCTTTTTTTCAACACCACACACAACTTTGGCACAAAAAGCTGTACGTATATACATATAGGCACACCCGCATAAGGATATAGGAGGATCCTTGTTTTTGTCTTTCCCTTTTCTGTTTTCTTCTCTTGTACGTCCTGTTTGTTACTGTTGGAGTAATGAGATGAATCATTTTGTTGTTGTTGTTATTGTTGTTGATTGAGAGAAAAAGTAAAACGTCGTCATGTCATCTGATGATTTTTTTGCGCTGGATAGTCTCCGACAGACATGTCTCAGCTGCAAGTAACAAGCTTTTTCACACAGTCCGGTCTCCACGGATGTGTCATGAAGAAAGGGTGCTGTAAATAACCTGTGCGCATTCCTCGGTTCCTTATTCTGTACCATGGCCTGACATTGGGATCAGGAGATTTGAGGACGAGCTGGTTGCCATAGGCAGGGAGTTAGTGCTAGCAGCTCGTGTTTGGAAGTATAGTGTACTCTTGTCTCCAGCCAGGTCCTCCTAGCCAATATCAAAATCTTTTTCGGGCAGGCGGCCCGAGGGAGTGGTACACTAGTATAACAGCCCCAGGTGTCCTTGTATACATTATTCTTTACGGCATACCGTCAAAGAAAAGAAACAGCGAAGGAAGGAAAAAGTAGCGGAACATGTGCTGGCATGAACCGCAACGTGCCGGTGTCGATCGTTGCCGGAGTTGGGGTCCAGGTGCCGCCTATTTCCATGGCAGGTCCCTTCTACCAAGGCTTGGAAGCTCGGGTATCGGCACAAGTAACTTGGGACAAGACAAAGTTGGTGGAGATGGGGGGTTTGAAGGGAGAGAAGCTCCGAGGTTGGGGGTGGGTTGCCAGTAAGAGTTTTGACTGTTGGAAAGAGAGTTGAAAAAGTTGGTTGAGAAGTGTGGTTAGCGAGGTGAACTCCACCGGGGATCTTGTCTTCAGGCTGAAACGAGGCTCTGTGTGGTGGTGTTTTGAAACTTGAAAGACCACAATATCTATTAGTCCTAGGTATGAAGCAATTGGAGAGATATAATGAGTTTCCAGAGAGCTCTGAGGCTCAAGGAGTGGCATATCGATGTGAACTAACCTATTTTGCATCGATTCGGTCTTCCAGCACAACCCAACATTAATGGTCTGATGGAAGAGCTTTGACGTCTGTCAAAGTGTGCTTTGGCATTCTCTTGCCACTGCACTGGAAAATAGCATGTGGAGTGATTCGAGTTTGATAGTTTGTTTTGTCTAGTTGTCCTAGCGGGGCCTTAGGCATATACCACAGTAGTTCCTTGGGCTCAGGACCCTCGGTGCAGCGTGGCAGTTGGGGAGTTGACGCTTTGCTCTCGTGAACCAGGAAATGTGCCTCCAGCGTTGCACAAATGGAAACTGGTGACGGCGTGACGACTTTTGCTGCTCAGGTGCTGGGCTGCGGTGCCCAGTGATGATGCTCCAGGGGTCAGACCCCAGTCTCACAAGCAGAAGGAACGCCACCAGCACGAGATCGACGCCTGTCCCTAAAAGCGACAAGCCCCCCACATCGCACTCGTCTGAACGACATATCAACAATGGGGCACTGGGTGACTGGGTGCGAAAGATAATGCGGTGAATGCACACCTGGGGCTACAGGTGCTTCGCTGATCATCACCATCCTCCGATATTGAACCTGCACCTACACTACACCACGGCTCCGCCCTGCTGCTGCATTCCACCGGCCGTGGTCTTTCATCGGTTGATGAAAGGGAACATCTTGCATCTCACCGCAAGCAAGTGAATCCATATCGGGGATCTCCTTTTCGAGGGTCGCAGCTGAGGGCGTGACTGAATGACGTCTCTCCTGACACCCCCGTCACATCTGCTTCTGCTCCCCCCCCTCGGTCTTCACCCTCGCCGCCGGTAAAAGAGTGAGGTGCCAGTCTCTTGGCTCTCTCCGGCACCGCGAAAAGCGAAAGATTTTGGAGAATTCCCATGTTTTTGAGAATCGCCAAATTTCCCAACCCCAATCATAGCGCCGTTAAAACCCCTTGCTACCCCGTTTTCGAACACACTCAATCAGGCCTACGCTACGCAAGACCCTTTTTCCTTGTCGCTTGCTCCGCAATCGCCCCCTGCAGTTGTGGTGTCTTTCCCACTGTCAGTCGAGGCTCCTAGTTAAAGCAACATTTTTTTTTTTACTGAATACATCTGCACACACCGACGACGTGAGAGGTGGAAAGTGCGCGGGATCCCTCTTTTTTTTGCTATTGCCTTTATACTCCCCACTCCTCCTTCTGGAACAAGCGGCCCAAGCAGTTGGACAAGCCATCAGAACATTACGTCGTGAGGAGACGGACGGCCCGCCGACTCGACCGCGTCCGGCCAACCTATGATACCGAAAGGACTGCGAACGAAAAGTGGGAACGAAACAAAAGAGAAAAAAACGAAAGGCGCCGGTCCGGACAACAGGGAAATCCGCTGCATTTCGCCCTTTTACGATTGCCCCCCTCCCCAGCACCAAGGTTCCCCCAGTGGAGAAGGCCCGAGAGAGAGAAAGAAGACTGGATCTTGGGAGCGTGTGTGCTCTTTCGGGGCGAGGTTGGACACTCGAACTCTCTCTTTTTTGGATCCCTTGGAATCTGGATCAATCTATTCTACCTACCTTATCCGTTATTCCCAGTTTTGCGCAATTGCTTGCTTGCTGGGCTTTTGCTTTTGGCATAGGGGGTGGGCATCTGTGTTTTATTCCCTTATACTGATGCTACCAACTTACTTGCTAGCTACCTACATACCTAAAGGTTCCAGGCCTTATCGCAGCACACACCACACCCCCCCGTTGTTATCGTGGGTGCCTGTGTGTGTGCGTGTGCGTGTGTGTGTTGTGTGTTAGGCGTGTGTAGCTGTGTGTGTTCGAGACCACTCTACGGAATCGCGTCTCCTACCCAATCCTCGAAATCTCGGAAGGACGCTGTTACCTACATCGCGATCATGCCGCCACCAGATAGTGACTCGGGCGCTCCCGCCGCCGCCCAGCCTGGGAATAACTCCAGCGACTTTGTAAGTGAGCTCCCTTTCTGCAGCCAGCTGCCCCTATTCCCTTTGTCGCAAGCCGGTTTACCAGTTGCTAACATAGCTCTCCGTCCTCCAGGTGCGCAAACTCTATAAGTATGTAACCAATGAACCTCTTCAAACCCGAGATCCAGGACGAAAGCTTACGATGACGTCGCAGAATGCTCGAGGATCCCTCTTACAACTCGGTAGTACGATGGAGTCCCGAAGGCGACAGTTTTGTGGTGTTGGAGGTATGCTGCGTCGTCTCCAGCACTGGATCGAGAAATGGACATTGACATTCGGCATGAACAGAACGAGAAATTCACGAAAACAATCCTCCCCAAACATTTCAAACACAGCAACTTTGCGAGTTTCGTGCGCCAACTAAACAAGTACGACTTCCACAAAGTTAGGCACAACGAAGAGAGTGGCGAGGCGCCATATGGCCGGGATGTATGTTTGACATTCTCTCCCGTCTCTACCTTCTTACATCTTGCGCGCGCATGGACTGACGATGAATTTCTTCTCGAAAAAAGGCCTGGGAATTCAAGCATCCCGAGTTTCGGGCAGACAGAAAAGACCAACTGGACAACATCCGGAGGAAAGCGCCGGCGCCCCGAAAACCACCTCCAACAGAAGATGCGTTCCCAGCATCGCAGCAGATCGTGGTCCTTAGCGAATCCCTGAATGCCACCAATGTTCAGATACAAACCTTGCAAGAGCAGTACCTTGAACTCGATCGCACGAACCGGCTGCTCGTCGCCGAGGTTCTGAGTTTGCAAAAGATGCTCCGCGCCCAAAGCCAGGTGTCCAACGAGCTGATATCACACCTCAACAACATGGAGGACAGACGGCGCAACAGCCGCCATTCAGCCCAGTCTTCTCACTCGAGCCACTCCGGCACCAACTATCACCAGGGAACCTTGGGACTGTTGCCAGACGGGACCGACGAGCCAGCTCCGGAACTGCGACGTGCGCGCGAGATCCTTAACGGGGTATCTCCCGACTCCCAGGCCGACCGCGAACTCGAAAGGTTGTCCATGGCCTACCACCAAAACGGCTCCCCGGCCGAGAGCGCAGGTTCCTCCGTCATGTTCACCCACGCCGGTCCCCAGACCTCGATGAACGTTGTGCACGATCCCTTCAGCGATCCGAGACATCTTGTGTATCCTGTGGGCCAAACACAGGGTATCGATCCATTCCACGCCGACCACATCCACAATATCCCATACAGCCGACCACTCAGTAACCCTAATGTGATGACCGAGGCGCCATCGCAAATCTCACCTCCACCGGGCAAGGAGCAAAACGGCTCACTGTGGAGAGGAAAGAAGCCGCAGATTTTGTTGGTAGAGGACGACAAGACGTGCGCAAGGATCGGGTCCAAGTTCCTGACGAATATGGATTGTAGTGTCGAGACTGCTGTAAGTCCGCCTCCGGGAATTCGATGCCCGGAAAACGTGGCTAACGTGTTTTCTTGCCTTCCTTGTAGCGTGACGGCCTCGAGGCTGTCGAAAAGATTAACACGGATGCTGACCGGTTCGACCTCGTCTTTATGGACATCATCATGCCCAACCTTGACGGCGTTTCCGCCACGGCCATGATCCGGATGGTGACGCCGCAAATCCCCATCATCGCCATGACATCCAACATTCGACAAGAAGATATCCAGACCTATTTCCAGTTCGGTAAATTGCCTTCTCTTCCACATATACTTACCCCAGATCCTAATGTCTTTGCCACAAGGAATGAACGACGTCCTAGCCAAGCCCTTCACAAGAGATGGCATGGTCCGCATCCTCAAAAAGCACCTCACCCGCATGCTCAAAGACCCCCAATCGGCCGGCGTGCTCAACGATCCTAACGACCCCACCTCGGCCGGCAATGGCGGAGGAGGGCAGCAAACCGCCGGCGGCCCGGGTCCCCCGACAGGCGGCTACGCCAACGCCAACATGGCAGCCTCGATGCAAGCTGCCATCAACCAGGCTGCCCAGGTCCAGGTCAAGTACGAGCAGACGCCCATACCGTCTCCTTCGACGACCGCGTCGTGGCACTCCCCCGGCACGACCATGCAGCAGGTTCAACAGCAGCAGGTCCAGCAGCAGCAGCAGCAGCATGCTAGCCCCCGGCTGGATCAAGGCGGGTATATGAACGCTGTTGGGAGCGGGCAAGGGGTGGGTGGGATGGTGCTGACCCCGGGGGGTTCGCAGAGGGGGCCGGGACAGCAGCAGCAGCAACAGTATGCGGGGTACATGCAGGCTGGGCCAGGGCCGGTGACGAGACTGCCCGAGATGGGAGGGATGGGAGGAGGTGCGGGGGATGATCGGCCGGAGAAGAGGCAGAGGTTGTATGGCCCTGGTCAAGGGGGGTATGTTGGGTAAAAGATAAGGTGGTTCGGGAGGTTCGTCTATCGGCGTTTGATGCTGTCGTGATGTGTCTTTTCGGTCCGTCGTGGCCTGCATGTGAGTGTGTACTGTGAGGGTTATCTAGAGAATGGTTTTGGGGGAGGATGGGGGGTGGGGCAGCTAAATGTTTTCTTTTCTGTATACAAGGCAACGGATTATTTTTTGGGTATATGGGTGGTCAACCACGGGGTCAATGTGTAGTTTGGTTTGTTGAGGGTGTTATATAAGTCTCTCTTGAAACTATTCAAGCTCATAGGGTTTGGGCTAGGGGAGGAAACGAAAATATAATTCAAAAAAGAGAGAAAGGTTTCGGATGAGAGGAAACTGAGAAATGAGCTGCTTGTTTGGAAAGCGAGAAATGGTTTGTGTGTGTGTGATTTGAAAAGTGTGAGAATGAGGAATACCTGTGTATATCAGCGCAAACAAGAAATGGCAAACAATCAAAGCAAAGAGGGGGGACGCTAAGATAAAACATGGTGGTAGTGTAGTAGTTAAAGGTAACGGGGGGGCGGAGTCTAGAACACAATAATATAAGTCGATCCTTCCTTACTTTACCTACTCCTACTGCCGGAAAGTTCCCCAACGGCGGGCGGAAGAGACGGAACAACAAAACAGGCCATTACGATGGAATGGTCTGGACCATCTCCCACTCGGAGGCCCCATGATTGCCGGCACACACATACTACACACTGAGTGAGGTGAGTTGGTTGGTTTGTTGCTTTCTTTCTCTCCCGGTTGTTGGTAGTCGGCGGTAATTTTTCCCATCGATAGTTTGAAAGCGGCTGGCTGGCTGAGACAGCCGCTAGGGAAGGGCCGACGGGCCTGATGATGCCAGAGAAACAAAAACTTTCCGCTGATGAAAAAGGATGGGAATGTGAGGAAGCGGAGAATGGGGAATCTTTTGTTGCTGGCTGGGCGGTGAGGAGAAGGAGGAGGAGGAGGGAGGGTGTTTGCTTTCCCACGCGGGTGCGAGACATTGCTTGCATGAGAAGGGGGAGGTAGTGGTGGTGGTCTCCTCGCGTGCTGGCCTCGCATTTTGCCTTCGCTGCTGCTGCTTCCTATTATAAATAACATCACCTGCAGATGGTCGGAGGTAAGGCAGGCCAAGCGTTTTGGTAGGACAATAAAGACCACCTCGGTATCTACTTCCTCACTTGTTTGTTTGATGGATGGACACATGGTACGATGAGGGGGTGGAGGGCTGAAAAAGTGAGGGAACAGCAACAGGGCAACCAAGCAGAGGGGAGAAACTCAACGATGCAATCGGGCCGTTGGCTGTGTGCTTCTTGACGGGTTCACCTGTCCGAGACAGGAGGATCCTTCGTGGCTTTTTAGCAGACGGGATAGGTTCGAGGTTGAGGTTTTTAGGTTCATCATCTGTGCTTGTTGTCCCCTTGTTCCCTGCCCCCGGACAGCCGTAGCGCATGGCGGCAGTACTGGGCGTCCAGAGGAAAAACACTGGAACTTCCTGATAACGGCGGCTGGGTACGTAAGCTTGGGCTTGCTTCCGCGATCCATAGAGTTCTGGCCCTTGCTGGGCGGCTTGGGCTAGGGTTCTAGACTCTCTTAGTGTATTTCACACGTCACGAGAAGGGTTGCAACGGTAACACCGGCACTGATGCACCGCTGTGATCACCAACTGGAGGTCTTGAAGGCCGCTGAAGGATATCACTATGAGTGTAGGTTATCAGAGGACTTCAATGATATGGTGAAATGTGCTTCTGGAGGAGGGAAGCCTGTGGGCTTCTGAGGAGTACTGGACAGCCTGTGTGCATCTTGAAGTATGGCAAGCCACCGCACAGTCAGCCCACCTTACAGCAAAGTAAGATCTTATCAAGGCCGACTTCATGGCAAATCAACGCCTGTCCCACATGAAGGTTCGCTATCCGTTCACCCCTTCATGGATATCTGATCGTGAGATCAGGCGGGTCCCAACCGTTCAAACTCCTCGGGAACTAACAGCTGGTGCTCCCTTCTGTTCGGCCCATCTCCATCTACCAGGAGTAAGTACTGCACTGTATTGTAATGACATTTCCCCAAACTTGAGGGTTTCATCGTCCTTGACAACGATATCTGGAGGTATGAAGGTTTTCAGCCACACTCACGTACAGCCTTGGAGTCTGGTTTGAATGCTAGATTACCTTTTCACATTCTCTACTGAACCAAATTGCCAGCAGCAAAGCTTCAGCTAAAAGCAAAGTGTAATAATACCAAATTCACGGACATTTCGTTCTTTGGTACTTGATGATAGCGTAAGAAAATGTGGTCCGGTTTTCTGTTTCACAAGACGTTCTAGCCCGGCCCATTCCTGGCGCCGCAATATCAACCCCTGTCATGCTGTGTCGGCAGAGCACGGTGCACCGTATGGTTCGTGTAATCACGGCCTTGGCGAGGGGCTGTTGTATTCGTGCTCCGCGATCAAAAACTGATGGAGAGAACTAGAAAGTCATGCTCATGAATAGATTCAACTGATGGTGCCTGCATCATCGTGGAGATATGGTAGAGAATCTTGACAGAGATAATCCAACAGGACTTGCGAGAAAGGCTGAATGACTTCCTTGGAGGGAGATAGACGGATGCCAGCAGCGTTTGTGATTATGAATTGAAAAGAATTAGCTTGTAAGTAGAATAAAAAAATTACATCTATTCCAGCACCCAAATCATTAAATTCAAGGTTGATGTGCCTCTTCCCATCTGATATCAACTCCGGTTTACTTTCCAAGGCGGAGCCTCGTCCCTCAGCCTTGCAAGCCGCATTTACCCCGCGCCCCACATGAGGTGTCCCACCTTCTAAAGTTTCGAGAATTGGGGGGGCATTGATTGACTCACACGTTGGTTTGCACAGCTATTTCATTCTCTGGCCGTTTCCGTCATTGCGTTGCCCAAACCGAGGCGCTACCATCCACAACCTGAGCTACCCCTGGCAATCGCACCCACCACAATCACTGACCAGAAAGATAACCAAAATCTACATGTCCAAACAAGGTGGTAAGGGTGCCGCCGGCAAGGGCAAGAAGCCTGCCAAGGCTGGCGGCGATGACAAGAGAGAGGATGCCCTCCAGGCTGTGATCATTGCCGATTACTTCCAAGACAGATTCAGACCATTCACTCTGGATAAGCCTAGGGTATGCCCCCAGCTACAAATCGACCATATTGAACTCTCAATGACTGATCCCATCCATAGTGTCTTCTCCCCTTGGTCAACATCCCAGTCATCGAGTATACCCTCGAATTCCTTGCCTCGAACGGCGTACAGGAGGTCTTTATATACTGCGGCACACACTCCGAAGACATCGAGCAATACATCCACGAGTCCACACGATGGAGCCCCAACAGCGCCATCTCCCCCTTCTCCTCCCTCGAGTTCATCCGAGTATCCGACGCCACCTCAGTCGGCGACTTTCTTCGCGACCTGGACAAGCGCAGTTTGATCTCGGGCGACTTCATTCTCGTCCATGGTGACCTGGTCGCCAACATCCAGCTAGATGGCATCCTGGCCAAGCACAGAGCGAGAAGGGAAGCGAACCGCGATGCCTGCATGACAGTTGTTTTGCGCTCCGTTGGAGAGGAACCACACAGAGCCGCCAAAGCTCGAGGTATCACGCCTGTCTTTGTTATCGGTGACACAGACGGCAGGTGCTTGCAGTACGATGAGATCCACCCATTAATGAAGGACCGACGACTACTTTTGGACCCTTCAGTATTCAAGCACGGATCTTTCGAATTACGAAGCGACCTTATCGACTGCGGTATCGATATTTGCACACCCGATGTCTTGGCCTTGTGGTCTGAGAGTTTCGATTATGAGCTGCCGAGGAAAAACTTTTTGCATGGTGTGCTGAAGGATTGGGAACTAAACGGCAAGTTGATCTACACTGAGATCTTCGAGGACGGGTACGCGGCCCGTGCCAGCAACCTGCAGATGTACGATTGCATCAGCAAGGATATTCTCGAGCGATGGGTGCTCCCCTTTGCGCCAGACAGCAACCTCATGCACGACCAATCATACCAGAAGGTCAAGAACAACTCTTTCGTCGAGTCGGGCGTATTGGTAGAAAGAGGGAGCAAGGTGTTACAGTCGGCCATTGGGAAGGACACATCCATCAAGGCTGGGAGCGTTATCTCGGGCAGCGTTGTTGGGAGGAGGTGTCAGGTTGGCAAGAATGTCAAGATCAAGGACAGCTACATCTTTGATGATTCCACCATTGAGGATGGTGCCGTCATTACGCACTCGATATTGGCAGGCGGTGTCAAGATTGGAGCGAATGTGCGAATCCCAGAGGGGTCCCTGATTTCCTATAATGTGGAGATCGATAGAGATGTCAGGCTGCCAACAAAGCTACCAGCGCGGATTTCCGCCAAGACGGATAACGGTCAGCCCGTTGAGAACGACGCTTCTCTTGTGGGGCCGGGTGGAAAGGGTGCCGTCTACAGCGTCACGGCAGACGACTCAGATTCGGATTCTGATGATGAGGGTGATGGAGACCCAGCCCAGCTACAAAACAACCTCATCTACTCACTCGAGGGCCTCAACATCTCCACATTATCTGTCTCTACGCTCGCATCAGAGGACGACTATGACTCAGATGAGGATGACGAGCATGCTGGATACTTGCATGCTGGTGATGGGCAGAGGGAGCGCCTGTCATCATTTACCTCTGACGATGCCTCCAAACTTGACGCCTTCCACGGTGATGCAGTCAATGGCTTGGTGGACGCTCTTCGGGGGGATGACAATGCAGACTTTGACTCGGCCAAGCTGGAGTTCATGGGTCTTAGGTTGGCTAACAACGCTTCAGACAGCTCCATGCGCCGCGCTATTGCCGTTGCGTTTACCAAGCGTGCGGCCGAGATGTTGACCCCAGAGCATGGTGGTCTGGAACCAGCCAAGGCTGCCGAGAGAGTTCTCAAAGACAAGAACGGGGCCGTCAAGTTCATCAAGGATGTCGGTGTTGGTGGTGACGATGTCAAGCAACAAACCGAGTTTGCGCTTGCGCTGCAGAAGGGGCTGGTGAGCGTTAGGGGACTTGAGCCTAGTAGAGCTGGGACACTCCTTGCTGCTTTGCTTCAGCAGCTTTACACCTTGGATGTGCTTGAGGAGGATGGTATTCTCGCTTGGTGGGCTGATAGGAGAGCTGACGAGGGTGACACGATGACCACTGTCAAGGAGAGGTGCAAGGTTTTGGTGGATTGGCTGGAGGAGGCGGATGAGGAGGATAGTGATGAGGATGAGGATGATGAGGACAGCGATTAAGCTGCAGGAGTATGCCAAGTTCATTGGGTCAGCATCGTTGACAGGTGTGCATAGCCAACCGGTGTTTGGTGTCATCGTCAAATGGGTGGGATATAGCGTGCCACACAGCCTACTCCTCCTAGGATAGATGGATACCCTTATGATTCGAGCTTTTTACTGTTCATGACTGGGAATCAAAAGTTATGGGGTATATAAAAATAGGATGGTAGTTGATGGTCACTGGCTGTCCTTGTTCCTGTCCATTCCAAACATTATGCACCTTTGGAAGAAGAGGGTGTGCAAAGGTGTAAGATGATTGGTCCAAAAGCACTTTAACCCCTCGTCACGATCCAACCCACCTCTTGCACATCCAAGTCACGAAAGTTCACGCTGCAGGGGTCTCATGGGTGCGAAAAATGCCGCGTGAAAACGCGAGTCAAACACGCGTAGGAAGCTGAAAAAAAAAAAGCGCTCCTGTGAACGCGTCTTTTTTCTTCGTTCACTGGTTCATCGCAAATGATGCAAATCAAGCTCAGAGATGCTCTTATCAAGTTCAATTCGATTCCCGCCTATGTGAGCACACACATTTGTACATACAAACAACATTCACGCACATACACACAGACAACGCGTGCACACTACCACTAGCCAGCCTAGCTCCAAACCCAAAATTCACACCGCTACCACTCCCCTACATACAACAAAACATTCACCAAGCCAACCAACCAAGCCAACCAGACATTCATGCACCAAAAACCCATCATTTCTCTTTCCCAGTCTCCTTGAATCAATCCTCTGTCCCATCCATACATCCATCCCATCATTTCCCAAAAAAAAAAAAGGAAAAAAAAAAAAAGAAGAAAAAAACAGCGCAGCAAAAGAAAAGCAGAAACTTGTGTGTAAAAGTACGTTGAGGTCGAAGGGTAATAATTAAAAACTTTGCCGATCAAGATTTGTTTGCGTTTGTTATTCTTGGTGGTTGAGAGTGTAATGACATGATATAAAAATAAAAATAAAACAGAAAACACAAAGGCATCCCAACTCCCTAAACTCCATTGCTTTGCTCAAAAACGACAAGCCAAAAAAAAAAAAAAAAAAAAAGGGGGGGGGCGGTGATAAACAGGGGGATTTGTTTATAAATAAAAATTCAGGTCAAATTTGTCGATGCAAAGTAGGGTATCAAGAAAAAACCAACAAGTAAAAAAAGGACATAAACACCAGCATTAGAGACCCAAATGTGTCTCAAGCAGTCGTATCATCAAACGTAAGCCTTCTCCTCGCCACACTCGCCGGCGTCCTGCCGCCCATTCCGAGCGGAGTCTTCCACGGCTTTTGCGCCGGGCTCGGCGTCATGTGCACAAAGTCTTCAAAGTTGAAGGCGTTCATGCCGGGTGTGGCGGGGAAGGGGTTGCCTCCGCCCGGGGTGGTCATCATCGAGGATGGAAGCGCCAAGTTGTTCTTCTTTGGTGGTGGAGTGGAGGGGGGCTCCATCAGCCGGTTGTTGGTTCGGGGTTGAGCCGGGGAGGGCGAGGCGGCGAGGTACAACAAGAGGTCGGCACCTTCCTGGCCCGTCTTGTTGTTCATCGCGTTGTCATTGTCCGCTGCTGATTGCCTGTCTCTGGGCTTCTTCATGAGGCTGCGGCTGCGCATTGGTGGGGTTCGGGGTGGTGATATGCGGATGCTGTTTCTGGCCTGGAAGGATTGGATGGGGAGGTCATCATCGTCATCAGAATTGGCGGCATAGTTTGTAGAAACGTAAACGTCGCTGATTTGTTTGGAGCCTGCATAAAACGACAGATCAGGACCGGCCGAGGTGGTGAAGTGTTGCTGTCGCTTCGGTTTCATGGGTGATGACTGAGTGAGCTGGTGTTCAGAGTCTTTCCACAGGGGGTGGCTGAAGGATCTGTGGGCGGTGGGGGACTGGCGAAAGCGTTTGCTTGGACTCGACATGGTGTGATCAAAAGATGCGACATATGTGCGCTTTCGGTGACCGGTGCTGCCATTGCTGGACATGATAGCATCGGAAAAGATGGGCGCCTTGAGCGGGGAGCTCATCAATGTTCTCGAGGGGTACGGGAGGTCGGATGCGCTTGAAGAGGAGTCGGACAAGATGTCACCGTCGGGATAGCGGTTGCGCCGAATCCTGTCCTCGAACCTGGGCTCGATCTTATCGAGGGTCAGGTCTTCGAGCCCATGCTTCGTTTTGAATTGGGCAAGAGCGAGGCGGTTCTGCAGTCTCCTGGCCATCTAAGTTTCTCACCGTCAGCTACCTAGGGAGGGAGGCCGCTTTCCGGGTACTTAGAACATACCTTGCTGATTTCAGCCCTCTTGAGCACCTTGCCCGCAACCTCCTCGGGATGTATCTTCAACGGCGACGACATCATGTTGCCGGGTTGCAGGCACGCAGGCAGTTCGGTACAGATCTGGTGGTCGAGGGTGGGACTGGCGGAAGGTCAGAGATTTGAGGTCTGCCTGGCTCGGCTGGATGGGGTCCCCTGAGACCGCAAGGCGCCTAAGCGCTGCCGTTGAACAGGAAGAAGGGACAACCAAGCAAGATTCTGGATGAAACGCCTGTGTGTGCCTGGTGCGCTGTCGAGGAGGTACAAGATGGCAGAAACGACACGGGCAGGACTGCAACAAGACAGCCTGGGGATCGAGAGATATCTGAGTGAAGAAAGGGAACAGATACTAGTAGCAGTGTTGATACTTGTCAAAGAGGTTGGAGCAGCAAATTCACATTCCTGTGGAAACCGGTAGATTAGCTGAGCACTGGCCCTCCTGTGTCTGCGGCACAGGGCGGTCCAGGGGGGTGCTATGGCCCGCCAATTTGTTCGGTTACCACTGGCTACCCCCTCGTGCCTTGCCAGGCACCTGCACCTCATCCCCGCCAAAAGAAGCCTTTTGTTCTGCATCTGGAAGTCGAATTTTAATCATCCAGATAGATCATCGACGAAGTCTACTAGAAGGGTGTCGCAATTGGATGCACAACATGATGTCCCAAAACCCCGGGAGCCGCCGCCATCAGCCTATCCATTCTCTGACCTTGTCGCCCTGTGCTCCTTATATGTAAGGTATTCATAAGATGCCGACCTGGTGTCCGGGGCTACGACATCATAATAAGTGTTTGCGATATGGTGACAGCGTCTTGGCTCTTTTTGCATCAGGGGGCGGTTGGGACTCCACAGCCAACCACGTTCCATGGGCAGCTAGGCCCAGGTACGGCAGGCTGAAAATATCCGTCGTGTGCTTTTTGACTTCTTTTAATTCTTTTAGCGAGGGGTCGGTTCGTCGCGAGAGAACGTTTGGAAGAGAAAGAAAAGTTTCATGGAGGAACCGGTTAGTGCGCCGTTGCATCACCGGAGCAGCAAAGACGGTGCCTTGCAGCCCTCAGCCCACGGAACAAAGCACCGGAACAAGTATCCGATCATAGTAGACTGGCGGTAGCAACAAAAACAACCCCAAGTACTTGCATGAATTGCATGCGAGCTGAAGTCGGAAGCTCTCCACCATGTCCATGTGTGGATCAATGCTCGCTCAACAACAATCGAACTGCATCTTATGATCTTACTCTTTTATACATAACACGCCGCCGCTTTGAGCCTCGTTGCCTCTCCCTACCGGACCATGTCTCGGCGACTGACCGAAGAGCTGTCAGGCCTGTCAGCGGCCCTGCTTCGGCCAGACAACGGGAGCCAGAGTTGAGAGATATCTTGAGTGGGAGACGTTCCCTGTTTTGCGATGGGCCTTATTCTAACTTGTCAGGTTGGCTTCGATCTCGAATGGCACCCAAGAGGTCTTCAGAAGAGTGGAGGCAGGATCCTCTTGGATGTCTTGGAGTGTGGAAAGCGTCGTCAACAAGAGTGCCCACTTCCCATATCAATTCCACTTTCCAGCTTCTCGCCAAGAGATATATTGAGGTCAAAAAGCTCACGCAATCAGATGGATTGTGGCCATCCTTTCAGCCCCCTTGCTGCCCCTGGCGGTTTCCTGCCGGGTTGTTGATCTCGGACGAGCTGTCCGATTCTCACCAGCTCTTACAGCGCCTGCCCCCGTCTTATCCGTCCTCCTGCTCTCCCATCCTATCGCTTCTCGCCGACCCAAATTCGTGGTTGCAAAGCTGCCTTGTTCCGGATACAGCAGTTGACAGGATCCAGTCCCGTCGTCTGGTTGCATCGCTGGCCCAATCACCCAGACGTCGACCAATTGCAGACCTACCCTACGTCATTGACACATTCCAAGCTTTACCTACTACACACTACACTATTCCCTAATACCTACCCAGCAGCTGTCACCTCAACTGCCGCCGATATCTTCGCTGCGTGCGCGACACAGATCAGATTGCGAAAAGGAAGATCGTACACCAGAACCGTTCCGAGAGCTGTTGTTGTGCCACTTGACGGCCGCTTCCCGTCCTACCTACACCATCTTCCATTTAGGGGCAGGCACAGTGCACCGTCTGACGACCACAGGCGCATCTTTAATACCTAACTTTCCCCCCACCCCCCACCTACACCACCTTCCTCCCATCCCTCACGCTATCTGCGCCACGATCCATCCATTGACCGTTGGCAGCCCGTTCTTTTTCGATTTTCTCGTATACCAGAGCGAGACCCGGGGCAGCTGTGCGAGATCTCCCTCTCCAATTTTCAATTGGGGGGTTTTTTTTTTCTTTATTTTTTTGAGCTGCGGCATTACATTCGTTTGCTTCTTCGACCCTTGGTAGTTGGAATTGGAGTTGGAGAACTGGAATTGGAATCGAAATTTGGAGACTACCCATCTTAGCATCCCTCGCTCCAGCCATGGCTCCGTCCCTCTTCAACTTTAAGGAACTGCGGAGGCGGTCCAGGCAAAGCTTCCGGACCGAACGATCGACCGATACGTCTAGCGACGCCAGTAACGGTACTACTCCTACTTCCGGGTCCTCGACGCCGCCATCGATCGGCCAGCAATCCGATCCCGCTTTGAATCTGCAATTGGCAGACAAATTCCTCTCCCCGTCCTCTGCCGGTCTCTCACGCCCATCAGCCCAGCCATACCCCAACGGTGGCAGCAACCGATACAGCGTATCAGGCATGGCAGGTCTTGGGTCACCTGTTTCAAACGGCGGGAAGGGCCCAAGTTTGCCGGTGTCCCAGTACTCGCCCCGGATCACAAATGTGCCAGACAATTCCTGGGTAGGTGTTCATATGTGAGAAACCCAGTCCGGCACAGCTAGACTAACATAGAACTAGGCATATCAAAAGATTTTGTTGGTCTATGGTACAGTTGGCGACCCCTCTCAACAGTCGGTTGACGGGACAGTCACTGTGAGCCGCTTGGACGACAACTTCCCTCCAGTCTCGTGGCCAGTATGCAACTCCCACTTCAAGGCACTTGTTTACATGATGCCCGGCGCCAATCGCCTGCGCTTTGACTTCTCTAGCCCCAAGCTTGCCAACAGTGGATCTTCCAACCCTATTCACGCTTCCTACCTAACGGTTCATATGATTCCTCCGGTTGCTGCACCACCACTGCAGCTTGCCATACTGTTGGCAAAGGATTCACCAGGCACGTTCGATGCAGTCCCGGCCAGGATCGAGAGGGAGGGTAATGGCCTTGACACGGCGGTCCGCAAGCTCCGCATGGCTGCGTACCTGTGGCAAGCCTTTACTGCGGAACAGATGTGGCGCAACAAATTCGGCCGTCGCACTTTTAGGTTTGAGGAGGAGTGGACGACAGGCACGGTCAACCAACGAGACAGGCAAAATGGGACGATGCGCTCCGAGGCGCGTGTTCATGTCATCCGAACCGACAAAACACTGGCAGAGCTACGGAATCTGAACAGGGCACAGCAGAATCCTAATGCATCCGACTCAGGGGGCCTATATGGCATTGCCGCCGACGCTGTGCGCGACTATTTCAAACCGCTACCCGGACAAAAGTTGTACGTGTCGGTTCTCCTGCTCGATGCCCATTGGGACACGGCCTCCAAGACAATCGTGGGACATGCTGCGCTGGGCGGAAATGTTGGCGATCTGCACCTGGGTGTGTTTGGGTCTCATTGCCTCCAGAGCTACCCAACGAGCTTCGAGGAGGTTGTCCCTGCTTTTACCGACTGTACGCCTACAGACACGAACCATGTGGGCAACGACTGCAATGATGCCGGGAGCTCGTGGGAGGCGGCCAACATAGGAATCGGCGCCCACATGCACGAAACCGGGCACCTCTTTGGCTTGCCACACCAGGAGAGCGGGGTCATGCTGAGGGACTACGTTACGCTGAACCGTACGTTTGTCTCCCGCGAAGCATACTCGACCCGAACGCGGTCCAAGGGCGGTCCCGTGACACAGGAGGACGAGTGCACCTGGCACCGTCTGGACTGTCTTCGCTTTCGCAGCCACCCGTGCTTCCGACTGCCAAACGACATGGTGCTGAATTCGGATGACAGCGTGCAGGCATGGCCGGTAGATGGCCTGACCGTCATGGCAGCCACGGGTGTGTCGTTCATCGAAATCTTTGGCGAAGGGGATGACGTGTGTCACAGTTGGATCGAGTACCCCGCCGAAAATGGCAGTGTCCAACGGTCAGTCACGCTGAGCGAGCAGGACTTGCGAAGCCGACTGCCCGAAGGCAAGCGGAAGGGAACCATCAAGCTGGCGATTAAGTCCCACGGCGGTGGCTCATTGGATATTGACGACTGCAGCAAGTTCTGTTCGACCAAGTCTTGTCTGAAACTCCCAAGCGCTCTTCCTGGGATTCCCAAGAATGCCTACCGTGGCAAGAAGCTGGGAGCGTCGCAGCTGGAGGGTAGCCAGCCTCATGAATTTATCTTCACCAGTGCTTTGAGACAAGACCGGGTCTTGTCACGTATTATCTTTTACCACGGCTTGGCTGTGGATGGCTTGGAGTTTGTTTATGACGATGATTCAAGACAATTGTTTGGCAAGAGAGGCGGAAAAGAAGGGGGAGACACTTTTGATATGGGTGAGTTTCTTGTTCCCTCAGTCTCTTTCGATCAGCCAGCCACTAACATGCACAATCTAGATATTCGCCGTGGTGAATACATTACCGGCTTTTTTGTTCGCTCTGGCTTTTGGGTGGACGCTATTCAGGTCTTGACAAGTTTGGGGAGAAGATCGCCATTGTTTGGTAATGCCCACGGAGGCGATGCGTAAGTTGTCCGCTTTCTTCGTTGTTGAATTGGTGTAGCCGTGTCAAGCTGACGACTGTGCTTTGTATTAGCCACACACTGATACCCCCCAGAGGCTACAACATCTGCGGTGTCACCGGCAGCTGCGGCTCCTGGGTGGACGGCTTTTCCGTTATCGTCACGAGATGATCCCTCGACAACATGAGCAGCAGCCGAGATGAGATTATTTTGTGCTTCCTTGACCTGTCACTTTTTCCTTCCTTTTTAACCTACGTCACCCACGATTTTACTTAGCGTGCGAAACGCGGGACGAGGAACAAGAAACGGGGATACTAATCTAATGGGTGTTACATATGAGGTGGCGGGCTTGGGAAATAGACTTTTTTTTTTTTTTTTTTTTTTTTTTTTTCATTACGCACACACACACACACACACACACACACACATACACACACACACGCACGCACAGAGCCACCACACCCATGACATATCACATGGGTTATAAAGGATACCTATCACTTTTTATGTTGTTTAATTGCTAGCGTTTTCGACCTATGGGGCTTGATTTTGGGGAGTGAATGGGAAGCCTAACTTTTGTATTTTCATTCACCTGTCGGGAGGGACTTGAGGAACGAAATTGGCCGTTGTCCTCGGTTACCTACTTTGGTGGAAGGGGGGGGAGGGGTTGGCAGGAAGGGGGAAACGGAAATTCACTTTATCAACTGCTTTTGGTGTGTGCTGCGTTTTTGGTGGGCGAGTTTTGATTGATTGGGAGAGAACACATACATATACCCCTTTGGTACATTACATATTACATTGCGCGCTTTTGCAGATTCTGTTTTTATATATTGGTGGAGTTTGCAAAGAATACAATGGATTGGGTTGTGCTTGCTTGAGGTTAGGTGCTATGTTTTTTGTTTCAGGTCTTGTGTTGTGCTGGGTTGTGTGTGTATGTGACTATCCATGATGCGTGGTGGCTGGTTGTTGGGGCTGTTTAACTTAGTATGCGTTCTGTTTTTGAGTATCGGTCAAGGGCTGGGTTATTTTTCATTGTTGTGACCAGCTTGCAGGTTCTGGTATTTTATGGTGAGATGGAGGCACTTTAACAGAGAGCGGCTGCTTTGCCCGAAGAAGTTGATCTACCTGGTAAAGGTACCTACCCAGATGTAACTGCCAACCCGGGTCCCGGACGCCTTGTCTCGTGGACGAAACTGGCGGGTCGGTTACTTGCCTATGTGTGTGCATTTCTAGGAGTACGTATGGCACTACAGGTGTTTTCTTCCGAGGGCGCATATGCACATGCTCTGCGGCAGGCAGTTGTTATGGGATGTTGTGCATCGAGATCGATGTTGATATGACAAGATTTGTCTAGTAAAGTGTTTGTTATCATCACCGTGTGCATGATGGGTGTGTAAACTGCTGGGTATCTTTTTACTGAATCGTCTCCCCCCAAGCCTTTCTTTAGGAAGCAAGCCATTTCTTAGGTAGCTCACCAAATCGAATGACATATGTGCCGTTTTAGAGCCCATCGTCATCTACGTAGCTTCCCCCGACTAACCCCCGTGTAAACTAAGAAACCCGCCCTCTCTCCTCCGGACCGCTGTATCCACCACGCCGTTCCTCATTTTCTCCCATATAGTAGATTAATACCATCCAAATTCCATTTTCCATGTGCTGAAAAGTCTACTTCGACGACCTCGCCGCGCCCTCCGAGCAGATAATAGCCCTCTTGTCCTCCTCACTAAACATCCCAGTCCCCTGCTGCAGCGCGCTGATCAACACGGCGATCGAAGAGTCAGGCTTGAAGTCATCGGCTGAGCGGACCGCGTCGAGAGCCTCCCCGAATTCTTGAGTCGCGCGCTGGAGGTAGTAGGACGTGAACTCGGCGTCGACTTGCTTTTGGGATTTTTGCTGCTGCTGGGGTTCTGGTGAAGAAGACATTTTGGCTTGAAGATTCTTTTCAGGGATTTAAGAGATTTTAAGAAGCCGGATTTCGAATATATCCTTTCAGTTCGATGTAGTCGATGGGTGAGAGGATGTAAAGTTCGGAAATGAGTTGAGAGTGAGTGAAGAAAGGTTTTGGAAAGGGTTAGGGAAGGTTTAAGTGATATGGCCCGTGCACATGCAAGGCCGATGAGGACCAACCCCTCTCCAACTCTCGACAGTCTTACACACAACAATATTGGAATGTGAGAATGTAGAAAGCATTGAATTCATGATACAAAGTAAACTCCCATAAAAGTGACCCGCCCACACAGTAAATATCAAGCCGAGGTATCTAAACCAGTCACTGATGCAATCTCTTCCCATCCCAGCCATAGACCCAGCCAATAATCTTGTGCAAGCCCGTAAAACCGTAGCAGAGTAACCATCCAGTACTCCATCGATGATGTATAAGAAAGTATAAAAGAATTCCATCCGTTTGCTCCATCAAGGCCACCGTAAAACCAAACATGAAATAAACATAACGACTTTTAACCCCCCACCCTGCCCTTCACAGCCAAACAGTAAAACTGCAGTCTACCCCAGCACAGCCTTACCAGCCGGGCTACTCGTAGTCTTCTTGACCTGCTTCCTCCATTGATCCCTCATCTTCCTTATCCTCTCTTCTCTCTGCATCTCCTCGACACAGTCTGCCAGCCTCTGTCGGACCTTCTCATGCTTCTGCCAATCCTTGGCACCCATCTGCATCCGCACTATGAATCTGACAGCGGTGAGAGCCCGTTTCAGCCTTGTTGCTGGTGGTTTTGGTTGCTTGTAAAGAACCATGGCATTGCTGTCACCGTTTGGCAGGTGTGATTGGCCTGACGACCGTCTAACAGAGCTCAGCTGGGAAAGAGCATTACGATTCGAAGGGTTAAGCTCAGCCCGTATCCGGTTGATGATCGCCAAGTCAGCCTTGTTGCTGTTTTGCTGTTAGCATTATTCGTTAGTGAGAAAGCAAGCAGAGGGGAAACGTACCAAGCATCCCTGATCTGCACCTCCAGGAGCAGATACTTCTTTGCAAACGCCGCATCCTTCCTCAGCTTGGCCTCCCGGTCCCAGCAGGCTTTGAGCCACTCCATCTGCATGACCATGCCCCTGATTTCCTTCTCATGCCTCCTCTCCGCAGCTTCGGCGGCTCTGATGATTGCGTCAGTGTCCACACTACCCTTAGTAACGCGAACCAGAGCACGCTCCTCGGTAGCCGCCATTGCTTCCGCCACAGCCTTGTCCTTTTCCGCCTGAAGCTTCTTGAAATCCTTCTGGAGCTTCTCGGCGCTGGTTCTGTAGGCCGCCCTCTCATTCCTTGCCCGTTGTAGCTTCTTCCGCAGTGAGATCTCAACATCCATAAGCTCATCCAACGCCTCACGGTGCTCGCGCAATTCGCGATCAAGCTTGTCGGCAGTGAGCTGAGACTCGCGGAGCATCTTGTGCAAGTCACGGCGCTCCTCAAGAGACATTTCGCTGTGGTTGGTGTCATTGCCGTTCAAGTGCTGCTGCTCACGAATGGCAGCGGCCAGTTGATCACGTTCACTCTTGTATCTCTCCATCTTGGCCTTGTGCTTCTTGAGGGCTTCTTCATGGGCAGCAGCCGACTCTTCCGCGGCGAGTTGGGCGTCATCAAGCGCTTGCTCAAGGAGAAGTTTCTCGTCTTCGATCTCTTCAAGCTGGGTCTCTAGCTCACGAGCAGAGGCCTCGGCCTTGCGTTCGGCTTCTCGCAGAGCTTTCTTGAGATCGTGTACTGACTGAGCGGCCGTGGAGAGTTGGTGACGGAGTTCTGATATCTCACTCTTCTGGGCGGAACCGCCCTGTGAAGATGGCGAAGAGGCAAACCTTTTGATCTCTGCTTCATGAGCCTTCCGTTCTAGTTCGGATATTTGCCGCTTGAGTGACTTGATGGTGTCCTTTTGCGAGGCCTCCGACTTGAGCTGCTCAATTTCCTTCTTCCTTGCTGCCGAGAGCTCTTTTTGGAGGAACGAGAGTTCACTGTTGCCATCAAGTCCCTGAGCTGGCAACTGTGGAGCGGCAAGCTGGGTTTCGTAGTCTTGTACACGGCGCTCCATCTCACGGATGGTTCGGCGAAGGCTAGCAAGCTCCTGGCTGTCTGTAGACTGACGTAGCTTGGCCTGCAGTTGGCGGATCTCATCTCCAAGGCGATCCTCCTCAGCTGCAGCCTTCTCAATCTCACTTTCCAAAGATCTTTCCACCTCTTGCTTCCGCTCTGCCAAGACCTTGTTTTCCTCTTTCAAGCGGCGTAATTCGGCTTCCAACTTTGTCCTGGTGACACGGAGGTCCAGTCTCTCTTGGTCGATCTTGAAAGTGTCTGCACCATGTTGCCCTTTGAGACCGTTGATTTGGGCCTCCAATTCATCACGCTCCGCTCTCATCTCCTCAAGAGCCGCCCGGACAGATCGGAGCTCGGCGTCCAGAGTTGTAGAACACTCCTGAAGGGTCCTCCGCTCCTTTGTGAGCTGGGATACCTTCTCCGTAGCATCGGCAAGCTGGAACTTGAGGCGTGCCACATTGTCATTTGTCTGCTTTGTAGACTCTCGGGTCGCAGCGGAAGATGCCTGAGCGGAATCGGCCTTTATCTGGAGCAAGTTGATCTCGTGCCTTAGTTGATCACATTCATCTTGGTGTTGTTCCAGTTCGACGCGTGCCCTCTCCGACTCTTCATCGATGGTGGCCTGCAAAACTTCAACCTCATCCTCGAGTGCTTCTATCTTTTCCTGCTGTGCTTGGCAATCCAACTGAGATTGCCGGAGCTCATCCTTGACAGCAGATAGTTCGTGGCGAAGCTCCTCCAGCATGGACTGTCTGGCATTGAGATCTGAACGGAGCTGTTCAATCTGCACCTTCAAAAGCAGCTCATCTTTCTTGTGGCGTTCTGTCTCGCTTTGTAGAGCTTCTTGAAGCTTTGACTCTTTGCTCGACAAAGCACCCTCGGTGTCCCGTAGCTTGTCGATGGTCTTCTGGAGACCAGCAGCCCGCTCCTCGGCCCGCTGTTTTTCTGCCTGGAGTTGATGACGCTCCGTTTCCCATTTTTCGCTGTCATTGTCGTACAGGTTATCCTTTTCGCGGCATTCGGCCTGGAGGTCGGAGATCTCATCGTTCAAGCGGTCGATTTCGTCCTTATACTGGCTCTGGATATCGCGCTCCATGTTAAGAGCATGCTGCTGTTCCCGTTCCAAACTTTCCTCGAGCTCCTCCACCGCTTTTTGGAGACTTTGGACTTCCCCTAGGAGAGAAACAGATTCATTGGTCAGGGCATCATGACGGGTCTGAAGGAGATTCTTTTCGTCGGCGCGCATGTTGAGGTCGGCCTGTGCCTGGTCCAGCTTCGCCTCAAGAGATAGGCGGATTCGCTCGGCATCGTCTCGCTCCTGTCGTGCCGATTTGAGCTGCATCCGGAGTTCATCAAACTCTTTTCGTTGTGAGCCCTGCTCCTCGTTCAACTGGCCCTCGATGGCTAGACGAAGACGTTCAGCAGAATCGCGCTCCTCACGAGCCTCCTTGAGCTTTGCCCGCAGGGTCTCCATCTCCCTTTGCTGAACCTCACGTTCCTCCGCCACGACGGCGCACTCCTGTCGAGCTTTGTCGACTTCAGCCTGCAGGCGCGACACCTTTTCTTCCACTTGACGAGAGAGACCCTTGGTTACTACAGACTTGTCTGCCATTTCTTCTTGCAGCTCCTCCAGGTCATTCTCGGCTCGTTCTTTTTCGGCCACTGCGTCCTGAAGTTTGTCCTTCATATCATCGACTTGCTGTTCCAGCCGCCGTACGTTGTGTTCTAGATCCTCGATGGTGTCCTTGGCCTCGTGAAGACGGTCCGAGTCTTTTGCCTTTTCCTCCATCTCCAGCATACGCCGTTGTGCCTCCTTAAGCTTCTCCTCAAACTCGGTCACCTTGTCTTTCAAATCCTCAATCTCGTCCTCCTGCTGTGTAATGACGTCGTCTTTTCTTCGAAGGTCATGTTCAAGGTCGGTGATTTCGTCCTGCAAATTCCCTAGCTTGTCCTGCTCCTTTTGTTCTTCCTCTATCCGCCTCTGAAGTTTACCCACCTCGGTCTCCTTGTCTTCCAGCGCCTGCCTAAGTCGCTCCAGCTCGGCACCTTGATCCTCAATGGCGTACTTCTTTTTTGCTTTTTCTTGTACCTCGACAATCTGTTGTCGGTATGTCTCGAGGTCCTTCTCGGCTGAAGTAAGATGTTTCTTGTACCGTTGGAGCTCTCGTTGCATGGTGACCTTGTCGACTTTGAGCTCCGTGTTCTCCTTGAGAGCGGCTTCGCTGAATCCCGGCCCGGCCTTGCGCAACGCCTCCTCCAAAAAGTGAATCTTGAGCTTGAGGCCAAAGTTCTCCTTTTCTATTCTGTCGATCACGTTTTCTTGCTCACGCAACGAGAGCTGGTTGCCGTCTTCGAGTGGGCCCTTGCCACTGTTGTCGCGCCGCCTCATGACCAGCGGAGTGGATGCAACACTACTACTGTCCACTTCGGGGAGAGGCGTGTGTTCGATCGACGACGTGTTCCGAGAGCCAAGGTAAATGCTAGTCTCGCCGGCGTGCAGAGGCGTCATATCTTCGTCGATTCTGTTGAGAAAGTTGAGAGTCGAGGCCCGGCCCAGCCCATTTTCCTTGCCAGCGCCATATCTTCTGGCACTGTTTCGGGTCGCAGACTTGAGGAGGGGGGTGAACTCGTTGCCTCCAAAGCCGGGGAGGTTTTGTCGATCCCTCAGAGGACCTCGACCACCGCGCGGGGTCTTGAGGGTCGGTCGGCCGCCATTACGGAGCTGTTGTAATAAATTCGCGTCTTTGGATGGTGACTGGAAATCTGACAGTTCTTGGGAAAGGTCAAAGTCTGGCTGGCGTCCAAGGAATGTCGCGTCTCCAATGTTGGTCCGTGGCGTGTCCAGACCGCCAATGCCTGGCTGCACCATGGCGATGGGGGGGTAAATCAAATGGATTATCGATCACAAAGTCTCGGGGCTGCTGTGGAGAATGAAATGGCCAAAAAAAACACACAAAAACAACAATAAATGCTGCTGTCAGGCCGTCGCCGTCATGGGTGGTAAATGCTGCGCAATGAACAAAAAAAGTTAAGGCAAAATGTTGAGAACGGAGGACAGCAGCAGGCTGGAGTCCAAGGAATTGTCGATTAAGAGCAAGGCACGCGCATGGGCTTGTGAGGAAGTCGCGTCCAGAATTATCTTTGGACGTGTCGGGAAGCACCCCTGCAAGGAACCTCCGGAGTTTGTTTACTTTAGCAGTTACCAGCCAATCAGAAGCTTCTCGTGATAGTGGGTATGTCAAAGCTGGCAAGAAGCGCCCCACCAGCCCACCAAGCCCACCTAACGTCTGCCGGTGTCTTGGCTCCCATCAACGACACCTTTCAAGCTCACCACATGGGATGAGATGAAACATTTAAAATCATGAATCGTCAGGTTCTATGACTTTCAAGACTGCATATTTCTGAAACCATCAAACCCATCATAGAAGTTTGACACACACCAAATGATCACACATTCCCCGCTCACAGCTCATCTCACACTCACTTACACAATGGCTCACCTCCTGAACAACACCGCCATCTTCTCACCATCCGTCGCCCGCGCAGCCGCCTCCGCAGCCAAAGACTGGTCATACATCGACACCTGGCTCGCCCGCAAATTCCCCTCCAACCACCCCCCTCCACCATTCGAGCGCAATGCCGACACTCTCAAAGCCCTCTTGGCCCTCGCTGCTGCCAACGAAGCCGCAGACGAGGAGCGTGCTTTGCTTCTCCGTTTCGAGTCCGAGACCCTCGCCCAACTCCAAAAACACCAACCCAAAGACGACCTCCTCACCACAAGCCGTGAATCCATTCTCACGTCTCTCGAGGACTCACTCACCCGTGAAGGCTCAACAGCCCTAACCTCCCTCGCCCAACTCTCCCTCCAACTCAACTCCTCCTCCTCCCCCAACCCAGTCTCTTTAGCATCAGAGCTCTTGTCCCTCCAATCTCAACTGGCAGAGCTAGAACAAACCCTCGCCAGAATCGACGTCTTGACTTCGTACATCTCCTCCGAGTCAGAGGCGCTCTCAAAGTTATCATCCGAAATCGACGCCCGCCCTCGACCATCGTCGTCACATTCGGAAGAAGAAAACAATAATAAACTTGACGACAACAGTAACACAACCACCAAGAAAAGCGAGGGCTACCACCCCCATCCCTCGCTCGCAAAGTCAAACCTGGCTGCTCAGCGCCGGATCAAGACCCTTGCGGCCCGTGTTCAGGAACTGTCTGCGCATGCATCCCCCAATCCATCCGCTGATAGAGATCAGAGTGTAAGCATTCAGGAGATTCACGTCCAAGAGCAGGCGTATCTGGGGTTGTTGCAGCAGAAGAAGGAATTAGATGCCCAGCTGGCTGTGTTTGCTGGATTGCCACATGATATTGACGCTGCGAGGGAAGAGTTGGAGAATCTGAGGATTGAGTTGACGAGGGTGACGGAGAGGAGGGATAGTGTGTTTGAAGGGTTGGTGGAAAGAGAGACGCCAAAGAAGGGGAGGAGCGGAACAATTGGGAGGAGGTGATACGAGATTGGCATTATTGAATGCCTTTGTCGGCCAAAATTCAACTCTATTTCAACGTCTCATAACTATTCGACACTGCGACGACGACCCTCCATGTGCACCAAAATCCCATCATTCCTCATTGATTCTCAGATTTATGTGTCTCCCTTTCCATTCTCAGGTTTTTCTCCGCTTTTCCCTTCCGCAGCAACAGCCCCTGTGCCATTCTTGGCAGCTTTGCCATCTCCAGTGACATCCTTTACCACCTCGGCACTATTCCTCCCCCTGACGCTCCCAACTGATATCCCATTAGCACTCTTGACATTCTTTCCCACATCATCATTCTTCCCCTCTTTAACCCCATTTTTACCCCCTTCAATCTCCTTCCCATTACTATCCTTCACCGCCCACCTGATACTACCCCTCTCCTTACCCCCACTGGAACTAGCCGTACTCACCGTCCTCCTCCCGCCCTCCTCAACAACCCCATCAACACCATTATCCGTCTTGACCCCCTCACCACTCTTCCCAGCGTTAGTACTACTCGCAAGACTGCTCTTCCTCCCAACATCCCCCTCCTCTCCTCCATTACCACTCACAAGACTACCCTTCCTCGCCCCAGCCTCAACCTCCTCCTCCCCCTCTTCCCTCTCCTCCATCTCCTTCTCCTCCTTGATCCCCACGCCCGCCTCCCCAACCCCCTGACTGTAAAACTGACTCGCCTTCCTCCCGAGGTTATGCTGGTTGTAACTCCTCGTCGTAGCCCCTTGGCTCTGGCTCCTGACCGTCGGGTGGCGCGTCAGGCTCAAGCTCCTGCTTGAACTCCCTCCTCCTCCTCCGCCGCCGCTCTGAACAGCCGATTCACGCGTCCGGCTCTGATTCCGTGCTTGCTGTACAGGTATCGCATTCGGCGGCTGACGAGTCTGACTACGGGCTCGGGTCTGGCTTTGCGAGCGTTTGTAATCGTGTTTCTGTTCAATCGCTGTCCGACGATGACTGCGCTCTTCTTGACTAGCATCCGGTTGCTGTGATGATGGGGGTCTGGCGGGTTGGGTCACTTGGGACTGGGTTGTTTGCGTTGTTGGTAGATGGTCTAGAGATAGATTGTACCTGTTAGAAGAATATCATCACTTGAGCTTTGGTCACTGAATGTTTTTGTCTTCTTTTGTTGTGTGGCACTGAGCAAGCAAAAAGGCAGGACGGACCAAGTATAGGAGGGGACCAAAAAAAAAAAAAAAAAAAAAAAGCCAAACCAAGGCATGCATGATATAAAGTAAACAAAACGAGGCCAACTTTGCTATGCAATAAAAAAACAATAAACCCCAAAACCAAAAAATCATGTAAATCAAGCACCAAGCAGTCAAAGCCATCAACCAAACTCGCGCGCTCGCCTGCTCGCTTCAGAACAAAGTTGACAACCAAAAATGGGTTCCAAAAGGACAGGCAGGTAGTGCTGGGTGTTGATGCGGGGCAAACAACTTGCAACAAGAGATTCGGATCAGGGGTTCCGCTTGCCTCGCCCAGCCACCCCAAACCTCCCCAGCTGTCTCCCTAGTCCAGTCCTGGTCTTTGGCGGCGGTTCCGGTTTCGATGGTGCCGAGTTCGCGTTATTCGTTCCGCCGGCCGGAGAGTCCCTACCGCCCCCTCCTGCATTCCGAGGAGGGCCTGTCCCGCCGCCTTCTCTTCCTGTCGCCGGCTTCATGTCCCCGGTTCCATCGCCCCCACCTATCCTAAGATCTCCTACTCCAAACGGAGAATCATCCGTGTCTGCGCCCAGCCTTTGTAGACGCCTTGCCCTTTCTTGCACCGTCCGGAACTTCTCCAAGAGCTCAGCCCAACGGATGATGCCTTCTTCCCGGCCCTTCAATCGGTTGGGGCGATCAAATGAGGGCACCGACGGTGTTGTTGCGTTGCTGCAAACATCATGTTAGTAAGTGATACTGTCAACAGGCATGAGGTGGGACGTACGGTCTCGGCGCAATATGCAGATACCCAATGGAACTAACACTGTTCAACCGGTTTTTGAGAGCCGCAAAGGCCGATGATTGCGGAAGAAGCATAAGAAGGCCATACAAGCACTTGTACAGATGCGGGTATTTCTCTGGCTCCAAAAGCTGGAGACGAAGGTCTGTTTGGGCAAACTGTCAGCACCATTTACCATTCCACACGCTGAGGGAAGATCAGACATACATGTAAAGACCGGCGACTCCAGGAGCTGCACCAACTTGTCAATCTGAATGAGGATGTTGACTGTCATTTCAAGCTCGGCACTGTTGTAAGGTTAGTAGACACACTTTCACTGCGCAGAGGGAGAAGCATACAAGATTTGTAAGAGGTTATATGCCTGCTCATACGCCTGCGCCAATAGACAAAGCGAGAACGTTGCCACAGCGTTATAGCACCACGATCGAAAGAGCGCCACGAAGAATGTTTGTCCATCCTGTAGTCATAGTTAGTAGCTTCTCGACGCATTCAACAAATTCGGCACAAACCTTCGTCTCCAGATTCCTCAACCGCTTCCTCAGTTCTGCCAACTCTGGTGCCGTGATCAAGTTGTTGTTCAAGTTCTGGACCATGATACTAGCAAACTCCACATCCTCTTCCTTCTCGATACAGTCCGCAAGCGTCCGGTATATCCGTTCCGCGCTGAGGCTGGTACAAAGCTGGCGAATTATCAGGTTTCCTCTTGTCTCGAGCAGCTTCCGGTCCGTTGAGAACAGCTGCAGCAAGTTTACCATAAAATTGGTGAAATAGTCGTCTTCGCTATTCCTTGATATCTGTGAAAGTAGTTGCAAATCTTTGGTGACGACTGCTTCGGCTGGGTCAGAGAGTGTCTTGAGAAGTGCAGGGAAGGTGCCATCGTTAAACGCCAGCACTTTTCTGGGTGCTTTGCGGTGCAACATGATGAGCCACGTGAGGGCAGCGACACGGGTGGCTTCGTGGTCGTTCAAAAACAGCAGGGTTAGTGAGTTTACCGCAGCGGCATAATCAAGATCTGCTTGTGGTTGCAAAGCGCCAGACGTGCCCGGGGTTGGAGTCCGTGGAAGAGGCTTGCCCGTGGCCGGGGTGGGACTTCGTATCTCAAGCTCTCTCGAGCTGGAAAGGGATGCCCGGGCGCTTGTGGTTCCGTCCTGGCGATCGCCGTGCGGCATCCTAGACAGCTGGTGCGGAATGGTTGCGAGCTCAGCATCGTCAGAGAGTGAGACGACATAGTCCATCAGTGACGTGTTGACCCTGGCGGCAGCCTGGCGAATTGACTCAACCCCACTGGCCATTGCTGGCAAGAGATGAGCTAGAATCTTGGGAGTAAACGGGAGTACCTCCTCCGGGCAGATGTCAAGAAATTCGACAATCCAGCGGAGCGACTCCAGCAGTCCGTCTTCTTCTGGATTCGGGGTGAGATTAGCAGTCTTTTGGCGACCGTTGTCGAAGGGCGGCTTACCCAGCGGTGAGTCAAGTGTGGCAGTCAGAATCTCCAGAATCGCCTTGTGGTTGATCTGCACGTCTTGGCCTGGAACCCAGTCATCCTCGCTATCCAGCTCATCGTCGTCGGCTGCCGTTTCGGAATCCACCTCGTCGCCTTCTTCGAGAGTGGGGCGTATGCTCCCGCTCTCAACCGAGTCCTCTCTTTTCCGTTTGCCTTCGCCCTTTGACTTTTTGCTCTCGGCGATCCCCTTCTTGATGCGGGCGATCCTCTTGATCTCGTTGAGGAACTTGTCCAAGCAGCCCTGCGTCGCCACGTGAACGTCCCGGTTGGGGTCACTCAGAAATCGCAACAGGCCTCCGAGAAATTCAGGCAGGAAAGTGACAAGCTCCAGGTCTGGAATAGAGTCCAGGAGAATAATCCAGCCCACAAGAAAGGTCCGTGTGAAAGGGTTGATGGCATAAATGCGGTCACGAAGAAGTGGTATAAACCTCTTCAGGGAGAAGGCCGTTGGCAGTTCATTCGTGTCATCCAGAACGCCCTTATCGTCCTCTTGGTATGGCGGCGGCTGCTCCAAGACGGAAACGTAGGTTGCTGCTGATTCTGAGACGATATCTTTGATGAGACGATCGAGCAACTCGGCACCGTTCTTGACTGACAGTTCCGAGTCGGCACCAAGCTAGAGGTGTCGAGAGAGAAAGTGAGACAATGGTATGCGGGAAAAAGGAGAACAAGTGAGACTGCCTACCTTGCAGAGGGCATCGAAGATGTGGTTGAAATAGATGAGGATTTCGCCCTTTGCGACCTTGGCAATGTTATACATGGCCTCGCAGGCATAGTATCGGACTCGTGCATCCTGGTCTGTGAAGCAGGCTAGGACCGGTGGCACAATGACCTCAAGGTATCTGGCGAGTTCCTGTTCGTAGCAAACCGAAGGACGGTCACGGGTAAGCAAGAGGTCGGTAGCACGTAGGTGTCATGCCACCCAAATGGGGTGACGGTAGGGGAAGATCAGAGAAGAGGAGGGAAGACAAGAACATACAGAACCCAAGGCAATGGCAGCAGCGGCCAGGCCGATCAGCCCACCGTTGCGGGCATGGGGCTGGTGGACAGCGTAGGCATAGTCGTTGCACAGCTGGTCGAGAATGGCCTCAATTCTGGCGTTATCCTGTTTGGCAACTACCTCGCGAATGACGCGCTCAAGACTGTGTGAGAGTTTGATGTAAGTTACATTCATCCTTTGTCATAAGAAGGAAGCCATTATCGAATCAGGGGCAAAGTGGAGGGGAAAGGGGCTGTTTGCCTGCAGCCTGGGCGGGCCCGGGTATGCAGCTGTCTATGCAATGTGATGTAGATATGAAAAAAAAAAAAAAAAACATACTCGAGAGCGCCAACCTTGCGCTTATCATAGAGCTTGTCGTTCAGGGCGCGCTGGATGGTGGGGTCCATCACGCCGGTTCTCGAAGACGGGATTCCTTTGGGGCCTGGCTACTCGGGCATGCTGTTGTAGGGAGATGAACCAGGAGCGGGGCTTTGACGAGAAGGCTCCCCGACTCACGTGGTGAACACGGGAGCACAACTCGGATGGTCTGCCCGGAGTCCGGATCCGAATGGGAAGCTTGGTCTGCCGAGACGGACCTGTTGTGTGGTTGACGAATTCGGCGTCTTCCGAGCCGAGCCTCGATGACGGAATGCGTTCACTCTGAGTGCTTCCCGCTCCTGACGTGGGGTAACTTTGACCGTTACTGGAGACTGAGATTGGGCTTTGATGAGTGTCGAACAGAGCGGTTTGGTCTGTCGGGGTATCAGGCAATACTACTACACCGGACTCCTTTCTATTCGAAATGTGGAATATGCCGACAAGATAGCGAGATGGACAGATGGGCGATACAGAGGTGCGGTCGGTGTAAGTTGGTTGCTGGAGGTGGATGGTGGGAGGCTCGACGGGGATGCTGCCCGCGAGTGCTGCTTCAACGGGTTCGAGGGGCGGGGAGTGGAGGCTGTGGTTTCCCAAGAGGGTTAAAGGTGACAGTCGTGGTGGACAGGGATTCACCTGCAATCGTTTGGCGGGGTTGATGGGGTTAGGCAGTCTTTCGCACTGTGCCCATCCTTCACTTGTGTAAGGAGCTCTTAACACAGTTTCTGTCAACCATCTGCCCTTCAATCTTGGTACTCGCCGTCGCTGCAGTGCAGCGCTACATGAGGTCGGCGAGCAGCGAGGACCTCACACGTGAGGTGTTTGTTTTGTCTACTCGGTTTCCAAACAAACTGTCTGTTGCTTCAGTGAACAGTAGCTTTACTGTTGTGGAACGATGCCCGCCTCTGATGATTTGGTTGGAAGGCTTTCCCATCCCACGTCTGAGGACATACTCGACCACCACCAACCACTGACAACCTATCTTCTCCTTGTTTAGGGCACGTGTCATTCCTTGACTTGGGACATGATTGCTTCTCCTGCTCTTGAACTAGGCCACCACCATACGCTGATTGATAGCTAGAAGATCCGCTACGCAACTACCCATGGCACCAGTATCACGAGTCTTTTATATATGCATATCTACCTTGTATTCAGTTCTGTTTCTCATGGCATATTCCACTGGTGTAGCCTTCCACTGCACGAGTTGGCACTCAGAGATCGGATCGTCCCCTGAACAACTCGCTGGTTCAACGATGCACTGTGTGCCTGGCACATTGCTGTGCTATGGTTGGCCTCGGACACAGCATCTGATGCCGAGCTCTTGGGCATGTGGAAGGGGCGCTGGACTGGCTGTAGTGGTATCACCCTCGCTCTGCTTCTGTGCATTCTTGTATAAGCCAAGGGTCGATGGCTTGCTCATCGGTCCTCAGTTGTTCCACCCTGTGTTGTACTCCAGGGCTGGATGTACGCCATTTCCATGTGTCGGGTGTCATCTTGCGGCTTACCAAAAGAAGCCTGACCCCTTCTTCGAGTCTACTGTAACCTCTCGTTACAACACTCCAGTACTTTCTCCTCTTCAACGAGCACATAGAGAAGCTATCGGGCACGCGTTGTGTTCATCATTTGCTTCTTTGCCTCCTCCAACGACATGGGGCGTGAAGAGACATGGCTGACAGGGGGGTCAGTCGGCAGAAAAGAAGCAACGACACGCTGTGAGCTTGACCTATCATCCACCAGCTGTACCCGTCATGGCCACGTTGTTAAGACATCATACTTATCCAGCCAAGTCAGCCAGCCAGCCTCTTCATGGGCGAGAAAATGTCTCATGCCGTTCGAGTTTCATGGTTGTCAGCAACATATCTAGTTCGGACGAGCATGAGGCCGCCCAAGGGAGGCTGACGCTCCGAACATTCCACGAGGAATCAGCCATACAGATACTCCTAAAGAATGCCTCGGCTCCGGGGTAGCCACGCAACGAAAGCTCCCTCCAAGTGGGGGTGGTTGATACCAGCTGTCAATGTAGATGTGTGTGGTGCAAATTTCCATAGCCATAAACCTGTTCCAGCAACTAAAACTCTTACACATCGGAAACGTAAGATCATCTTGCAGAGATCTTATCTACTTTCACATCAACATGCATACCATTCCCTGTCAGGAGACGTTAACAGCATGTTCGGAGTAGCAGCAACCTTGAATTCTTCAGTATTCTAGCCCATCATGTTTTTTCACCAACCCCTTGTCATGTCTCATGACATTCTTCCCAATACCCCCTCCATCGACCTATGTCCTCCAATTTGAGGAACTACTCCCCTTGCTACCACTCCCCTCACTCTTGCCATCCTTGCTGCTGCTTCCATCTTTCTTGCCCGATGGTGATTCGCCGCCCTGCTTGCTTTGCCGCACCGTGGTTGCTGCCCGTCTGGCGAAGGGGTCCTGTTGTTGGACATGGTGAGCATCTACATGACATCGAGTGAAATGGGGAAGAGGCTACCACCCACCTTGTCACCTCTTGCTGCTCGGATCCGCTCGGCTGCGGCTTCGTCCATCTTTCTCTTACCCATCTTTAGAACTTTGCGGAATCGTAATGAGGAAGTGAGATAAAGAAAAATGGTGATGCTGATTTGAAAAGGAGAAAAGGCTGGCTGTATGTAGGTAGGCGGGTGTGTAAGGTGGGTAGGATGATGATGATGATGATGATGTAGCAGTGATTAGGACTTCCGGCGTTGAGAGTGTCAATTGAACTGCTAGCACAGTCTCGTTGTATGTAGTAGGTAAGAACCGTAGGTATAATAAAACTCACAAGCTTGCTTGCTCAAGAAAATCCTTCAAACCTGACAGAGAAGGAGGGAGGGAGGAAGGGCACAAAGATATATCCCCCATTCATACAGGGTACCACGACTGACCAAATTCCTCGGTCACATTGCTTTTTTTAATATACTTCTTCTTCCTCAGCAGTAGCAGTGAGTTGCAACGATCGCAATGGTCATCTGAGTAGGTAAGTGGCATGGTGTGTGTGCCCGGGTGTGTGTGTGTGTGTGTGTGTGTGTGTGTGTGTGTGTGGTCTTGGACTATCAAAATCGGTTTGCCTTCGGGGATAGTGGCTAATGAAAAACTGGGGGCAAGCATAAACAATCGGAGACGCCCGCAAAAACAAGTGGGATAAAGCCTATGCACGACACGACATGGGGACACTGGCGGAAGGCTGCCGGCATCGATCCATCGAGAAGCAACCATCGACAAGCAAAGTGAAACCCATGTCTTGTCCTGACGTATCTAGCCAATTTCTTTTGTGTTTTCTCAACTATCTCAAAAGAAAACATAAACTAGGGCCCCGGCATGGCCCAACATGGTACCACTTCTTACACTTGAGACTGCTTGGCTTACGAGGTTTGTTGGTGAGAAGCGAGAGGCGGGGGAGACCGAGATGCGGTTGTAACCAGGGTAGTTAGTGCCCTCCGCTATCACTCACACCCATGCTTACACTCGTTTCTCCCCAGTCCCGCGGGGAGGATCTTAGGTAAAAAGACAGGGTAGACTGTCTGTGACGTGCATTCTTCAAGTCTTGTATTTCCGGATTGCTGGGAGCACACTTCCCTCTCACCCCCCAGCTCGCAAACTCGACCCAGATGCGAAACATCTTATGACAATCTGTTCATTGGTGTTGCTTCTTTTGGTCAGTTAGTTTATTAGGTGCCTGCCCAGGCCGTGTTCGTAAACCTGACGAGAGCACAATGTCGGCAGCCGGTTCGACCTCGACCACGCTCCCCGACTCATCAGTTGGCTTTAATGATGGGAACGAAAACATGCAGCAAGGCCCACGGCACCAGAACCGGAGAATCTCATTCGTTCAACCAGAAAAATAAAGAAAAAAAGCAAACAAAAGAGTGGAGTATTAATCACCAGAGACCGAAGCTACGGTAGCTGTCCTAGAGGAGCAAAGGAAACCAGCGCCCCCCTTCAGCAGCTCTTCCTCCATCAATTTCTTAAATCTCGGTGAACCATGATGAAACAGCCAAATGAGAGCGAGCCAGGGCACTCGACCACCGCCAACCACGCCATTACCTGACAGCTTGCCTCGCCAACTTGCGCGCAAGAATTGGGGTACGGGTCATGATGTCGGAATCTCAAGTACCAGGGTAGGATTGGGTTCTGCGGATCTTGGTCCGTGTCCCTTGGAGCTACTGCATTATCTGCATGCAAGAGGCGGCAAGATGGGGGGCTGATCCAGGGCCCTGGCTCGTTTTCTGTAACCCAAGAATCCCCCCCCATCAACCCCCCATCACAGTAGTCCCTTGGCTATCACGCACTGTGAGCGGCGACCTAAAGGACCTCGGCGATCTCATTATAAAAGGATGGCTCCTCGTTGGCTTGCAGAAGGAAGAGTCTCGTGACTATTCCTTGATCTTGGTTCGAATCACGCAAGAGATCTAACGGTGGGCCAAAAAGGACTGCCTCATGTCCCCTCACTCTTCACACACCTATCCAAGAGGAATCAAAAGTCCTAGTCTATAGAATAAGGTCAACTTTTGAGGGTTATCACTACAGCTAACCTTCCAGCCATATACAACCTCACACTCCTTCCCACACCTCATCCCTTTCTACTCATCTTCCCCCCTTAGTGATGATGATGATGATGATGCCCCTCCACCCTCCCCTCCCCAATCATAACCCCCTGACACTTCTTCAAAATAGCCGCCTGCCTCGCCACCTCCCCCAACCTCCCAATCACCTCCTTGTTCCCATCCACAAACCCAAAGAGCGCATACGGAATCCCGACCTCATCGCAAAACTCCTGCACCAACCTCTGCGTCTTCCTCAGGTTATGCCTCGGAATCCTCGGAAACAAATGGTGAATCGCCTGAAACTGCAGACCACCGTGAAAGAAGTCCAGCCAGGTCGGGCAATCCACATCCATCGTCGTCCGCAGCATCTTTTGCGGGAAACTCTCATCCACCCCCAAATCAGCCGTCGACATGGCGAAGTGGCTCAGCGTGATCTGCACATGCAGCGGGCAAGTCACCATGTGGCTGACCATCACGAACCAGAACCTGTTCCAACCGCCATCGACGGACTTGTACAGCAGCTCGTACCCAAACCAATACCAGAAAAAGACCTGTCCAGCAAACTCGAACCAGCGGTGCCAGGCCGCCACCCCCTTTTTCGGCCCCTGCCCGAGGATCAGATACTCCATCGACAACCGGTAGAGGTTGAACCTCCCAAAGAGCATGATGACATAATACAAGTTGTGCTGCATCGAAATGAAGAACTTGGCAGCAGCATCGTACGGCATGATCCGTTCGTAGTACGTCGACCTCAGACTCGCCAAAAAACGGTGGGAAATAGCAAAAAACGGCATGTGCTCGATGTCGGGGTCGTGCTCCGGCGAATTTGTCACAATATGGTGGACGTTATGACTGCGTTTCCACCATCCCAACGACAGCCCTCCCAAGAAATCCGCAATGATGATCCCGATAATGGTATCAACCTGAAAATTGTGCGTAATCCCCATGTGGCCGGCGTCATGGGCGGAAAAGACAAGCTGATGCCAGAAAACACCAAGGAAGAAAGCGCTGGGGATGTACCACTTCCACTTGAGGAACAGCAGCATCAGGCCAAAAAAAGTGATGTACCGGGAGCATTCGATGGCGTAGGCGTAATAGTTGCAGTCATACAACCCATCAGCCTTGATGCGGTCGTGGAGCTTGCGGTACTTCTCGACGATGACCTCTTGGGTATCCTGGTCAACAGCCGGGTATTTGTCCAGGTCAAGCTTGATCTCCTTGCGTGTGAGGATGTCGAGGTGGGCCATGCCGTCGAGAGGTAGACTCCCATCACCATGAGACTCCTCTAGCGACGATGCCGAGGTTATCGACGCAGCACTCGACCCCATTGATTCCTTCACCTGTCTCTTCCGCAAAGCACTACCGTCAACATCAAACACTGGCGAGGGTGGTCTAGACTCCAGCTCGCTCGACGGTGTGTCTGCCGTTATCGTCACCGCCGGAGCCGACAGCCGTCCAGAATCATCCTCTTCCACCTCCATTGCCCCATCCTCAAGCCGTTTCCTATATTTACCACCTTGAATAGGCGGCAAGAAATTATTCCACCTTCCTTCGATCCTTCCAACGCGATACTTGTTCATCATCGCCCTCGCCTCAGGGGAATGAAGCCCATTGACCTCATCCGTAGCATCCCTCCCCACCATGTGCTTCATCGCCTTGTCACCACCAGGGTGAAACTGCATAAAGGCATCGACCTTGAGAACATGTCCGTCCACGATAACCATGTGCCTCCCGTCAGCAATCTGAGCCTCGATCTCCCGGCGGCTCATCAGCGGGTAGGTGCGTTCCTTGGTTAATTTCGCCATGGTTGCCGGCGTGGTCGTGTAGTGAGTGATAGAGGGAGTCCCTTGTCAAACAAACAATTGAGAGCTGGGCTCCTCAAGGCTTGTAAAGTAAAAATCCGGCGTCGTCTCTCTTCAAAAAATAGCCATATCCGGTGGTGTGAGGCAAGGGGGTGTAGTTGGTACTGGTGCATCCACGTTTTCCTGATCGTCGTCTTGTCCCAACAATAACAACAACAATAACACCAACTCCAAATACCTTCAAACCCCTTTCAATCCAGCTCAAATCCTCCAATTGATCTGGAGTGGATTCAGATCATTCGTCGTTCATGCGTAGGTTGCTCGTGGGTGGCCTACAAGGACAAAAGAATGAGATAAGAGAAAGGGGAGAGGTTTCTATATCGAATGGCGTGTCGTTCGAATTCCCACTGGCGACTCCTGAAAGATGGATGAAATCGGACCAGTGAGATCCCCCGTGTACCCCCCACTTTCCACATGTGGTACGATCGTCGGCCTCCTCCTCTCTTCCTGCCAAGGAAAATGACAACACACCGTGAACTTTGACATGCATATCTGAAAGGGTTAGGGTTGCTTGGTTGCTTCAATATATAAGACGAACGAACAAGTCAATGCCACTATTTATCATGCTGCATAAGACTTCAACCCCCTTGACGTATTCTGTGGTCATTATAGTACCATCATACAGGAAATCAACCTTCTATGTTTTGACGCTAGATAAACCATAGACCTCATGAACCTTTCCCATCCAACCTGCCGTTGCTCTAAAAACAAAATTGCTCCTCATGCTGCTCAAGCTTTTCTCTCTTCTCGGCACCACGAAACAAAACAGCGGCCAGGGATAAATTATAAATACTGCTTTCAAATGCCTTTACCATCCCGGCTGAGTCCATTCACCAATGCCTGAAATGAGGAAAACACAACTACAGTACAGATACACAAGAAAACCTCCTCCTTTCCAGCACCCTAAGCTTTGTCTTATTTAGAAATGGATGGCCTTGGCGTGGGTGGCCATGGCAGCCTCCTTGAAGGCCTCAGAAAGAGTAGGGTGGGCGTGGCAAGTGCGCGCAATATCCTCGCTGGAAGCACCATACTCGAGCGCAAGAGTGCCCTCAGCAATCATCTCACCAGCGTTGGGGCCGATGATGTGGATGCCGAGAAGGCGGTCGGTCTCAGGGTCGGCGAGAATCTTGACGAACCCCTCAGTGTCGAGGTTGGTCTTGGCACGGGAGTTGGCGCTGAAGGGGAAAGTGCCGACGCGGTAGGGGATGTCGGCCTTCTTGAGGTCCTGCTCAGACTGACCAACCCACGCAACCTCGGGGAAGGTGTACATGACGGAGGGAATGCAGCCGTAGTTGACGTGGCCGTAGCCCTTCTTGATGTACTCGACAACAGCAACAGCCTCCTCCTCAGCCTTGTGCGCAAGCATGGGGCCGAAGGTGGCGTCGCCGACGCAGCGAATGTGGGGGATCTTGGTGCGGTACTCGGCGTCGATAATGACACGGCCGCGCTCATCGAGCTCGAGGCCGATGTTCTCAAGGCCAAGACCGCCGGTATAGGGGCGACGACCAATAGCAACAAGGACGACGTCAGCATCGAGCTATAATCAAAGTCAGCATACCGACCTAGTCAGCTTCAAAGTCACAATCAAAACATACCGTCTCCTCCTTGCCGCCCTTGGCAGCCTCGGTCTGAACCTTGACCTCATCACCAGTCTTCTCGCCGGAAAGGACCTTGGTACCGGTCTTGAAGGTGATGCCCTGCTTCTTCAGGATCTTCTGGATGCCCTTGGCAACCTCGGTGTCCATACCGGGACCGCCGATCTGGTCGAGGTACTCGACAACGGTGACCTTGGAGCCCAGGCGAGACCAGACGGAGGCCATCTCGAGACCAATGATACCACCACCAATGACGACGAGCTTCTCGGGGACCTTCTCGAGGGCAATGGCGCCAGTGCTGCTGATGACGGTCTGCTCGTCAATCGTGAGGCCGGGGAAGGGGGTAACCTCGGAACCGGTGGCGATGAGGATGTTCTTGCCAGTGACGCTGGTCTCGCCGCCGTCGTTGAGCTCGACCTTGACGGTGTGCTCATCCTGGAAGCTGCCGGTACCCTTGATATACTCGACGCCGTTCTTCTTGAGCAGGAACTCGACACCCTTGGTGAGACCAGTGACGGATGTCTCCTTGGCCTTCATGAGCTGTTGGAGGTTGAGCTTGACATCACCGACCTCGATACCACGGTGTTTTGTGTCGTGGAGGATCTGGTGGTACAGATGTGAGTTGTTAAGGAGCGATTTTGATGGGATGCATCCGACGTTGAGGCAGGTTCCGCCGAGTGTTCCGCGCTTCTCGATGCATGCGACCTGTGAGTGGGAAGGGAGTACATGTTAGCCGCTGTCCCGCATGATCCAGTGCCGAGCTGTGTGTATCGTCTGCCAACGCACCTTCATGCCCTCCTGGCCGGCCTTGATGGCGGCAACATAGCCAGCAACACCACCACCGATGATGACAAGATCCTTCTCCTCTGCGCAACTTGTCAGCGCCACTCGGGACCATACCGGGATTCCTGGGTTTGTGGGTGTCGGTACTGACCAGACTGGGAAGCATAAGTCCTGGACCATCTGCTCGCAAGGGCAATTGGGGAGCTACAGATGCGAGAGATCAGCAACAGCGCAGAAAGGGTACCGGTGTCGTCATGGGCGGCTGGCTGGCTGGCTGGCTGGCTTACCCTGATGGCTTGAGGGCGGACCTGACAGCGGTCCGGCCGAGTAGTAATCTCTGTGACAGCATCTTGGATTGTGCTAACTTGGGAAATCAAAGGAGAAGGACGGAAAAAGTAAGGATGCGCTGGATCGTGGAGGGTGTGAAGGCGGTTGTTTGTTCGAGTGCGACAACCTGGAAGCGGGATTAGACAGGGCGTCGCAGATGGGAGTTGTTGGGAATTGGCGGCGGCATTCATGAAAAAATGTCCCCAGCTTATTCCGCCCCGGTCACCACCTCCGTCCAACCGTCGGGTCACACCTGCTCCCCCCAGGGCTCCAGGGTTCCATGAGGCCTGTGGGCCCCCCTCTCAGCCCGGAAATCGGATTGGCCCCAGGGTTCTCGCGAGACTTGGCCCAGCCGGGAGCACGCTAATTTTTAGGTTTCCACCCCCCGAAGCGTCCTGTCAGTTGTCAAATCCTCCACAAAGCCGCCAGTTCCCGCCCGCCCAAATCCCGCAACAAGTGCCACCCTCGTTAGACGTGCAGCCACATGACCGCTAACATTCTTCGCGGCATCCTGGCTCGGGTCTAAATATCCTGTCGTCGAGAAGCGACGGCCGTGAGGCGAAGCGTTTCATAATCAACATGGAGCGACCTGGCTCAACGTCACCCAATTGAACGTAGAATGCTTAATCATAGACATTCGAAAGCGGCACGGAGATGCTCGATGACAACATCTTGCCCCGGAGCTTTATCGACCGAATTGATAGCAGAGTTGCAATGAGTTCCTCGCTTGGCTTATAAACATCTCAATACCCCCGAGAATAGCCACTCATACCCTGGTTAACCACTGGTAACATATGTGTTTCCGAGGCCGATGGCCGCTGGTTTGGCATTATTGATTTTTCTATCCTGGTATTCAACACCTCATGAACAGGTCAAAAATTACAACAACTCTTCGGCTGCTACGACGGCTTGTAGTGCCGCCTCTGCCATCTTGCACCCTCCCCTCACCAACTTTGTCTCCTTTTTGCTTGCAGTCAGATCCGTCTTTCTCGTGACCTTCTTCAAAAAGTGCTGCAACTGAATGGCAAATTCAGGGGCAGTGTTGACAGCCGCAAACACCTTCGTGATAACCTCTTCCCCAGGCTTCTCACCTGTCTGGCACTCCAGCAGCAGCGTGTTGAGCATGATCTCCATCCAGTTTCGTGTCCTCTTTTGCAGATAGGCGAGATTCAGCCGCCTAATGGCGATCAAGCTCATATGCCCACTCGCAATCAATGAACCCACCATCTTGGCCGTGTTGATTAACCTTTGGGTGCTGAACTCTTCCTCGAGCTCTTCCTCTTCCAGCTCCTCGTCCTCTTCCACAAAGCCAGTTTCACCCATCCTGCCAAACATCTTCCAGAGGCAAGTCTGGAATGACCACTTCACCTCACGCATGTTCTCGCAAACCTTTCTGGCGATGAGAGTGTAGTAAGGGTTGTAGTGCTTCTCAGCGCCAACGCATTTGGTGATCACAGTCGTGATCTCCCTTTGGCGTTCCTTGTTGAGGCGGAGTTTGAGAATCCTGATATAGGCGTCTTGGACGTCGAGAGCTGACAAGATGGTGACAAAGATGGACCGCCGGACCTCGGTATTCATACCTTGCTCTCTGGCCAGTTCCAAAAGATCGGGACCTTCTTCAAAGTCATCTAGCACGATGCTTTCGTCGTCACTGTCGTCATCTTCTCGCTCTTCAGTGGCTGGCTTTTCTTTGGCATCCTTCTTATCCTTGGATTTGCCTGCCCAGCTGGCACCAACCAACCACCATTTTCCAGTCTTGTCAGCGTCTCGGATATCTTGCAGCCCGATGCGTAATGGTTCCATTGCCTTCAGTTTCCTTGCCTTGAGCTGACCCAGTGTCTTCTTCATTTTGGCGGTATGCTCCGAAACAATAGCTGACGCACCGGCTCCAGCCTTGAGCTTGTTATTTTTGAGATCTGTGATGGTCTCAATCATGAACTTGGTCCTAACGGTCAGGTTCTTTTCGCCATGCTTCGCCACGGCTCCTGGAATCAACGTGACAATGTCTTTGAGAGCCATTGGGTCGTCCGTGCGGAGGGTAGTACCACACATCCGCACAATTCGAAGCAGTAGTTCAGCATTCAGCTCAGAAAGGTTATCCAGAAGGGTACGAATGTAGTCGAATATCAAGCCTGGGCCGATCAGCTGGAAGTTGTACAGCTGTGAGACGAATGTTATCAGGTTTGATGTTTGCTTCGGTACATCTGGCCCACCAAGTGCGGCCTCCTGAGCTTCCTCGTAGTACTTGTCGTAGCGCTCTACCACCTCCTGGATCAATTGCGCTCCAAAGTCCGTTCCAAACACTTTGTAGGCTGCAGAGGCAAAGCCGGCCGAGAGAATAAGGAGTGTGTCTGGCAAGCTTGTGGGATCACACACTTGAATAAGGAGTAAATCAACGAGGGCGGATGTGACGTGCTGTCGAGCGTTGTCTCTGTAAAGCTTCTCAATTTCGCCGAGAATGGTCAAAAGGTTCGCTTCAGTAATCCTGTTGACAAGGCCTTGTGTCTGCCGACGAACTCGGGCCTCCAGCTCTGATTCCGAACCTGTGGCTTTGCGTAGTGATGGAGGGACATATTTTGCCGTCTGCCCTGTTGTTGGAGCAACATAGGGGTTTTCGCGGACTTTTTTTGCAGGTGGTTCTTCCATATCCTCATCCTCTGATCCAAAGTCATCGAATCCGTCCTCCTCACCCTCATCGCTTCCTTCTTCGTCTTCTTCACCATCCAAACCATCTCCTTCACAACCGAAACCATCCATATCCTCATCCATATCATCCATGTCCTCGTCGCTATCCCCATCCTCGCTCTCGTCAAAGTCTGGTTGTGCTCGCTTTTTCTGCGTCGATGCAGCGGCAGCAGCCTCAGCCTTCCTCCTCTTCTGAGCCAGCCACTCATCTGCCTCGGCCTTGCGCTTCCGCTTGTCTGAGCCCCCATCTTCCAGATTTCCATCTAACTCTCCCAAAAGTTCACCCAGACCGTCATCGATGAATGACTGTGGCAGCTTCTTCTTGCCCTTCATCCCTAGTTTCTTTTCCAGAGCTGCAATCTCGGCATCATCCTCGGCGAATTTATCCTTCAGCGTCTTGGAGAGCTTCTTATTTGTTGGTGGTGGGGTATCTTCGTCCTCCTCGTCCTCCTCCTCATCTTCATCTTCATCGTCCTCTTGCGAATCTTCGTCGTCGTGGTGCTCCCCGTCATCACCCATGTCCTCGTCCGAGTCCTCATTTAGGATGCCATCTGACAGCTCATCGTCTTCATCATCGAAACCCCCAAAGTCATCTTCATCCTCCTCGTCAGAGTCTGGCTCAGGCCTTTTATTATTCTTCAGTGCGGATTTCGGTTCGGCTTTCGCAGGCGCCGCGGGAGACTTCTTCGGGGGTTGAGATTTTGACGATGATGGCTGATTTCGCTGAGGCGCGGGCGCTTGGCGATTCCGAATCGCATCTGATCTTCCAGTCCTTTTGCCCTGTCGCTCCGCCTTGCGCTGCTCCTTTCTCGACGTAACTGTCGTGCGATTGTCTCGTCGTTTATGGTTATCTGATGCGCCCAGTTCCTTGAGAAGATGCGGCGGCAGCGCTGGCCGCTTAATGGTGCCCTGTCCACGAGGAGCCATCTTTTATCGAACAAAATTGGTGTCTCAGAGTATCGTGGGTGGGCTAACCGGCTTTGCGCTCTGTATTCCGTTGATTCCTGAAACTCCCCCAAAGTCTTGAACTTTTTCTTATCGATAACCGCAGCGCACCGTCCTAAGATGTCAAGTGGGGCCCACTAAATCAAACCGCGCCCACTTTTGACTTCACTGCGCTAACTTTTGGGGACCCCACAGTATCAGCCTGGGCAATCCCGCCAGTCTCCATCAACGGGCAACGACAACGTACTGGCGGGGCTATCACACACCCACACTCACACTACAACCCCAAGTAACATCTCTATTTTCAGTCATCGCACACTTGACTCGCGAGCGTGTTGAGAGGAACGGGTCTCATAAACACACAACCATCTCTCACCAGGGCACTCACCCCCAACCCACCACCCAAAATGAGTAAACACCTATCCCAAGACGAGGTAAACCCCCTTCCTCCCCCCTTATCTCACCTCCCACACACTGACACTCCATAGTTCTTCACCGCCCTCACAGCCCTCTTCACAACCCAAAAACAATCCCAAAAGGGCACCATCCTCCTCACCCAAAAACGCTGTTCGTTACCCTCCCCCCTTCCCAACCTCATCACCCCCCTAACAAACTCCCCCAGACTCCTACGACGAATCAGCAAAAGAAACCCTATCAGAACAAGAACATGAAGAAACCCTCACCACCGCCCCCCTCCTCCAAGCCCCAATCCTAATCCGCGCCTCCAACTCCAAGTCAAAAGAGGCCCGCAACGAGGGCAAAAAACTCAAGCTCTCCACCATCGTCCAGCCCGACGACCTCGACTCCTTCTACGCCCGGTACGCCGACGTCTGCAAGGCGGGCATGAGCGGGCTCAAGCCGAGGGACAGGACCAAGCGCAAGGCCAAGGAGAAGGCGAGGAGGAAGATGAAGACTCAGGCGTAGAAGAAAAGTGTGCCCTATTGTGCTGTATCTAAATCAGTCTGAGCCAGCCAGCCAGCGGAGAGCTGAAAAAAAAAAAGATATCCATGTGTTGGGGATTATTAAACAGCTTAATTTGATAACTGGGATATATAGATTACCTGGTCACATCTCTGCTTTGATGAAGAGGATATGGACGGACCCGATGGGTTAGTCACAATGGCGTAAACATTCCATTCCTGAATCCAACCACCCGTGGTGGACTTCGATTTAAATTGTTTGTTTGGAAGGTCGCAAAAGACATTGTCAGATGTATCCCCGCTCTCCCGCCCAACGTGGTTGCCTCTAACAACCGTCCTTGAAGTGACAAATACTGCGTTGACAAGCTGCAGCCAACTGCAGAAACACACGTCCAATATACATATGAGGACAATAACGGGTTCCAAAAAAAATGAGTTTGTATTCAAATCGGTGGCAAAATGTCCCGAGATGTACCATGTATGCCGGGCTTGCTTTGCCCCTAAAATGAAGCCCACAACGTCAGACGCATATATCTCCCAATTACCGAAGAATTCATAAAACCAACGCAGCCGGGGGGTATCGATTTTCCAAAACACAAAGCACCTTCAACTCCCATTTCCTTTCATAAGGATATCGTGATCCACAACCTTTTTATAACGGTGGATGGGCCGAACAGAGTTGCGGTATTGCAGGCCATATGAACTGGGGGCCATCCATCATCTCGCCAACGCCATCACAATCAGCCAGGACCCAAAGCATACCAAAAACGCCAGCACCAATGACAGCACCAGTATCATGCTCTGACGACGGCCGATCCTACACTTTTTCCACATGCAAACTCACCACACGCTCTTCAAGTCCGCGAACCATGGCTGACCAGCCCGCTCCTACGCATCGCACACACCCTTACCAACAAGCCTATCGTTGCCCGGCGCCCTTCCTTCGAACGCCGCCATCAACGGGATAATCAGATGCTATTCGCTGTACATTCTAGGGGTTTAAAAGCCGTCCGATTTCCATTTTCCGCGGCGCCAAGAGAACGGACAGTCCCAATCGAGCAAAAACACTGCGCACCAAAAATTTTTGCGTTGCTGAGACCCGAGTGTTGAAGACTAAAAAGTCGAGTCTGTAAACCACCTCTTTTCATTCCTCCTGACATAAACTACCGAATCCTCCACCTCCCCATTAGAAAAAGAAACAAAACGCAATACAAACAATCTGCTGAGGGTGAGGAATGTCGTCAGTGTTGTGTCGAACCGAGGTGCTATTGAATGCTCTGGGCCCATGTCGACGGGAATAAGCGACGAGATCATGTAAACGAATCGAAGAGCGGAAGTGATATCTTGTGGCAGCTTTGACTCATCCAATAACGTTGATGACTGTATTTGTCGACAGTGGCTGTTGACGATCCAATGGCTGAGTTCGATTCGAGCACAAACAAGTGTTCATGCTTGGTTTACATGATCTGGTCCTGAGTCAATCCACCATGGTCGGTGTCCATGGCGTCACCACCACCCTGGTTCAAGTACTTGACGTAGCTCAGACCCAGAGGCCGGCCGCCGTACTGATATCCTTGAAACTTGTTGATGGCGGTTTCGGCGGTGTCGGCATTGTCGAAGCGAACAACACCGCTGCCACGCGAGCGGCCACTAGGCTCGTACTGAATCTCGGCCTGCTCAACCTTGCCGATAGTCGAGAACAACTCAACGAGATCGTCATTGCTTGTAGACCAAGGAAGCTAGGGTATTGTTAGAAACCATCAATGGGCATCGGGGGTGAAAAGGACACTCACGTTGCGAACGTAGATAATCTCGTTCTTCTCAGTGCCGGCGGTGGCGTTGTCAGTAAAAGGGTTCGGAGGGACAGAGCCATCGCCCCCTGGAGGACCACCGAAGCTGGGGCCGCCAGGACCACCACCAGGACCGCCGCCATAGCCTCCACGACCATAACCGCCGCCGCCAAAACCACCGCGACCGCCGAAGCCTCCACGGCCGCCGAAGCCACCGCCGAAGCCACCGCGACCGCCGAAGCCACCGCGGCCACCGTAACCGCCAGCACCCATACCAGCATTGGCGAAACGGTCCTCCCTAACCTCAATTACGCGACCTTGCCAGTCATAGCCGTTGAATTGCTGAATAGCGTTTCTCGCATCGTCGGGGGACTCGAATACAACAATACCAGAACCCTTGGGGCGACCGTCGGGGCCGAGATGAACATCGGCGCGAATAACCCCACCAGTTCGTGCTGCAGTTGCACTTGTTAGACTCCTCACACATCAGTCGCATCAGGTTACTTACCGGACTGCCGGAACAGATCCTTCAGGTCTTGCCAACCAATGTTGAACGGCAGCTACAAAGGTTGTCAGCATCATATTGCCACGTTGGCAATGAAGAACCGGAATGGGGAGATATGACAAACGTTGGACACGAAGATTTGACGAGCACCACCCGGGGGCCCGCCTCCTGGAGCTCCACCTCCCATGCCGGGGTTAAATCCTCCTCCGTACGGAGCACCACCGCCAGGGCCAACAGGGCCACCGAAACCACCGCGGGCACCTCCTCCAGGAGGACCGAAGCGAGGTTCGGCCTCACGATCCTATCCATTGTTAGCGTCACAGAATGGCTCCGCTCGTTGCCGGGTCCGGGTACTTGCCTCGCGGACATACACCAGTCGCCCCATTAGGTTCTGATTGCTGAGCGTCGCAACGGCATTCTGAGCCTGCTCCCTAGTGGCGTATTCCACAATTCTATGACAGTCACAAGGTTAGCACTTTGTTCTCGGATTGACCGGTGTGCATGAAGAAACTTACCCGCATCCCTAAATATCGTCGTGGACAGCGTCCCAACCCGTCAACCCAACCGTCCATCAAATAACCAAACAGAATAGGAACCACAAAGGAACCAGCCAAAATCACTTGTGAAAGCCCACCTTCGACATTCCATTGGGAAGAAGCAATACGTCGGCATAGAGAACCTCACCGGCTGTGAGAGGTCACGTTAGTCTCTTCCTCCATTCATTCCTTTCCCAAGTGCCATCCACTCACCCTGCCTCATAAAATCCTTGAGGTGGTGCCACTTGACGTCGTAAGACAGGTTGCCGACATAGACGCGGCGGTCCTGCTGCGACGACTCTCGAATGTTATTCATGACGTTTTCGCGGTGAACGGCACGATCTTCGAACGATCTATGAGGAGCTCCGTTATTGTTGTATCCTTGTCCTGATCCTCCAGCGGATGCGCCCTGTCCAGTCATGGGCGAACGGCTTCTTCTCCGATGACGACTCCGTGAGCGGTCACGGGGCGAATATGACCGACGGGTACCGTTATTCGGACTGCGGGAACGTCCACGTCTGGGAGAGCGCGACCTCTCACGCTGGTCACAATGTCAGTATGTAACCATGTCATGTGACTCGCCAGTATATGTCTTTGTCTCTGGCACGCCTAAAGCGGGGGAGCGCTGTGATGATCCTCCAGCACCTAATCATCAGTGATCATGGCATTGGACTTTCAACACAAAGAACCCACAGGTCTCAAACTCATCAGGCCGAAGAGCTCGAAAGCGCAAACACCAAACCACATATCTGACTGACGCCAGGTGGATGGGATGAGAGTCAGGTCTGACTACCAGTCACACCATTCCTCCGAGAGCTTGCGGCTATAAGAGATAGCCGCCGGTCTCATCAAGACGACGAAGAACAGAGTGCACAGGCCAAGAATCAGGGCAGATACTTACAGGGCGATAGGTATCACCGGAGTCAGCTAGAGAGAGAAAGAGAAGGTTAGAAATCGGTCAGAAACGAGATGTTGGAAGAAGCCAGTTAAGGTAGGGTTGGTGATAGGTGGGGAAAGAAGAAAAGGAAGTGAAGTGATTGAGGGATGGCAATTTGAAGGAATGGTAGGTAGCACTTGAGGGGGGGTGCGGCGGGGGGGGGGTGGTAGTGAGAGAATCCGAGGATTGTGGATCAGGATGGGAAAGACATGCAGGCTGGCTGAGAGGGGAGGGGGGGTTGATTGTGAAGGTACATGTATGTATGTACGGGCGGATGGGTGTATGTGGGTGGTATGTCGAAGACCAGGCAGTGCAGGTAGGAAAACTGCAAGACACTGCAGCAGCGAGGGGCCCTTGTGAGTGGTAGAGCGAGCGAGCAAGGCTCGAGGACCAACCTGCACCGACTGCCACAGACTGGCCCTGTGGAAATCGACCAAAAAACGCCGACTGGGCAGGTCCTGGAGATTTGGGGGTTACAAGCGGCAGTAACACGTCACTGAGGCATCTGGGATAATGCCCACGATCGAGGTGTTCCGGCCTGGAGTAGTCCGCCCATCCCAGAACCGCCCGGTGCGTGTGGATGGACAGAGATATGTCCTGATGTCTTGCTGGGGGTGTGTATATGCAAGACTCGGGACGGGGATGGGATGAGGGGGAGGGGGGAACGGAGCGGAGGGGAAGAGGCAGGCATCTTCGGGAGGAGGCTCAATGAGGACGCGACTTGCGCACGCCCACCTGGAGGGCCAGAATGGAAGCTGACAGGGCGAACAGCGGGGAGAGAGTGTTCAGTCTCTTCGTGTGTCTGGCTGGCTGTCTGGCTGGTTGACCGCCCGAATGGGCTGGCTGATTGGGAAGAGGGGGGAATACCTATACCGATGGTATCCAGGGAGAGGAATGCAATTGATGTCGTACTTACCCATGGTGATAATTGGAAAATCGAAATTTTCTGTCGACTTAGCCGCTTGACGGAGGGAAATTTCGGCGACGCGACGATTGGGTGCGGAAAGGGCAGGTGTCTGTCACTGCAGGACTTTGGGATGGTTGCTGTTTGGCGGACAGCAGCTGAGGCCAAGGTACGGCGCGACGTTCGCGCAACGGGCCACCGAGTCGGTTGAGGGCGGGAGAGGTGAGGTGACGGGGAACCTTGGGACCTGACACTGGGGTGCGGTGCTGTGGTCGGGTGCTTTGGCTGCCAAAATGTGATTTTTTTTTTCTTGCTGACAAGAGTTGGGCAGGCTTGCGTTTGGCGGCTCGAAAAAGGTTCAAAGGCGCGCTGCAAGGCCGAAAAAAGCGGGATCAAGCCTCAGACGGCAGGTGCGAGGTACAGCCAGAGGCAGAGAGGGTAAGGCGATGTTGGATAGGGCAAAAAAAATCGCGTCGACAGTCCAGCCAGGTCAAGCAGCACTGAATGAAAGTTCTTGAGCCGGGGTGAGCAAGGCCGACGCCAGGGAGAACGCGTCGGACAGTGGCCCAGGCAGTCAGGCGCCGCAAGGATCGAGGTTGAATGTGGAGCTCTTGGCGGATTTGTGGAGGTTGCAAATGGCGCTCGTTGGGGTTGGGGTCTGCTCTGCAGTGGAGGGTGAAATGGCTTCCAGGTTGTCTGTCGTGCGACTATGTGACAAAAGGTCAGTCTGCAACCAGGAGACCAAAGAAATTTCCCCTTGATGGGAAGAAGAAGTTGTCGAGGTGGTGGACAAGGGATTGCTTCAACCTGGAACTGAGCCTCTCACCTCAGCTATCCCAATGTGCGGGCGGAGCAAACGGATGCCGAACGGAGCACTTTGCCTCAGCCAGGTGAAAGCCTGATACCTGAGGCAGAAGCTTGAAGGCAGCAAGACAGCCCAGGTCGGCTGTGGCTGATGAAACGGCGGAAACTCCACACAGACAGACGTTGACGGTTATACGAGAATGCGGAACCGTTTACATGTGCTGAGATGGTAATTACACATTATTACGGTACCATCATATTGAGGCCTGCGACACAGAATGCAACCACGACCACGGTAGCGCAGAGCAGAATAATGTACCGGCTACAACTGCGTGTGCCATAAAGGAAGCGTTGCAGCCCGGTGTGCCCCGTAACAATGGCTAATGAGCAGGGCGGCGGTGGTAGAGATGGAGATATTTGTCTTGCTTGGGTATAGATCTGTCTGATCACCTCATCTACAACTATTCATTAAGCAGCTAACATCTATATAGGCAAGCCCTAAGTGATGGGGAAGACAAATAGGTATAATTCATGGAGTTAGCTCTCCATCCTTTCCTTAGTTGCGTGTTTTCTTGCTGAAGGGTGCTGACCTTTCGCCTTTCGCATGAGGCTCGTAATCGATTCGGATTGCAACTGTGACAGCCCACTAATCTTTAGCGCAACAACACCAAGAGAACGGACTCAGATTATCGGGGACGGCCGGAGATCAGCCGTCTCTTCCGGTTCAGGGATTCCTTGTTACAGACGACCCGAGGGGGTCGATCTTGGAAAAGGCTCAAAAAATTGCTGGGCAAGGCTGTGGTGTACCTTGGTTACCTGGTTGTGGGTGAGGCTTGAGGCTGTCAACATGCCCACCTATTGTAGGGACACAAAGCTGCCCTGTTCCATCATGCTCTTCTGTGGTTACATACAAAAGTTTTGCCCCCTTGTCAAGTACCGCCCAGTGGTTCCTGTTTTTTTGGCTAGGCCAATTTCGGCCAAAATTCTACCGCAATTTCCCCCGGGCCAGTGTTTTCTACCTTTCAACACCACTTAGCCAGCCAGCCAGCCAGCACCACAATGGCTCCCAATCGCCACCTTACTACTGAAGAGCGTCAACGAATTCGTACCCTCTATTTTGACGGCCACCTTAGCCAATCCCGAATTCAAGAAACCACTGGTTATACGAAATACCAAATCCGCTATGCGATACGAGCCCCGGCGGCCGAGGTCGCCCCACGATCTGGCCGACCACGCGTTATTATAGCCGATCAAGAGCTCGAGCTTATTCGGTATGTGTGTGAATCAAAGGCACACCGTCGGATGAGCTTCCTGGAGCTTTCTATTGCCCTTTTTAACTCCCTTCTTAACTGGATTACGATTCGCAACGCTCTTTACCGCCACGGATTTCGCCGTCGAGTTGCTCGGAAGAAGCCTCCTATTTCAGAAGCCAACCAGCAAAAACGACTGGCCTGGGCTATAGAACATAAGGACTGGACTCTCGAACAATAGCGTACAATCCTCTGGAGTGACGAAACCTGGGTAGTTGGTGGTCCTCACCGCAAGCAGTATGTTACACGCCGAATCGACGAGGAATGGGACCCTACTTGTATCGTAGAAAAGCACCAGAGAAAAGGAGGGTGGATGTTCTGGGGCTGTTTTTACGGCTCAACCAAAGGCCCTGGTATCTTCTGGGAAAAGGAATGGGGATCGATCAATGAGCATTCCTACCGAAGGAATATCCTTCCCAGTATCCACGAATTCATTAACGATACCTTCGAGCAACACCATTTACAGCTTTCTTTTATGCAGGACGGCGCACCTGGCCATCGAGCGGCCGGTACGAAGAAGGATCTTGAGAATAGGAAGATTGGAGTAGTTGATTGGCCTCCTTTTTCCCCAGATTTGAACCCTATTGAATCCTGTTGGAATTGGATGAAGGATTATATTGAGGATAAATACGGCCTTGAAGAGAAGCCGTCGTACGCGAAGTTGAAGAGGTACGTGGAGGAGGCCTGGCAAGAGCTTCCGGAATCTTACCTTCAAACGCTGTTGGATTCGATGCCCAGTCGGTGTGAGGCAGTAATTGCAGCGAATGGTATGCATACAAAATATTAGCTATAGATATGGTGGTTATTTTGTAGAATACAATCGCCAGGGTGGCCCTTGACTAGCGCGAGTACTTGACGAGAAGGCAAAACTTACCCCTGCACCACAGTTGATCAGAAGCAACAAGAGTGGGAATCCAGGAAAGGTCGTTGACACATGCTGCGTGTGATGTTCTGAGCATGATGGAATACGGCAGCCTCGTCACCTTGATGGCTGCCTTTCTGACAAGTTGAATGGCGTCAAAAGAATTCGGAGTGGGTGGGGTACGAGCCCCGCCAGAACCAAAGATGCCGCTGGTGCTTGAGCAAACGTCAATTCCAGCCCTCCACCATCTCCGACTCGAGAGATTAAGACCTTCCGAACTTCTGTCTCCACTTCGCGCTTCATTTTCTGATTCTCGGACCCCAACGGCGTCTGCATAACATTCTCAGAAGGCCGCATTGAAGGACCTTGTAGTCGCCATGTTTGGCGCCCACAAAAGACTGAGAAAATGGGGTGGTGGATTGCTGCTGCATCCGACAGGGGGGCTTCTGTCCCGCACACACCAACGTGCTGATTGCCTCTTTTCAACCATGAATGGCCATGGTGAAGACTCGCAGCCAGCGGCCAGCAGCTCATCTGGACACCGATGTGAAGCCCGTTGCCGTTGATATTCCTCCATTAGCGGATAAGCATACAAGTGGACGGTTCTCTCATCTCTGATATCGACCTGACATTGGGACTGATTTTGCCCGTTTAACAGCACCTAGAATTCCGTTTGCAAAGCATCTCGGCGAGGGCCCATCAACGCTGTCAACCCCACCTGCCCTACCGAGTCGTCCCCCACGTTTGCAATATTCTTGAATCCAGGGGTACCTTGCGGTCACAGACAGCTGTTCAACTTCAGGGGTGCAATGGTGTCCCGATCAAGTCACGTACAGAAGCATGAATCCAACAAGACCCTTTCTGGTACGAGCACAGCAGCCCGGCTCCGTTTCCAATGGCAGACTCGGGATATTCTCCCGAGGTCAGCTCTTCAAAGACATTCCATGTCAGATAAGAAGTTTTCTATGGACGTCTCAGATCACTGTCCACAGACTGAGCTGGGCGATGTCATTGGTGGAAGCTGGCGGCTGCACTCGTGTCTCTCTCTACATGATGCCCCCCTTTCCCTTCAGCACATCCACCATCTTGTGGTCAATTGGGCTGATGCCGCGATGACACCGAGACGGTTGTCCCGGGTAAGGCTGGGTCCTTCATCGCCGAGTCGATCACTTGTCGTGCTGTGGAACATGGGGCCAGTATGACATGACACTCGAGATCTGCACAGTGACAACTACAAGTCAACATGGTGTGATGGATAAAAATTTCCATTCCAACGTACATATGCCAACCAACACCGAGGCAAGGAGCCAACCCCGCCATCTATTTTTCTGCCTGTGGGAGGCAGCAAGTACGATGGGCGAACCACGACGAAGACGACATAAGTACGATATATTGGTCTGCCTTACGAACCATGTGCCGCGCTGGGGAAGCCGCTGTTAACTTTGACGGTTGCCATCCACTTCACACAAAAAAACTCTTGGGTCAATGGTCACACGGCAGATGAAAAATGCAGCACGATGCGGACTGAGCTACCCAATCCTGATGCTGTATGGCCTTCTTCAAGCACGCCGTCAGCCATGGGCATCCAGAGCAATTTTATGCCCTTTTTTGAAAGGCCGGCACTGTCAGGCATGTCAGAATTCGGAGCGGCTCGACAACGACAGCGCTCTGCTCAGTCGAGCAGCTGCCTCTGGCGTCTCCAAACAAAAACGACCATGACCCACTGCCAACACCGCAGGTTGGGGACCAGTGGTGTGCTGCCGTCCGAGGAACCAGCAGTGCATGAAACCGGTGAGTCGGCTAATAAATGCGTATGCAACAGTACCATGGTGGAAGGCCGATTTGCGGGTGACAAGTTGGGAGTCTCAAGCAGAAGAACGGGTCTGGACCACTCCCAAGCTCCTCCTTCGGCAGCGGAGGATGGGGAGTGGAGCGGCCCGGGGACTTGATCCGGCGGAGACTGACCCGAATGCGGTTGAGGTTGATTTCTAGGCACGAAAAGACGATCTCTGTGAGGGATATGTCACTCAATCGCACAAGACTCTCTCGATGACGGCCAGCCCGTCACCTACCTGGCAGCACGACAGCATGACAGCATAGCTTACCGAAGGGAAATCGCCTAATGTCAGGTCACGGCATATGGCTCTTCTAGAGAAGATCCCGTATCTGCGGGCTTGTCGACTGGGCGGCCCCGCATAGCATAGGCGGCGGGCTGGTACAGCAGACGGCGGCATCATGGACGTCGATTGGGCGCAGGTTGGAAGCCCCATGTCGCACCTGACCCGACAATCTTCATGACTCGATAAGTTGTGGTAATGAATGGGACTTCTTGAAAGCTGTCGCAAGCAGAGAAAAAGAAAAGTGGATGAGTCGTGTGAGAGTCTCCGCGGTGGTAACAACACGGTGTGGATGCCTCTGTGATTGATCAGTTGGAATTTCGGCACGGTAACCCTTTCTCTTGGCTTCTTCAGAGGCCTTTAAGGTCGTTCCAGTTGGTGCTGAGATCGGTGTCGAAGCTGGATTCCGCGAGGCCTTGCATTAGTTTCCTGGTTTCATGCGTGCTATACCCCTTGTATCGTTCACGCCCGGCCGACACCTGCCATGTTGTTCAGGGACCCTCTCGCTGATCTTCTGATCTTCGATGGTTCCACGAGTAACCTGGGCCTGTGTATACAAACACAACCGCCCGAGTGGTGGCTCTGTCTGTCAAGATGTACGTCGTTGGGAATATCTTGGTAAGGTTTTGATTCTGATATCGCGTCAACCGAATCAATGTCCCAAAATTCCAAGGGTTGGGGTTGGTGAAGCAAGACCACGATCTGCCAGGTTGGGCTCAAAGTGGGGCAGAACATGTAGAGAACCACTTTTGTATTCCCTAAGCTAACTTGATACAGTAAAGTCTCAGTTGCAGGCACCAAGCTTTGACCACCACCGATCATGATATGATATCGCAGTTGACAGCGCCTTGCGATCGATCCATCACGTCACTACAGGAACCCCATACGGGCCATACGAACCACAACTTTCTGACCTATACAGTTCGAGGTCTGATAGGGAAAAAAAGCACCAAACAATGGCCTACCCGGCAGCCGTCAACTGCTCCGGCGCAGCCCGGCGCATCCTCCTCCTCCCCACCACCACCACCCGGCCGGCCACCCGATCCTTCCCCAGAAGACTCTCCGCCGTCACCTCCCGACCCATCACCACCCTCCCCTCGACTCCCCGAACCAAATCCAAATCAACCCCCAAAACCCAACCACCAACAACACCACCACCGCAACCCCTCCAAACAAGAAGAACCTACCACTCCACCACCCACCCCCCTCCCCCCAGCCCCTTCACCCAAGCCGAAACAACCCTCCTCACCACCGCCTTAACCTCCCACATCCACACCCACGGGTTCACCCTCCCCTCCCTCACCCTCGCCGCCCGCGACCTCTCCCTCCTCGACATCTCCCCCTCCTTCCTCGGCCCCTCCCCCGTCGCCCGCCTGATCCACTTCCACCTATACACCACCCGCACCACCCTCCCCTCCCTCGCCAGCCAGCACAGCGACCTCCTCTCCGGCCTCTCCGTCTCGGAAAAATTCGAACTCCTCACTTGGCTGCGCCTAAAGCAAAACGAGCCCATCATACAGCACTGGCAGCAGGCCCTCGCGGTCATGGCCCAGCCCTCCCAGGTCCCCGTCGCCGTCAGGGAGCTCGCCATGCTGGCAGATGAGATCTACTATCTTGCCGGGGATAAAAGTGTTGATCCGAGCTGGTACACCAAGCGGGCGGCCCTCAGTGGTATCTATGCCGCGGCCGAGTTGTTCATGACGACGGACAAGAGCGAGGGGTTCCAGGAGACAAGACGGTTCCTCAGGAGGAGGCTTCAAGAGGCCGAGGAGCTGGGCGGGGCGGTTAGGAGTGTCGGGGAATGGGTTGGCTTCACGGCGAGCGCGGGGGTCAATCTGTTGAGGAGCAAGGGGGTTAGGATATAAAGATGATGTTGGGATGGTGGGATGGACATGTATGAGTAGAAAAGGTGTCGTCAAAGAGAAAGAGACTTGGTCATTAGACGAGTTTGTATTATAACTGGATGTACAACCACTAACTAGCTGTGTGTTCAAAACCAATGAACCCATAAAACCTGCACGTGGAGATGACCCTAAGACAATGCCATTTGCACAAGAATTCCAATCATTATCATCCCTTTCCGCCATATGCACCAAGCAAACCTGTAGGAGTCTTTCGACATAGCACCTTGCACATGGAGAATTGCCAAACTGCCCCCTGATCCACCACAGAAAGCCCACCCAAATTCCGATACTAGCATTCCCTAACCCATAACTCCTCCCACTTTTGACACATGATGAAGCCGAGAAATATGCACAATGAAACCAACCAGGTATAAAGACCTCATGATATTGTTTGCATGCTGGTGAGTCGCTGTTGGCGTGGATCAACGAGTCGAATAAGTTTTACATCTTTTTCAGCGATGATCTTTGGGTCGATAGCGTTGGGTGTGATGAAGATGTATTGCCGGTTGACCGACCTTCGAGCAGCGGCAACCTAGATAACGTTAGCAACAGATATATATCCCTAGAACAACAGGCTGAGCTTACCAGCATATTTTGGCTAACAGCGCGGTTCACATTGTCCATGAACACATCAAACTCATCCAAGCACCGCAGCGGCGAACCCATGGCTTCCCAGATGGCCAACAGCATACAAATCGAAGAAAAGGATTTCTCTCCGCCGGATAACGTCTTGGTACTCCGTCCACTGGCACGTTTCTCGGTGTGGTCGGGCTCCACATGAACGTCCAGGAGCCTGCGCTTATGATCCAGCAGCAGCCTCCCTCGGTACCCGCGTTCGCTGAGGAGATATATGAAGTTCACACGCGACTGGGCGGAGATGTACCGCTGAAACTTGCGCCACTTGTCCAAACGTAGGCTCAACGAATGCTTGAGACGTTCGCTTGACTCCACCATCGAGTTGAGGCCATTGACTGCTTCGTCGTACTTCTTCCGAACCTTTTCGGCTTGCTCAATAACTTCCTGCTCGTTCAACTGGCGTCTGCTGGTCATTTTGTCGTATCGAGCCCGCAGAGCAAAGTACTGTGTATTGACGGACTTCTCCGTCTCGCCGTCTAGCAAATGCACGCGTTCTGGGCACACCTGAATGGCCTCCGCCTCTCTCTCCGCGATCCTATCCTTTTCCCTCCCAATACTTTCTTCCGCTTCCTTTTGTTCTGCCTTCAGTTGCTTATACGCGTCTTCACTGTCGAGCTTTTCTCGAAGCACAATATGCCGGTGCGTCTCCGCAGACTTGGCCTTTTCCTCTGCCTTATTCACACTGACTTCGCAGTCCTTGAGCTGCAGCTTCTGAGCTTTGAGTGCCTTGTAAGCCTCCTCGGCAAGTACGTTTTTCTGGTCTTTGGCCACAATAAGCCCAGTCACCTGTTGACCGTGGTGGGCTTTCTGCTCCAGTGCTTGAGCCAGCTGCTCACGCAAACTTTGGAGTCGGGCGTCAGACCCATCCCACTCGTCCAAAGCCACTTCGATCTCCGCAAGCTCTAGTTCGGTCTCTCGCAGCTGCTGTGCGAGAACGGCCCCCTCTTTCTCCGCTTTGGCAAGGGCTGTCTTGTGGTGGGAGTTTTCATCCTGGACACGTTTGTATTCAACTCGGAGAGCTTGGAGTTCCGACTCCAATTTTGACAGGGACTCCTTCAAGAAGGCCATCTGAGAGGCAGATTCCGTCTGCAGGCGCTTGGGCTGAGTCCCAATCCTGACCGGACTTGTTGATATGCCGCTCGGCTTCATTTCAATGCTTAGCCCTTCGTTCTTGGAATCATGGAATGTGATACATCTCTTGACATTGCGGGGCGGTGCCGTTCCATCCATCATCACGCTCTGAGCCGTTGTGCGCTTATGAATCAAGAGCACTTGTTCGATCGCGTGGTTGATAACAAGTGTATCCCGAACAGCTTGGTTGTCAATCTTGAGTACTCTCAGGATGGTGTCGAAGTCCGCATCTGGCTCTTTTCCCGCCAGATTGAGGGCATTTCGCTGGCCCACGAAGATGGGATTGCGGTTGCTGTCGATGTCGCATCGCCTCATCAAGTCTGCAAGAACATTCATGTCGGCTTTGCTGAAGACGACAAAACCGTTGAGGTTGTTGCCAAAATAAGACTCCAAAATCGCTCCCCATTCCGGTTTATGAAGATGCACGACGGTGCCCAGCGGGCCGATGGGTTTCTGCTGGAACCTCTTGTCGCCGTCAATGGCCTTTAACAGCCTCGGCATATTCTTGTGGTAAGCAGCAAGCGGCACACCGATTTGTGCCTGGGTTTTCTCAATCTCCTTTTTGAGATTGTGGATCTCCTCCTGCTTCTTGGTAACCCGTTCCTTAATGGGGTTTAGGGCCCTTGCCGAATCACTCATCTGGCTTTTGATCCGAGGAATCAGCTGTTTGTTGTCATCGATTTTTTGTTCGAGCTCCTGGACCCTGGCCCGAGCCTCGTCGCGCTCCTTCATCTTCAGGGTTTGGAGACCACCGTGTGCCTCCTGCAGACTCCTCTCTTCCTGCGCGATCTTTCTCTCGAAATCCTTGACCTGGTCAGTCATGGCTTTCCAGTTTTGGTGAGCCTCTCGCTCCTCGGCCTGGACCTTCATAAGGTCTGCTACCATGGCCTCCTTATGAGCCTTCGCCTCTTCAACTTTGGCCTGCAGCTCTGGCTCCTCTTCCTTCGCCCTCTCGAGCTTCGCCTTGGTGGTTTCCACCTCTTGATCCGCCTGCTCCAACGCTCGACTTTTCAAGCCGAACTTTTCTTCAGCCGAAATCAACTTGGTGGAGATCTCGGCGAGATTCGCCTCCTTCTGCGCCAGTCTCTTTTCACAGGTATCGACACGTGACCAAGCCAACTTTAAGCGCATTGTGTTGATTTTGTCGCGTAATGACCGCTCGCCTTCCAGAGTCTCCAATAAGCGTTCTGCGTTTGCCCGTTGCACTTTGAGAAGCTCGATTTTCTGCTCTTGATCAGGTATCTTGGTGTCTATTTGGCTCACATATTCAGCAGTCAGCTTGTAGTCGTTATCCAATTGCTGTAACTGGACGCCCTCGATGAAGAACTTGTACTTCTGCGCCTTGCTTGAGGCGTTGAGGAATTGCCGGGCGTTGTCTTGAGATAGAACGTTCAGTGGGTTGTCGACCTGCAGGGCGTAGTACTCCACGATTTGGTCAACCTCTTCCTTCTTCTTTGAGTGAATAGAGCCGGTGGCTGTTTTCAGGTTGAAGCCGCTCCCGCCAGTTTTGTTGAACCAACGCTCCACGGTGATGGAATCGCCGTAAATATCGTGCTGATAAGCATCAGGCCCCTGGTTCTTGATCTTGACAGTCAAAATAGCCTTATCCTCTCCTTCTTTGACAAAACTTTTCAGGCTACCACCGCGGTTCGTCGAGCTTGCCTTTCCACCAAGGCAGAGGGTGATTGCTGTCAAAACAGCGCTCTTTCCGCTGCCATTCTCGCCCACAACAAAGTTGAGAAGGGGCCCAAGCTCGCAGTTCAGTCTCGTGTGACACATAAAGTTGATGCATATGACTTGCTCAAGAATGCCATTTTCTGCGACCACATTTTCTCCTAGACGGTTTGGTCGCATCCGTAGCCGCTGGGTCGCCTTCTGGTCATCGGCAGCCTCAGTTCGCAAATGCTCGAACCCATTATCGCGCATTAACTCATACTGCGTTCTTGGTGGGGTGTCGGGCGAGGCAGCTCCTTGATACTCGGCTTCGTCATCGGGGTTGTTTGCACGCGTTTCATCGCGCACATCGGAAAGCCGGGCACGTTTTCGCTGGGTCAGGATTAGCACATTGTAAATGAAGAAGGAAGCACTGCCAGATGTGAGAGAAGAAGCTGGAGCACTTACAGATTCACCATTTAAATGCGAACGAGGCCGTACAGGCTCCTCTGACTCGTCATCTTCGCCGCGGTGGTGTCGCTTCCGCGAGGACTCTGCGCCAAGGTTATTGATTGTCCTCGACGGCATTTTGAGAACAATGGAAGTGCTGGTAAAAGGTCTCAGACAGCCGGCGCCTGGTCCCGGAGCTGTTTGTGGGTGCGAGTAGGTGGGCGGCGCAGTGCAAAAAGCCCCTCGAGACGCGTCGTTTGCGCGAACTTCCCCCCAGATCCAGTGACTTGTTCTTCTCCACTCCCGCCCAGAGCTGATAACAGGCGGCCCGTGCACACGCTAAACCCCACATTTACAGTGGATCGGATCTCAGGTTCAACTGCCAGGCTGGGCATGAGAAAAGTAAGGTAACTATCGTGGTCGACAAGAAGGCGTTGAAGTGTTGAAGTAAACTGGAAGATCGAAAAGAGATAGGTAAAATTTGAACTTGAACGGCCGTTTGGTGCTGTAAGGTACCTTAGGCAGCCACCCCTCACACAGGAAGGAAAGCTGGAAAGAAACAAGACCGAACGGCTGGCAGCTGCGTTTGGGTTGACAGGTCCTCATCGGAAGCGGCAAACGAACTCGGACGACAGGAAATAAACAATATGGCCAACGCCCCAGAGCTGCGTCCTGGAGACGAAGGGTTCGATGGTTTTCGTATGAGGCTGTCCGAGGACTGTGTCGAGTACATGCTATTCATCATTGGCGAAAAGTCAGACAATGATCTCCCCAGCTTGGAAGCCGTTAAGAGGGCCGCTGATAAAAAGCTGACGGAGCTGGCAAAGGAATACATATGGCAGCGAGAACCCTTCAAGCTCGAGACAAAAATCCAGAAAGGTGTGTGTGTACTTGGCATCAAGTAAATGAGACCATCCCAGCTGATTGCCCCTTTAGGTTCCGGGCTGTCCTATCTCCATGGAACAACCCACTACGGAGACAATGTGGAAGACGAGTGGCTCATTGTCTACCTCCTCCGGGAGCTCACCAAATCCTTTCCCAACCTTTGGGTCCGTGTCTCTGACAGCGATGGCGAGTTTCTCCTAATCGAAGCAGCCAAAGTCTTGCCCAAGTGGCTCAGTCCAGAAAACGACACCAACCGAGTGTGGATTCACCAAGGCAAACTCCTTATCATCCCCCTAGACAACACACAGCCCAACAAGAACCTCACCCTGACATCCGCCATCTCAACCATTACATCCAGGCCCTCATCCCTCCTCCACTCCCCCTTCATCGAAGCCGAATCCTTCTACCGCCTCGAGAAATACCCCTCAGCCATCTCCTCCACCACCCACCATGCCCTCGTCACCATCCCAAGGAAACTAGCCTACATCCTCCACTCTCGCTCCCAATCCATCGCCCCCGCTACCGAAGCCTTCTACCTCCGAGACCCCGTCTCCCTCAAACCCCTATTATTCCCCTCAATAACCACCCCCTTACTATTCCCCCCAAAAGACCTCATCACCATCTCCATCCGCTTTACCAAAGTCCTCTACGCCCAGCTCAAATCCCAGCACTTTTCCCCCCCACCTCCAGCATGGAAGTCATTACTTCACGCCGCCGAGGTCGAAGCCGCCACGAACCCCACCGCCGACTCTGCACAAAAGAAGCTTGCGAGGTTAGAGCTGGGTATGAAGCTCACTACGGGATTTGAGCTGCTGTGTGCCGGTGACAAGGCAGAGACTCACCCTAATAGAGTCGTTCGGGAGGTGGCGTTGCTACTGGGGGATCTGGCCGAGGATGGGGAGGAGAACATCCTGCCGTCTGATGAGCAGATTGAAAAGGAGTGGAAGGATACCGAAAGGGAGGATGATGATAGCTGGATGGATATCGATTACACTCAGCTTGAGAAGGAGCTCGCTGGCTCTGGAAGCGGCGGCGTCAAGGCCGAGAAAATAAAGGGGGGTAAGGGGGGCTTTGGCGACGCCGGCACTCAGGCGGATCTCCAGAAGATAGTGGAGAGATTTGAGGCGTTTTTGAACGACGAGGATGCGGGTGTGGATGGGGTTGTGTTGGGGGATGAGGATGAGGATGATGATGAGATGGATGTGGATGATGATGATGATGACGAGAGCGACGAGGATGAGGACTGGGAGGATGAAGATAAGGAAGTCGGTTTTGATGAGGAGCAGTTCCAGAGGATGATGAGGGAGATGATGGGGTTGCCTGGTGATGATGGGAAATCATCGGGTGCACCGCCAGTATCAGCAACAACACAAGACAAGGGGAAACAAAAAGCGGTTGTTGTTGAAGGAGTAGACTCAGAAAATGACGAAGATGATGAGGGTGACGAGGCGGAAGAGATCCAAAAGATGATGCAGCAGTTTGAGAGCGAGCTCAAGGGGCTGGGGGCACTGAGCTTGGACCCCAAAGCAACAGCCACAGAAAGAAGGATCAAAGATGTTGGAAGCTCAAGCAAAGAGCAAGAGATCAGCGAAAACGAGGAAGAGGAGGTGGATATTGACTACAACCTCGCCAAAAACCTCCTCGAGAGTTTCAAGTCCCAAGCTGGTATGGCAGGCCCAGCAGGGAATCTGTTGGGGTTGATGGGGGTTACCTTGCCCCGAGACGAGGACGACTCCGACGAGGAAGAAGAGACCACCCCTACCGCACCCATTACAGGCAAGGGTAAGGAAAAAGCATGATCTACTTATTGTATAATTATGTAGATATATAATGGTACATATACATTGCATGCATGTATGCTCGCTCATTCGTGTAATCCGTCAGGTTCGTTGTCTATCCCTTGATATTTCCTTGTTGCTCCCACTCCGTGCTACTATTCCCAGATTTCTTTAAAAGAAAAAAAAACAGCATTATTTCTTTGGTATCGCCATCTCCAACTCCCGCATTCTCTTTGCTGGACTCATCTCCCCTGTTGGTCGTGCAACGCTGTATTCACGTTTGCTCAGGCTCTTGGTGCTGGTGCTGCTGTTGGGTGTCGCGGGTAGGCTGGAGTAGGGGGTTTCAGGAGGACACAAGAAATCATCTGGTATCTCTGCTAGTTTCGCCAACACTACATTGAGCTTCCTCCGCGCTTCTAGCTCTCGCGTCGTGGAGTCTGGTCGGGGGCGGTAGAACTCGGCGACGATGCGGGTAAGGATGTGGTAGATCCGGTAGAATAACAGCCGGATGGGGGCAGACGGGAGGGCCTCTATTAATTGCGGGTTGAGAGTCGATAGGTAGTTTGATGTTGCCGTCATCGTTGACGCCGACGTTGCAGGTGGTGGAGGGGATGTCGCTGAAGCAGTCGAATTTAAACCCCTGAGAAAAGAGTCGGAAGGGGGTGGTGGCGGCAAGTCTGCCGGATCGCTAAACACTGTGGCAAACAGAGGGTCGCCAAAGACGCAATTTGACCAACTCTGCAGACCAGCTATTCTGATTCCTCTGTCGCCACTGTCTGGTATCCTTTCCACCAAGAGGTTAGAGTCTTGGGCAGCATCCACCACCACAAACTTCGGCACAGTGACGTCGTCCAAGAGGTATCCTAACCGCCGAAAGTGCCGTCGTATTGTCGAGTAACCCAGCACAACCGCCATGTCCTCCCCGTCTCTGAGAACACCTTCGAGCATGGAGTGAAAGGCCACCGACCAACTGGCCGCACCTCCCGTTCCAAATAAACCCCCGGCTCCTGGTTGTGCTCTTTGGGGTTGTGATGATTGTAGCAGAGGGATAACAGCTGCCAATGGACCAAAACGACCTGTTGGCGAGACCAAACCGGGTTGGATCAAGAATCGTCGGTAGAATGTGCCGATTTCGAAGTCTACTTGCTGTCGTTCGGGAGAGTTTGGATCCACTGTGAGCTTTGGTTCCAAGAGGGCTATTGCTGTGCCTTGACTTGGTTCATAAAAGGCGAATAGCTCGCGGAGGGCCGTTCTGGTGTCCTGGCCGTGTTGGACGAGGGATGGTAGCAGTCGTAGCAGGGTTTTCGAGTCTTGGTTCTGCTGTTTGCTGGTTTCTTCGCTTCCTCTCCTCGCTGACCGGGAGGAAGATGGTGTGGCTAATGAGAATTGTCGAGTGAGAACCTGGTGAAGCCAGTCTATTGCTGTTACCTCGGTGGCCACGCTGGCTTGTTCTGATCGTAGGGGCCGCCACATGGAAATTGGTGGAAGAACAAGGCGTAGAGATGTGTTGTCGGAAAGGTGGACTTGGTATATCCTCTGTGGCCTGAGACTTTGGAGTGGTTGTATTCTGGCGACGGTAACATCTTCAGGAACAGCTGAGCCCAACATGGCCCGGACACCCTGCTCTGATGGTAGTCGATACATGTTGGTATCGCTGTCTGTCTGGTTGTGACTGATGCCCCTGATAGAGCAAACTGGCATCGTCACCCGTCTAGAAGAGTGTTTTCCAAAGAGACAGGTACCTGACATATATATGTGTGTGTGTGTGTGTACTTCAGATTTGACGGGGCTTGACAGAGGGGGCAAGGGGCAATAAACAGTATCTTCAAGCGAGCGAGGTGCGGCCCTTGTGGATTCCCGATTCCATGCCTTGTCAGTCTTGCCGCTCCGCTACAAAGAACAAGTCCATTGAGCAGGAGTCACCTTGGTAGAGCCGGTACAAGCTCAGGAAAACAGGGATATCAGAAGTGTTACCAGCAGTAACAACAAGGCGGCCACACGACCTTGGACATGATGTTGGAAGCGAAGCGGACGCGAGGGCGAGGGCGAGGACGAGAACGAGGAGAGAAGCCAATGCTGTCGTCCATTGCTATTATTACAGTCATTATTATTATTATTATGCCCTCAGCTCTTTAGCTCTAAAACAAATAGGGATGTACACATGGGAAAAAACCACGATGACCAGGCGGGAGGCGGTTGGGTGATGGATGGATCTTCCTCTGCCAAGCAGCCCACATGGACGGAGCGAAGAATGCACGACGGACGAATAAGGTTTGCTGTGAAGCGAGAAAGCAGGACCAGGCCCAGCCTGAGCCAGCCTTTACCTTGACAGCCTGGTCACATACTGGCAGCAATTTTGCACGCTACTACGCCCCGTGAAGGGATGACAGCACGTCAGCCACAGCCGAAGTGTAACCACTGGTGTGATGCAGCCGAGACGTGCCTCCTGCTTCAGAGATACCTAGTGTAAGCGCGTCATATTCATAGATGGAAAGGCAGGAGGGAAAAGATACCTGGGAATAGGTACTTTGAACAACTTCGCTAAGTGAGACGCTGGGTTGACGGGTGGCTTCTGGGAAGGGGCTAAGAATTCGTCCACACCACCCCACTACCCCCCAATATCCCCGTCACCCCGTTGCTATCCACTAAAACAAACTTAACCGGGGCCCCAGGGTATTCCCGAATGGATCCCGAGATGGTTCCCGAGTCGTGGAGAACCACAACGGCCAGCTCGGGTTCGTTCAGAGGACGAGGTCAGGGTTGAAGTTCCATGAAAAGTTCCATATCACGGTTTTGGCTGGGCATGGCAGGACTTTGTAATTTAGTACACGGAGTACAGCGGTACATAGTGTAAACACTGCTTGATACAGCATCCCAGTCTCAGACGTCAGATCAGATCCCTAACCATCAGAGACATTGAATATGTCGAAATCGTCTTGCCAGGTTCCCTGGGGTAGCACAGCATGCAGCGGCTGCAGCAAAGTTGTGCAACAGCTCGCAACCACGCACCCGTACCTCTCCAGACCGCCCCCGCGGGTTGATGTACTGATGTTCAACCACTGCCGTGCAGATGTGATGCCGAAGCTCACATTTATCGAGATGACCCCATAGTCGAAACAGGAAGGTGCTGGGCCAGAGAGGCCAGAAAAGTGCTCGGTGAACACTCACACACTGAGAATAAAAAAGAGACGCTGGGGAAATAATTAGGAATGCCACTCGTGGGATGCAATGGCCGGCCGATGCTGGCGAGCGGTCAGAAGTCCCCCGTCAGGCAACAACAAGCGAACTGTGGCCCTGCGGCTGTCTGAATCTGGCAATGGTTTCGCTCTGCACGGATGCTGATTGCCGCAATCCCGTCACGGGGGGGTGGTGGTGGTAAAGGTTAGAAAGCTGCCCCCAGGCCGATAACCGCAAGTTCCATAGGTCGAGGTTGAAGGAAAACAAAAGTCACCCGCGAGAGAACATGTCCAAAAAAATGAGCAAAATGCCATTTCCAAAAACCGCGGTTGGGGGAAAAAGCAAAGGCGCACAAACAAGCGAGCCGGGGATTTGGTGATTGGCCAGTGCTAAGCGAAAAACTCGGGAGCATTTGGCAGCTCTTCGAACTTGCGGGGCACCTCTCTTCCAGGTTGGATCAGATCAGATATCAAAGCCCACTAAGAGCTGAGTATCTCTACCTACATATATTGGACGGGCTGTCTTGAATATTACTTCCTCGTGTCAAGATCCAATCTGGAGAAGAAAAGGAAGCATCAATACTTCATCCAGTACATGAGGGTTTTGGTGGTGTAAAGCTTAATGATTTAACTAGAAATCTCACTTCGTAGAGAGTAAAAAACCTATAGGATAATAAAACATTATAGGACAAAACCCCACCTAGTTTATTGATAAGCTTACATCTTATATAAAATACCTACACTACATAAAACTTAATAAGTTTAAAGATATTATTAAGTTTTTATATTCTATTAATAGTAGATATTGATATAATTTTCACGGCTTAATAGCTAAGTTTTGAGATAAGGTAACAGTTATACCATACCAATTGATTGAATTGTAAGCTAAAAAAGAAAAGAGAGGAAATTCCAACAGTGCCTGCAAAGCTGTCACAGTTCTGGGAGAAAGTGGAGACGCAAAAAACCAATCAGGACTGGACCGGGCAGTTAAGCGGAGCTTACGGTTAAGAAAAAGACTAAGAACCGTCTAGAAGTTAACGATCCACAGTTTTTAGGCTTATATATACAAGGAAACTAGCTAATACAAATAAATAGTTTCTTAATATAATTGAAAATATAATCGTTAATATTTAAGCTATTATAATCGAAATCAGTTATTTATTATACATTGTTTAGCTGAACTAAACTAAGATTATTTAGAAGTGCCTTTAACTAATATCCCTTCTGGAAATTTTAGATAAAAGTTCCTTATAACAGCTTAGTTTAATTTATTATAAATATAATGAAACTTTACAAAATTATAGTAATATAAATTTATTAATTTAAGTAGTAAAATAACGGAGTTAGCATTTTACGCGTCTGCGTTTATTTTATGATTTTTATCGTTGTAGGGTTTTTTACCCTCTACGTAGTGGAGGGTCTAGTGGAAATCCTCGAGCCTCCCACCTACCGAGACTTTCAAGTATATACCGTCGTTTCTTTTTCTGACCTTATGTAACGTCAACAACCGGACAAAGCAATGTTGGACCTGGAAGGCGGCTATTCAAGCTGTTCCGCTGTTTTGGGACGCTTGGATGAGCCGCGGGGGGTCACGGGCCGTATAGCGGTCTGGCTTCAATGCTGTTAGGGTGCCCGGGGTGCCAGGTAGGGGTGCATTCTGCACGGGACTGCTGCCCGGCTCGTCAAAATTATCTTGAATAGGGCTTAGCGCCGCTCTCTGACATCTCGGACCTCCTCCAACCATCGACGGGACATTAGATGGTGAAAGATGCACAATTCCATCTTTGCCATCCCCTACTCTTTCTCCTTCTTTTCCTTGCTTCCCTGGCCCTGCCCATACAGCTCTGTCAAGTTGTACCGCTTGAACTCTTCCCAGTCGCCGTCAACGACGCTAACGCCGCATACTTTCTGGTACACGTCCACCAAGATAACCTTGTCCGGAGACGTCAGGTTCACTTTGTGGCGCTCGTTATTGATAAGCCCAGCAATGGTATTGATCACAATATCTCTCTTTAGCGAGCTATTGTTCCGCACGCTGGGTCGGATGGCGAACTATCCGTAGAGAACGTATCAATCAGCATCAGGACCCGAAGATAGCATGCATAACAAAACAACTCACAGTGATTTCCTTCTTGGCTGGTTGGGCATTCTCATTTGACGCCTTCTCGCTTCTGGCCTCGGTTTCCGCTGCTGGCTTCGCCGCGGCCTCCGTGGATTGGTCAACATCTGTCTTCTTTCCACTCAGGTCGAAGAAAGGAGCGAGTGCCTCCCTGGCCACCCCTTCCAGGCCCTGTTCCGTGGCCTTCCCCGTGACGCTTACCGGGGTCAGCCGGTTCACATAGCGACACTTCATCTGGCCTGTCTCCTTAGCAGACTTTGCATCCTCCACGATGCGTCTCACAAATGCCACCGGGTCGATCGGTGGCTTCGTCTTGACAAACATCAAGCAGTCGACGTTCATCTTGAGGGGCGTCATATTGTGTCCACCATCGGTGCCTTTTCTGTTGGCATTCAACGCTTCCACTTCCTTCTTGATGGCGGCTTCAATGTCGTCTTCATCCTCGTCCTCCTCGCCTTCCTTCTTCTCGGCGTCATGGACCCCTTTGATGCCATACATCTTGTCTGCATACTGTGCGTAGTCCGCGGTAAGTATTCGCTCTTTCCAGCCACCACACCAGCAACAACCCGGGAATGTGTAACACCAACCTCGGCAAACAACACCCCGATCTCCCTCGCTGCCTTGGATTCCTGGTGCCGGGCACATGTCACCCAAATGCCCGGTTCTCCTGCCTGGAGGTTCGATTCTTGATTGTTGGCCGCCTTGGCCATATGATGCGGCGTCTTCCACTTTCCTGCATTGCCTCCCGCCTGTTTTATACCGGATAGGTTAGCTTTTCGCTACTTACACACTCATTCTTGGTTGCAAATGACAAGTGAGCGAATAGTACACCATAAAAGAATACATGTATGCAATGTGTACTGCAGTGTTTGGAACTGAACAAACAAACAAACAAACAAACACGTGCTCAAAGGCCTGGACTTTCACGCATAGTGGGTACGAGTACGCGAGCGAGCGAAAACCCTCAAAGCCATAAACAATTCGTTTCCGCATACCTTTTTCTTCTTAGCTTGCTGCGCCCCGCCACCGCCAGTTGGCGCGTCTTTTCTCTTGCCGCTTCCCGTCATTTTTTCGTAGGTGAAGCCTCTGTTTTGTCTGCTTTCCGGGTTGATGCCGAATGAGAAGCAGGTTTTTCTTTTCGTCGACTGCTGCTTGGTGAGGGTTAGAAGGGCTCGGCGGATGAGTAAACTCTGACCAAATAGAGTCGCTAGGATGATGCAGAAAAAAAAAGGTGCGTCAAGGTTGGAAATGGGAATTGGAAAGCTGAGGTTAAAAGTTGGGTGATGTGAATTTTTGATGGTTGTCGCTCTCAATTAATGGAAAGAAAGTCGGACGTTGCCAGTGACACTAAAAGCGAGGTCTGAGATTTAGGTTTGGTCACGTGTTTACCCCTATTTATCCCCTTTTCTGGAGGTCCAAACAAAAGCTCAAGGCATGATACGGGGCAATATGGAAGGTCCGAGGATGAGCTACAATTGGATATTTACTTATTTTATCCAAGTTTGGCTGCACACAGGCACAACTATCCATCACTCCATCCGGGCATTGTTCTTTGCTGACTGCTCAGCTGTAAGCTTCAATGCTCGCGGCGCATCGTGCTTGGGCATCCACAGCTCGACAAGCTGCAGGCCCTTTGCATCGTTGAAGTCCTTGTCCGCCAACAACTTTTCAAGCTCGTTCTTGGTCTTGATGATGTGCTTCCGAACTTCCTTGTCAGTTGCGCCAAACACTGTCGGAATTTCAGTGTAGTTCCACCGCCTGATATCGTTGTACTCAGCTTCCATGCCGTGGATACACCGCTCAATGGTGAACCCTTCGTTGTAGATTAGGAAGCTTGCGAATTTGTTAGCAGGACTCCAACCAACAAGCCCTCCAAGTCGTGGATAAACTTACATTGTGACTCTCAGCTTATGCTTGATCATGGTTGACACCTCCTGGACAGTGAGCTGGAACGACCCATCTCCAACAAACAGAATTGTGCGACGGTCTTCTCCCATGTCCTTAATAGCCTGTGCAACTCCCTGAGCAGCACCCACAGACCAACCAATGCTTCCCCAGAGGATCTGCGTGATCCCAACCACATCAGGAGGAAACTTGCTCTCCCAAATACCAAAGTTGGATGTGCCTGTCTCAGTGACTACCAGGTCCTTCTCCTTGAAGTATTCCCCCACGCGAGGCCAAAACCAGGCTTGCGTAATGGTCTCGGTGCTGTCCCGATTTTCAGAGACCTCGTTGACCACCTTCGGGGCAAGCTTCTCACTAGAAAGCTTTGTGGTGTCGACACGCTCAATCAGCTTTCGAAGAACTCCTTTCATCGCAACACCAGGATACTCCGAGTACCTAACCTTGCAGTGATCGCTGTGGAAGTCGATGGTATTGAGTTGAGATGTGCGGTACGAGAAACCCGTCGTGTTGAAATCACTCTTCAAAGCACCAATCGACAAGACCAGATCCGCCGATTCCACCAGTTCCTGCACAGCAGGCTGAGACCCCGTACCCGCATATACACCACCGTATGTAGGCGAAGACTCGTTGACGGCGCCCTTGCCCATCGGCGTGACAAAGACAGGGAGCTTTGCCTTGTCAACCAGATTCCGCACCTCTTCCAAGCATCGATGCCGGATAGCACATGCATCGACGAGAATGATAGGGTTCTTCGCTGCGTGCAGGTATCTCAGAACAACATCCACAACGTAGTCCTCCCTCTCGGGCTCATTCGGGGGGTCCGAGAGGTCAATAGGAGTGTCGAGACGCGCGCCCTCGATTTGCTTCTCGACCATATCAGTGGGCAGCATGATATATACCGGGCGGCTGTGAATCCAGCATTCACGCAGGGCAAAATCAATCTGCTCGGCGATCTCGGCTGGGTTGTTCAAGCGGGCAGTGTTGCAGGCAATTTGAGAGCCCATGTTGGCAAAGACGTTGAAGTCGCCATTTCCAAGAGTGTGATGCAACAGCATGCCATTCCGCTGAGAGATGGTTGACGGGCAGCCGACGATGTGTACGACAGGCACGTGCTCAGAGTAGGCACCGGCAACGCCGTTCATGGCGGACAGTTCGCCTACACCGAAGGTAGTGACAAGAGCTGAGATGCCCAACGCTCGGGCGTAGCCATCGGCAGCGTATGCTAGGATGTGGTGAGCTATTCTTCTTTTCTCTGTTTCTCTGGGGGATCGGGGAACACATACCAGCGTTGAGCTCATTGACACTGCCAACCCACTTCAGTTTGGCCTTGGGGATGTAATCCAGTGCCACCAAGTTAAAGTCACCTGGTAACCCATGGACTGATCTGATGCCGATTTCATACAATCTGGCAAACAAGTATTGGGCCACCGGGACGGGCTTCTTCAAACCTTGTGTTCTAATGTCGATGGCCATTTTCGGGATGTTTGGCTGTCCAGAAGAATTAAGGGCTTAAAGCACTGAGCTCAGTCAATTGAAAAGGAAAAAGCGGCAGCTCGTGGGACTCTCCCTGGCTCAAGTAATAGATCAGTGCCTGGTCTTGACCAGTTCGCAATGAGATAGTGAGCAGCTTAGCTGATCGCTAGCAACAATATCAGACCACCTTTGTCACGCTGAGATGTTGTGAAATGGTAAAGAATGCGCAGAAATGACAGCATGGCCGTGGGGACAAGATCATGGCGGCCGTTGGTCTAGGGTTAAGCCATTGCTCATTGACTCTCATTATCGAGGGGTGATGTCATGGAATTGTGGAAAGTGGGCCGGACCGATTCCGGCATGTGAGAGCCCCGGTTCCCGTAATGGCTTCTTCAGGGGCGCAGATCGGCCGATACATGTTGGAGGAGACTGAAATTCGACGATGGAGGGAGTGGTGCTATGGTGTATAAGAGAGAGCTTGAATAATATAGGTCGAGAATGACTTCTATATGCGCTGGGTATTTAGCCAAGTGAGAAGAAATGAGCCGCCCCTGACCAACCGTATGGCAAAAAACATCAAGGAATATCACCACCAAAAACATAACGCCGATTTAACGCATCCTCCAATCCGTCTGAACGCCTATAATCGCAATCCGCAGATCCTTGTTGACATCCCCCACATCGCGATCATCCATCCCCTCAATCACAACTCCCGTCCTTCCACCCATCTCTCCACCTCTCCAACCACCTACTGCAGTCAAAGGTCTTCTTCCCCAGCTTCTTGTTCACACCGTTATGCGCCTCACACAGCCAGTTTCCAAACTCATCCCTGCTTCCAGCTTTGATTTGCTTCCGCTCAATGTACTCTTGGAAATCTTCAGCGCACACCCAGCAAGGGTACAGCTTTGAGAACAACTTCATAAAAGAAATGACATCGGACTGCTCGGAAGGGGTTGGCTTCTCGGGGTAGGTGGCCGCGATGGAGTGGAGGAGGGTCCATGATGACCGGCCGAGAGCTACAACGTCTGGAGGGCAGTCTGTCCGTTTCTTGACAGCGGGAACAGGTTTGCCAGTGGAGAGGGCCGTCATTGTTTTGGCCTGGCTAGTCCAAGCTGCGAAGTCGGCACCGGCAGTGCAAGAACGGCAACTGTGAGGTGTTAATAAGGTGGAAATGCAAGGTTGGTGAGAAGATATGCTTACGGTTTGCCATCCTTGCCCAAGACTACACCCTTGGGGAGAGGCTGGCTTGTGTTAGCGGCCGCGGCTGTAGTGGCCTGCTCGTCTCGGTCTTGGGTATCGTTTGCCATTATATGTCTGAGGCTGAGAGACGTGTGTGTATGTGTACAATAACTAAAACAGTCCACAATCGTTGGTGTGTCTGACAACCAAGAAACTGTTCATTTGTCAGCCGTCAACCATGGAAATTTCCAATCATGTATTCCCAGGGATCGGAACCCCCTGTGAGCGTTGCGATGAACAGGGGCCAGGGTCCCCGGGAAAAATGTTATCGATAAAGCTTTGGTGGGGCAGTGACACACTCCCCACCATCTCTCGGGATGCCGCCACAATGTCTTGTGCATTTCATCCCATCCCAGTTTAAAAAGTTCCCCTTTTCTCCTCAACCAGTTGTTCGGGGAAGAAGCAAAGGCCATACCACCCTTCACCATCCTGGCTCTCAGCAACAATGTCACCAAAAATACCCGTCTACCTGCTCAAGACAAAGTCTTCTGCTGGCGACCATTACGAGGAAAAGTTCTCGACCCCTGACAGCAATGGCTCCAAATATGATCCCGAGTTCGTCCCTGTGCTTGAGCACCAATTCGACGACCAGGGCATGGCCAAAGTGCGCGGAATCCTCAAGAACAAGCAAATAGGAAGGACTGAGGGCAAACAATACGGTGGCATGATTTTCACTTCCCAGCGGGCTGTCGAGGCTTTCACTAAGCTTGTCGAGGAAGGGAGAGGTGAGACTCGTCCATCTTCGAAGCTCGACAGGCTTGTGAATGACTGAGTGGCTAAAGGTGAGCAACTTGTAGGTGAAGATAACTGGCCGTTTCTCCAGGACATTCCCGTCTACAGTGTCGGCCCAGCCACAACCCGAGCTCTGAAGGCTGTTCCTCAGGTTCCAGCTTTGCAGGTTTTCGGAGAGCATACGGGCAATGGCGAGACTTTAGCGCCGTATATTCTTGACCACTACCGGGCGTGGTATAAGGATCGGGAGTCCGTGCCTGCTTTGCTGTTTCTTGTCGGGGACAAAAGGCGGGATACTATCCCCAAGGTTTTGAATGGGGCCGGGTGGCAATTGGACGAGGTGGTGATCTATGGCACGGGAGAGATGAAGTCGTTCAGGGACGACTTGTCACAGCGTCTCCAGACTACGGCTGACCGGCCACGGAGATGGGTTGTTGTCTTCTCCCCTAGTGGGTGTGACAGCATGCTCAGCGCATTGGACCTCCTGGACGAGAGCAGTGGCAAGGCGAAACCGAAGGAGCCAAACCGAAGCACGTATATTGCTACCATTGGACCGACCACCCGGGATCATCTGATTCACAGCTTTGGGTACGAACCAGAAGTGTCGGCGGAACAGCCCAGTCCTGAAGGAGTATGGAATGCCATCACTGGCTATAGGACTCTAGAGTAGGACTACAACCAACCATAATTCATATATTGAAAATCTATCTGAATTCACGTGAGAGAGAAAAAACTGCTGCGAGACACGGTCCCTGACGGGCCAAGCCTCAGGTGACGGTTCGAGAACATTGCGCTGAGAGGCTTGGTGAGGGCCCAAGAGGTTCACGATGCCAAGATGTCGGGCGATGAACCCCGCTGGCCGACTCGATTGTTGCATGATTGGGTACCAGTACTTCCGCCGAAGGCAAAGTTACCTAACGGTTACCTAAAGTACCGCCTCAGAGGCTAATGCCAAGGTACCGCTGTGTTTCGGTTACGTGTTCGCTGTGCTGGCTATCCGCATACGCTAGCACAGTCCATATCTTGAAGCAAGGCCCCTCCACCCACTGACGATCATGCATTCCAGTATCAAAGCTCTTTGCTCCTCGTCATCAGCATTCACAACCCCCAACTGTACAACATCATCACCACTCGAGAATTCTAGCCTATTCATGGCCACCGCCACCTCTGCCCGAAACATCACCATTGACTGCTCCTCATTGCAGCCTTCTTATCGACGGCTATCTCGGATCTACTGCCAACCTGCACGATTCGCTGATCCCCACTGAACCTATAGCTGCAACGGGTCCTGTTTGGCTGCTTCTTCCCTGTCAACGGTTCGGCTCCTGCAAGTCGATACCCCTCACCACCAAGCCAGCCACACCATTACAGCGCCTAGCCCAGAAAAATAGTTCAGCCATGAGCTTCTACACTTCCTCCTCCTCCCAGAAAACCCACAACCTCAACACCCGCCAGTCCCCCGACCCGGACTCCTCTCCGGCCTCTTCACCCGGCGCCATCACCCCCACCACTTCTCACACCGAAACCGCCGGCTCATCGTATTTCTCCAACTTGCTCTGGGGCGGTCTCTTCCGGCGATTCACTTCCGAACCCTCTCCTTCCCTGTCGACGGAAAACAGTCCCCCAACTCTCCGACACGCGCACACTTACCAGTCAGACGGCGAGGACGACGGTATGAATCTGGGCAAGAGTATGGACGGGATATACACCCCTCCGCATTTCCACCGCAGGGTGCCGTCGCCCATGGGCCTGCCGCAATTGGAACCTCTGCAGCTTCTCGGCTTTAGCGCTCGCACGAGGACAGAATCGAGGTTGCTCACCCCGGCGATTGCGGAGGAGGTGCGGAATCTGGTGCCTACCCGCTTGTCGATTGTAGACGAGTGGAATCTGGTGTACAGTCTTGATCAAGACGGGGCGAGTCTGGCGACGTTGTACGACAAGTGTGATAGGTACCGGGGGAAGAGGGTTGGGTTTGTTTTGGCTGTGAGGGATACTGAGGGTGGTGTATGTTTTTATTCTTCCCTCTCGTTTTCCCCCAAAACATCTTATACTAACAACTGCCTGTAATAGATCTTTGGAGCCTACCTCTCTGACGTCCCCCACATCGCACCCAATTACTTTGGCACAGGCGAGTGCTTCCTCTGGAGGGCCTCGGTTCAAACACCCCTGCCCCCACCACCGTCACTCATCGACAGCGAAGACACCCCCGACGTGGGCAGGAGCACCACCATCAGGGCCGAGCAAAACGTCGCGTCTGGCCAGGTGAACGCGCACTCCATCCGGTTCAAGGCGTTCCCTTACAGCGGCGTGAACGAATACTACATGCTCTGCGGGCAACAGTTCCTCTCGGTGGGCGCCGGCGACGGGAGGTTTGGTCTCTGGCTGGACAGTGGACTGGAAAAGGGGGTGAGCTCGACGTGCCAGACTTTTGGCAACGAGCCGCTGAGTGATGAAGGGGAGAAGTTTGGGGTTTTGGGGGTGGAGTTGTGGGTGATTGGGGCTTAGGTGGCTCCCGACCCGAGGTTGAGGATGTCGGGGGTTTTGACTGTTCAGTGATCACGGGGTTTTTTTTTTTTTTTTTTTTTTGAGTTGTGTTTCTTTTCCGTTTCTGGCAAGGGAGTTTGTACTAGGGAACAAGCATTTGGTCTGGATGGGAGAATAGGAGTAAAAGGGGCGTTGCCTGGCCAAAGTGGACGACATGATACATTACAAAACAAAGCAAGCAGGCAGGCGAGCAGGCGAGCATGGTTATGAGAAAAGGCATAGTGGCTGTTTTGATGGGTTTTCAGTTTCGAGGATTTGATTTTGGACATTCATTGAAGAAAATGATAAGAACAAGAGAATAAGGAGTATGGGAAGAATTGGACGACAGAGATACCCACCCTCCTACTCAATCATGACACGACAGTTTTGTTAAAGGGCAGAACAGGACAGTACGATAGGGAAGCAATGAGATAAGACAAGAAACTTCAGAACAAAGTGACAGGGTGGGCGTGTTCCTTCATCGGTGTGTGCCATGGGGCTTATATCTATACCACCTGGAGGTATCATTCATTTCCACAATTCCCATGCGCAACTGACGGCATTGCAACAAGGTTCAATCGCAAATTATCAGCAACTTCCCACAAGTCGAGCATCTCACAAAAGGTATTTCCCTCATCAACTACTCAAATACGCCCAATATGAGGATAGGGAAAAAAAAAAAAGACTTAAATAGGAACCCCCCACCCTGCCCCCCAAATTTCACATCCCAGATATTTCCCTCCTTTTTCTACAATTGTCACACATGATGTTATCCTGCCCTATGCTTATCCCTATCCCTCCCACCCTTGATCTTGCTCAGTCAAAAATCCACGGTATACAAACCAACCCACTTTGCTCAGACAAGCAAGCCACTTCCAACAAACAGTTTTTTTTTACCTCATAATCTCCTGGTAAATCAGCTGCTTCAATTGCTCCTTGCTCAGGTTGTCCTTGTGCTTGTCAAAGTCAAAGAACTCCTCGGGGATTGGCGGCGCGGTCGGCTCGTCCTCGGGGTCGTGGTACGGCTCGAGGTATGGGTGCTTGAGCGCCTCCTCGACGGTGATGCGCTTGACGGGGTTGAAGGCCAACAGCTTCTCGAGGAGGTCGAGAGCCATGTCGGACGTGTTGGGGAAGAGCGTGCGGAAGGGCACCTTCTTCTTGAAGGGAAGCGACCGGATGTACTCGCGCGCGCGTCTGGACTTGATGCCATAATAATCCTCCATTGTTGGCGTGCCGAGGACGTCGAGGATGAGGGTAAGCTGGTGGTGGTCTGGGAACGAGGGGTTAGTCATGATTCAGGGGCAAGGGGGTGAAAGGAGCCGGGAACACAAAAGTACGTACAGTCCTTGCCTGGGAACAGGGGCTTGCCGCTGAGCATCTCGGCGAGAATGCAGCCCACCGACCAGACGTCAATAGCCTTGGTGTACTCTTTGAAGGTCAACATGATCTCGGGCGCACGGTACCAACGGGTGGCAACGTATTCTGTCATGAAACCCGAGTTGTCCTCCTGTGACGCCGCCGAACGAGCCAGACCGAAATCGCACACTTTGAGATCGCAGTTGGCATTGAGAAGCAAGTTGGAAGGCTTCAAATCGCGGTGGAGAACGTTGGCAGAGTGCATGGCCTTGAGGGCACGCAGCGTCTGGTAGATGAAGTACTGGCAATGATCGTCCGAGAGCTCCTGTGTGCGGATGACGCGGTGCATATCGGTCTCCATCAGCTCCTACAGTTTCATAGAGTTAGTCTTTGAAAACACCAGTGTGGAGTTTTCCTGTGGAGCAGCCTGTACCTGGATGAGGTAGACCTCATTAAATGATTCGTAGCTTCTAGGCTTCTGAATATCGAGAATGGAGATGATGTTCTCATGGTTGAAGTACCGGAGGAGCTTCATTTCACGCAACGTCCGCAGGCAGAACATGGAGTGATCAAAGGGCGTGATCTTCTTGATGGCAACCTTTTGGCCTGAGGGCTTGTGGATGGCAGAGCTATCATGAGCGTTAGATCCGGAACCTGCGTCCAAGCGATTCCCATTGCAAACTTACCAAACCACACCATAGGCACCTTCGCCAACAACATCCTGGATGTCGTACTGCTCGCTGACATTGAAGGAAATCTTCCGGGCACCGCCCCGAGCTTGTGCGTTACTCATGTTGGATTAGGGAGAGTGGATTTGCGAAGCTAGTGATTCGAGTACGATTCCCCAGAGATAGGGGTGGTGGGAAGGGGCGCTGGCCTTGCGAGCAACCCAGTGGTATGACAGACCAGCTCTCTCGGCAAGGGTGAAGGGGGCTCGAATGGAGATGTAGTTGTATATCAATCGCCGGAGCAGAACAAAGCTGCTATTTACTGCCATGTCAGCTTGTTGCATATAGGAGCGCGGAAGACAGAGCTGAACACACCTTGTCTCAGATATTTCTTCAGCAGTTGAGGTGACGAGTCACTTTTTACCCGAGCAAGGACGGGTAGCCAAAACAGAGAATTTGTGAAGTTAGGTCGGAAGTTCTTTGTTCGTGGCGTAGGTGCCAGTAAGCAGGTGATGGTGGTGGTAGGGGGATCGATTAAAGGTCTTGTCTAATCATGAGGCGACAATTGCCATGTTAGCAGCTGTGTGACAAAAGACCAACCAAAACTCCCAGAGAAAGTAAGAAAGCCAAAAGTGTGCGGCGGCAGGAGATCCGATACGGGTGATCGCTGTGTTGCGCTCGGGTGCTCAGGTACAGGCCTGGCTGCCAGAAGTAGGTAGACAGAGCAACGGGGGGGGGGGAAACCGCGACCCCTCGCCAGCAGCAGAGCTTCCCCCTCGGCGTCGTGGGGCAACCGAACGTGCGGACGCAACACACAGGCATCCACGATGCACCGCAGGCGCACACACCAGCAAAGACACGGGAGTGGACGTCGAGCGTTGGTGATCAGGTGTCAGAAGCCCTGCTCTGGGCGGCACCTCTTCCCCATCCAAAGAACGGTGACTTCTAGAAGCTCAGTTCGAGTGTGTTTTGTTGCCCAGGGGTTATCCGGATGACGATTATCCGAAAGGCGGGCGATCAGACACCTCGCCTGGTTCTCCTCGAGTGCGTGGGGCCTAGGTTGAGAAGCGACTCCCGGGGGGGTTTTGGCGATAGTTGCTAGCGGTGCGTGCTTCGTATGATCTGCTTCTTTCGAGGGGCACCAGACCACCTGCAGTCCATATCCTTCGGTTTGTGAAGAGGGGGCGGTGGTGAGGGGGAAACACTTGGCTGGGATGGGAACAAGATGGGAGCAGAATGGCAGCGCCCAAGCGCCCATCACAGCAAGAACAGCATTCAACACAAGAAACACACGTACCTTTGCTGAATTTCGGCCTGGATGGTGGCCGGTCGGTGAAGAAGCTTCGACAGCAAACAAACAAGCAATGAGCGCCAAAATAAAGAGAGCGAGAGGGAGGAGGGGAAAAGGGAGATCTCTCTTGCGACAGGGTGCGCGACAGAATTGCCCCGCTTTCTGGACTGCGGAGGGAAAGGCGGGCAGGTGGGCTGCAGCGAATGAGATGCACAGGTCGAGTTACGTCGCCGTTATTTGACTATTTCCAGTCTCTCTCTTCTGGCAGGAAACACACTGGAGGAGGAAGAGACGGATGAAGCTGGTGCTGATGATGGCGAGGACGAGGACGAGGGAGAGGAGGTGTTAATTACATCTTGGAGCGTTGACCAGAGAGGCTCACCTCGACAGGGCAGCCCCAGCACCCGGCCGTGGATCTCAGGATCTGTCTGGCCCGTTTCGGTGGATTTGTTCAGGGGGCCCAAGAAAGAGGTGGTCTGGGCTGCTTTTCCCTTTTGGAGGGCGGCCAGGCTTGTTGGGATCCCGATTTGGACTCGCTTGAAGCCGTCAGGGTTGGCTTCAAAACGCCGGGTTGCAGCGGGAGAGCCGGTCCCGCCTTGGATAGCACCTTTGCGTAAAAGTCACCAGCCGTTCTCCTTTTCTTCTGGAAACCAAAGAGACGACGATGGAGGATGGAGAAACCCGCGTGGAGCTTCACCATCACCTCCTTTTTCACAATCCCCACCGTCTGGAGGGGCACCGTAACGTCCAGACACAAAACGGACGACCCGCCCGACCACCACCTTAGGTACACTACCGACCCGACATATGGCCACACGATCATCCGCCGTTGTGCCCGTCCGTCCATATCAGCAGCCTTCTTGTTCCCATCAGCCGGCGCTTAACACCAGGTAAGCAGTGGCTGGTGAGATTCGATGGCCATGTGCTGTTTCGGATTCATACGACAGCTTCTATCCGTATCTTATCGCATGTCGACATGTATGTCCGTATATAGAAACATCTTCATGAATCACATTCAGTCTATGCACCACAGGTTCACTGGGCTTGCATGCTAGGAGCTTTACACGCTACCCACGCTTCCGCAACGGTCCAATGGCGCATCTCAGCCATGGTTTTGCCCTTCCCGTTGGGCGCCTATTTTCTGAGTGACAATGACTGACACTGCCTGTTGGTCCCCCTGCAATTTACATTTTGTACCGGACATCAGTCTCTCACACAGACCCATCGTTCGTACGGTGTCTTGGGAGTCTTTCTCGTGTTCCTGCCTTGCTGCTACCCCCTTCGGCGCAATGTCTCAACCTGAGTTGATGTCTCCCAAACGAATGGCTGCGGTTTCATGATGGCTTGGCGGGGTGGTAGGGTGGGCCCTGGTCGTTGGCCTTGGCTGTTTGGAGACAGTAGCTCCATTCCATAATTTGAGATCAGTCCTCAAACTAAGCATTCGCACCGCCCTCACTGCTCACTTTCTTCGATTCGATGTCAAATCTTATGATCAAGCATCGTCTTCTTTACTAACACTACTATCCGCTATGTCTTCGTAATAGTATTCGTATTCTCTTCTCGGTTTTCTTACACGAAACCGTTCCTGCATCTGCTGTACCGACCGGGATACAAGAGCCACAAGTGAAGGCATATCCCTTGCGGCCAGTAAAGGCGACCCAGTGGGGTACTGCTATTCTGGGTACCATATATCCACAGTTGTATATAACCTCCGGCACTCAACTGGTACCCAGTGCCGGGAGAGGCTGATGTCCCCCCGATGGGCCAGCTGTGGCCTGTCAACACGTCGTCAGGTATATTGGAGCAGAACATGTAGGCTGGTCACCTCCCCCAAGACCACACAGTATTCAGTCATCCCGGTAACGTGGGTTGGGAATAGCTATTCATTGATGTAAACTCGTAAAACTTCTTTCTCTAGCCTTGCTTGGTTCTCGAAACACCCTGAAGAATGCTGCGTTCGATATCCCCTAAACAACGACGCCCCTCGATTATTGAACAACCTGGACTCCGGCGTTAGCAATGAAGCCTGTCGCACTGGCTGGAGCCCATGCTCCTCATTGTCTTGCTAGGAACTTACCTTTTCTCTCAAGGAGCCCATCCATTGTACGTAGCTCAGTCCTTGGTCCGCCCGGTCCTCCACCAGCAATGTCTGAGCCCATAGCTTCAAGCTAGGCTCGCCATCCTCCCGAACAATGTAGAGATGCGGGACGATGATGCTTCCCACGCCCTTGGACTTGTGGTCTCGACTCTTCTGAATGACAGCCCGGACCCGCTCATTGAAGTCATTGTCCAGCTCCTTGAGTGTGGCCTTGCCAACCTGGAGCTGCGTCCGGTCCGCAACATCAAACACATCAACAAGAAGCTGAGGCACCGCTTCGCGACCCACCCACAGGAATTGTGTTTGCCCGTCGTCAATCAGATACAGACCGTAGGGAACAAACTTTTCTGATGACAAGTTGAGAGGGGGCGGGAGCACGGTTTGACTTGTTTCGGGGTCCGGAATACCGGCATTGTCAGGCATATCGTGAAGAGAGTACAGCCGGGGGTAGATGTACTGCATCAAAAGAGGAACCGGAAGAGTAGAAAGAAGGCACAGAGCAGCCGACCTCAGATCCGATGGAATCTGGGCCGACTTCCTCAGACCAACATGCTTCATCAAGCCGAGGAACAGTGCTGGAAGGCCACGCAAGTTGGATGGGAACTGGAGTCCACCGCCCATGCTGCCGCCTGCCAGCTCTTTCTTGAACGTCTGTAAAAGGTCCGTGATTGTTTTCTGGAGAAGATCTCTCGCCGAATCCAAACCGCTGCCCAATGCTCTTTCAACAGCCTTGTGCGTGTAGTATGTGGTGATGGCGGCCTGGTCGGCCGAAGCGTACACATCGGCAAGGTTGGTCGTGGTGGGCAGAGCAAGCGTCATGACGCGGATGCGGCGCTCGCCGTTGCAAGTCGTGTGCAAGACGGCCGTCTGCATGCAAACAACATCCTTGGTCAAATTCTCATCAATCGCCACCTCCACCACATAGCACTGGTCGCGAGGGAATGCCGGGAAAGCACACAAGTCGGAGCTTCGGGTGAAAAAGTTGCCATAAAACGTACTCATGCGCAAGCCGGTAGTAGCACGCACGCGAAGGACAGCTTCCAACCCAATCTCCGAAGACAGATAGTCCCTGAATTCAGAGGCAAACTTGATAGCATCCTCGGCACGCCCAGCGTTCCACCCAGGATAAAACCACGTCTGACCACCCGTATATCTCGGGAGATTGCTCAGAGAAGCCACATCCTGATATTGCGATGAGAAGAGGAACATGTCAATCGACACCTGGTTCTTGGAACACTCCACCGCAAAGGACTTGTAGAACGTAGCGGCAGTCTGAAGCAGAGAGCCTTCCTTAGAAGTACCCAGAAGCTTCTTGTCCTCTCTCATTGTGAGCTTTCCGTGTCCGACATTAGGCAGTGATGCGCTCAAAACAACAAGCTTGCCACCCAAGGGAGAGATCAGTTTGTCTCCTGCACGAAGAGCAGAGCCCATGCAAGAGCCATTATCCTGATTATGCTCAAACATCTTGGGAAGTTTGGTGAGGAAGTTTTCGATACTCCGGCGGGACTCGGTCAGGGGAACCAACAGCTCGCCAGGAACCGGAAGGAAGGGCTCGTCAAGATCGCTAACCACAAGCATGCTTGTTTCGCCATTCTCGTCCGTGTCTTTGGGGACCGAAAAGTAATGCAGGCTCGAATCGACAGCCATAAAGCCGAGACGGGTACGGCGGTCAGCGTTCGGTATTCTGTCGAGGCTGGCCTCAATAGTGCGGGCTGCCGTGGCCAGGAGACCGCTAGAGACGGAAGCGTAGCTGACATCAAACAAAAACAGGTAGACCAGCGGTTGGGGTGGTCTGACCATGTACTCCTGAGGAGCAACGAACTCAACCACGGCGTGGTTGAGCTCGTGCCGTTGCCACCGGTCCACACTCTTCTGCGCAGCAGCATCCCAGTCAAAGGCCTGGGGAACGTCGTTGGTGAGGTTGCACATGTTGCATCTCCACCGGTGGCCGTGATCCAAGAAGGTCACGAAGGGGTTAATGTAGGATCTGCATCTCCGGCAGCGGGAGATGACTTGGTCTTGGACCACAGGGACGGGGTCATCGAGATCGTGGAGGGCGGCATAGGGTTGGATCACCAGCGAAAAGGGAAGTTTGCTCTTCTTGAGGAGGCTGTGGGTCGTTGGGACGGCATTGAGCGTGGATCGCACGTACTTGGGAAGGCAGTTCGCATCTGGGGATGGGGTGACGCTCGCCTGCGAGATATGTTAGCATGTCCGGAGGTGGTAGATTCCGGATACAAAAGACCTACGTTGGGAGGCAAGATGATGGGGGGTGGAGGGAGGTCCAATTCAGACACATTGAATGGCTGGTTGAGGAGATCAGTCGGGTAAAGCTGATTCAAAGGACCAGCTCTCGCCTGAGGGGGGAGCTGTTGCGGTTGCTGTTGTGGAATACCGCCGGGAGCACCAGCACCCAGGTTCATGCCCTGGAAACCGGCAGTCAGACCGGCGACGCCGCCAGGAGCCGGGACAGCTCCGGCCGAGGGATAGTAGGGATCCGGAGCCTGGTAACCGCCGACAGCAGCGGGCTGGCCGTATGGCTGGGCAGGTTGAGCGCCATAGGCGGCTGGCTGGACCTCTGGTTGCGCGGGATAACCTCCATAAGCTGGAACAGCAGCTGGAGCTCCATATGGAGCTGCCCCTGGGACGGGCTGCCCTCCCGCTACAACGTTACCCCCCACGCCAACGTCGAAAGCGCTGGCGGCATATTGTCTCTTCTTTTTTCTGCCGTGATCGGCGGCGTGACCTGGGGCGATGGGGGCAGCGTTATCGTAGGCTTGATCGGGATATGGAGGTTGCTGCTGGTGGTCGCCGGGCTGCTGGGGCGGGTACTGGCCGTAGCCGTCGTTGGAAGCACCAGACATGCTGTGCTGGACAGGTGTCGGCTGAAGAAAGCGAGGTGTCGTGATGGTCAAGGCGCGAGCAGTGCGTGCAGCCTCAGCACGGTAATAACAAGGCGGCCGACTTTGAGCAAAGTTTGGTGATTTGCGCAACCTGGCAAGATGGCAAGAATGGCGGTTGACTGACGGACGTCAGTCGTGAGGCGTGGTGGCTAGTGAGCAGAGCTCCCTGGGTTGGTGTCTCAGGGTTATGTGTGGGATGCGGTCGGGACAGCTGTCGCCTGAACATTGAGCAACTGTGGCAGCGAGGGGTTGTGGGTTGACGGGACAGACTGGCCTCAACGTCTCAGTGTGCGGTGAGGCGAGGGAAGCACCAGCCACAGACAATGGAAAGGCTCTTGGCAGGGAAGCAGTAGAAAATGTGGGGATTCTGAACGGGAGCTTGGGCCAAAAACACAAGCCAGCCTAGGGATGCATCAGTCCACTTTCCATCGTCAGGGTTAGGTATGGTGATCAACTATTGCTCTATCCTCAGTGAATTATGGGCAGTGTGGTGTAGAAGACCTCTATTTTATGGGCAACCTCGACCGGCGCATCTGGTGCCAGAAACCTGGAACTGACGTGCAGCAGCTTTACGAAGAAGGTAACCCTTCTGGCTGCATGCTGCATGCTGCCCGGTACATGCTTATCGAGACCCTCGATAAATGCATGCGATTAGCCGCGGGGCTTCGCAAGTTTCCCCTCCATTGATGAGGTACCCGCCGGGTAGATCACTCACCCCACCAGGGCGCGTCATCTCCCGAGGCTGGAGCTGCGCTAACAGAGACAAGCCGGACAACACGGCACCTCTGCGAGGCCACCAACCAGCATTTGGGTTCAGCTACATACAATTCTTTTCTGCTGCAATGCATGGCCGACATGGATAACCGGTTGACCAACCTTGGAGGGCAATCGGCAAGTGGTTAAAATGGCTCAGGGCTCTGCAACGGTCTCTGCAGATGGAAAGAGGCAGTAGGGGACTGAAATAGAGGACAAAAAGCTGTCATGCAGCAACATCCCGCCACACCTGTCCATGCACCGTGACCAAAGTCCCGACAATACAACTAGGTACCGCCTGACACTGTCCAGACGGTCTGCCTTGTTGGACAAGACCTGTCATTAAATTACGACCACCTCTTTTTCTCTCGTGTGTCTTTAGATCAAACCTACTTAAAAAAGCCGACATCCCACCTACCTAGATTCCAGAAAGCGACCACGCCTCGACTCTGTACATTTTCGTCATCATCATCATCATCATCATGGCTTGGGGAAAGACAAAGGCGCCTCCTCCGCCGCCACCATCAGCAGCTAGGTTTGGCTTACCCAGACTCTTGGGTCACAAGCTTCCAACTAACCAAGCCCAACAGGCAACTCATCCCGTTGTTTATCGTCCTGGCAGTACTGGGTGTAATGGCCTGGGTTGGCTATCAGATTTACGTTTCTGTCATG